>NC_136696.1:2341471-2473971 GCF_947650265.1 Symphodus melops | reverse complement strand
TTGTCCTCTGTGTTCGTGGTCTTGACTTCGTTCCCTCCTGTCTGATTGGTCTGATTGTCCTCACCTGTGTCTCGTTGGTCTCACTTGTGTTTGATTACTCCTGTGTCTATTTAGTCTCAGTGTTCCTTCCCTCGTCAGATCATTGTCCCAACAAGTCCTCCAACCTACACGACCGTAGACGTCGTCTGTCACGTAATACGACCCACAGGAGCGTTTCCTAAATTAGCGCCCCCTACAGGCGAACGGAGAAATGCCAGTAAATCGTCACCCTGCACCGTCACACTGCTTGATGCGCTTACCAAGGTAAGTGCTAATTAACTATTCTTTTGGGGGAAGATGTTAGCTAGCTTGGACTTGGGTTCGGGTTAGGGGTCAAACATCATTCGATGAAGGACACACATTCACCGGATCGAAGTTATTTATACGTTTGCTAGAGGTCGCTTGACTCTAAAACCTAAATGTGGGTCGTAATTTGACGCTTGCACAAACGACCAGTGGAGTCATATCGGTTGGAGGACAGGCTCGTGAGTCCATGTCCCCCCCCCCCCCCCCCCCACCGCCCCCCTCGCCCAACAACAGCTTGTATCGGCTCCAGCCCTCCTCGACCCCAAACGGGGAAAGCAGTACTGACAGTGGATTTTGTACTTTTCATGAAATGTGCCCTTTAAGAGGTGACGTTGAAAATGTCGCCAGCGTGATTTGAAAGCCTTTAAAGTCGTCATCTGGACGTGTGTGGTCACATTGCAGTGTTGATGGAGGCTCAAAGTCACATCTTCTCATTGGGCCCAGAAATCCATGCTCTCTACCCCTCGGTGAACTGTCTGCCACTGTCACCCCCCCCTCCCACCCCGCTCTGGTTTAAGCTTTTGGAAGGACTGACATCACACTTGGAGAGTTTGTAATCTGTGAGAGGCTGGGGGCTTGGACTCATCCGTGGCGCTGCTTTAGTGGTCTTACGGAGCCTCAAAGATCACGTGATGCAGCTCTGATCCGAGATACAGCAGTGGTTGGGAATGCAGCCACGCATGTGGACAGTTCATCCACTCAGATCCACGGTCTTTGCTGGATGATTGTGTAACGCTGTGGCTTCGGGGGTTTTTCAGCGGAGTGGCTCTTTTGTGCTTCGGTCAGGGGGTTGTTGTGTGTGCCACAGGAAGTTAAAGAACTCATTCACATTTTTGCGTCTGTTAAACTTTCTGCGTGTTTCTTGTGTCTTTGCACTTCTGCGCTCTGGGTAAACAATCAGAGCGTTCATGTAGGTCAGACCTACTTCAAAGAGTTCAGCGTCACCTACAAAGCTGCTAAATTTAGACCCCGTCTGACAGCTATGATGCAGTGAGTCTGCTCTTATTGTCTCTGAGCGGCTCCCAACTCGCGCTCAGGCTTCAGTAACTTCCCTCCCTTTCTTATTGAGGTTCACTGATTATTGCTGTACCGTGGCACCCACTAATAACATGGGTTTTTTTTCTTCTTCTTACAACTGACCTTTGTGTCGGACTAATTCATTCTTTGTGATCTTCAACTTGAGTTTGACCTCTAGGGGGCATCATCAAATAAGTGAGCGCTGTGAAAGAATCCAGCGGTCACAAAGAAGAGTTCTGGATACGCTTGTGTTACGTCACTTTAGGGGTTATGAATCTTCTTCTTCTTCTTTCTTTCACTACAACTCTAAACAGTAAAAAAAATAAGATGCTCATCTCTGGTAGCTCAGAATGTAGAGAGTTTAGTTTTGAACCGGCAGGTCGTTGGTTCAAGTCCTGGTGCGGACTAAAGGCTGGATTTTAAAACCTTAGAGACCTCATACACGGCGAGAAATAATCGGAGGTTTCACAGTGTTAGTCGTGCAGTGTGTGGCGTGCGGCCACACAGCAACATCAACACACCTGAACCGATCTCACTCTCAAACATCCTCCAATCAGACGTGAAATCCTCTCGAGATCAAACATGTTTTGATTTTTGGATTCGCCCGGCGTTGCCTCGCCACTTTCTGATTGGCTCTGCGTCACAGTCGACAGGCTCGTGGTCGTTTTCCCCTCAGGGGGGGGAAACACCACACACGATGAGAGATCGGGCCAAAACAATCCCACATGTTGATTATCCTCGATTTGAGATCGGAGCGGTCTGAACACACGGCAGGATTATTATTTATAAGATTATTTTATGATGATCAGGCGTCTTTAAGATGATCTGAAGGGGAGAATCAGCCAACTGATCCTGCCGTGTGAACCGGCCTTAAGTCTGGAGAGGAGGTGCCAGTTCCCTTTGTCCTGTCTGCTAATCGATTATTTACTTTATTTTATATCCTTTATTAAACCCAGAGGTGGAAATTCTGATTCTCACTGTTACTGTGGAGACATGCTTCTCTCTCACACACACACACACACACACACACACACACACAGGCCTGAATTATAAATGTATGAACAGAAGACGCTTCACTGTTAGAGACAAAAAAAAAAGCAACAAATAATACATAAAAAAAAATAATAATAATTTAAATTAGATTTCCAAGTCTCTTGATGAGCAGCAGTTAGGTGACTCTCAGTGGACGTTAAATGTGTTTACATCAAGGCTGATGATCTGCAGCGTTATCAGGGGAAACACGAGGCACTCCTAAATACTTCCATTAGTGCACGTCCATAGGATGGTGTGTGTGTGTGTGTGTGTGTGTGTGTGTGTGTGTGTGTGTGTGTGTGTGTGTGTGTGTGTGTGTGTGTGTGTGTGTGTGTGTGTGTGTGTGTGTGTGTGTGTGTGTGTGTGTGTGTGTGTGTGTGTGTGTGTGTGTGTGTGTGTGTGTGTGTGTGTGTGTGTGTGTGTGTGTGTGTGTGTGTGTGTGTGTGTGTGTGCGCAGCATGCCTCAGTAACACAGTGTAGGAGTGATTTTCTCTCTCGGGATTAAAGGACAGTTTCTTCTTCTTCTTCTATAAACTGTGAGTGAAATATTTTTAAGGAAAAACGCTGAACATGTTTACTGAGAGAGTAAATCTGAAGTGGAAATTGTAGATTCTTTCTGAAGCTGTTGTCGTCTCGGAGCTATTTTCGATCCTCTGTTACTGCTTGGTAAAATACCACAAGTGGGTTACTTCTGTCACAAACAACTCCAGCCTTCATACTCTACCCCCGTGTTTCTACAAAGCAGTGCTGACAGATCTGACTGATACTTTCCAAGGATGTGGCGTTTGGGTTTGGTTGCGCTCTCATGTTACACAGCCAACCTGACTCCTGCCTGTCGCTACGTTGGAAGTTTGGCTGCATGCAAAGCGGGCCAGCTGCTGCTATCACGTCTTATCACACATCAGGACTTATTGTGCAAGACGAGCTGTTACACGCTCCATTTCCAGGATCCCTGCAGACGCACCCCGAGCCAGAACGTTTAGCCTGCGCTGCTGTGTGACGTACTGGAACGCTTCCAGAGCTGCTGCTGTGTCACTGATCCGTCCTGTTTGTCTCTGTGGAATCCATGATGATGATTTTATTACCTCCAATTCAGAAGTGACTGAACGTTTGCGTCAGGGCTGGTCACTCCCCCTTTGAATCTGACGTCATGTCATGATGATCACATGTGAGGACCCCCCCTCTCATGGGAATATGGAGGATTACGTTTGGTGTTATTTACTCTGCTCATGATTCAAAGTGAGCTGGACCTAAGGCCTCTGCACGATGAGCATTATGCAATAAAAGACGGTACGCAGAGACACCTTGCACACCGAATCCAATATGTTTTACTCCCTCTATTAAAGGAAGGACAAAAAGACAAAGCCTCTGCTACTGTTCCTGCAGAGTGATTCAAGCAGTGAAGATGGTTCAATGACACACACACACACACACACACACACACAGTACACAAAAAGAGCAGCCAGGCAGATCTGTAATCTGAAGGACAAAACTGACTTTTATTCCGTCAATAAAAGACTTTCTACAGTATGTCATGAAAGAACAGGCGAGGCTGGCGGCATCATGTCATCAGTTACTCACCTTATGTATTTCCTGAAACAAGCGTCCAAGCTGTTTTATTTCATCTGTAACCTGTGCATGTAAAAAAAAACCTTTTTTTTTTTTTGGCTCCGGCTTTCACAAGTCCTCCTTCTCTGTCCCACGGGACTCATGTTCGGCTGTCAAAGGAGGAAAAAGGCCAGTTTTCTGTCTCACAGTTTGGAGCTAAATGCCGTTTGCAGAAATGGGTTTGTGAGTGTTATTTCAATCATGGCACAGCCTTGTTTTAGGATGAATGGTTGTTTATGTGAACAGAGCTTTGAGTTTATTCTGCTGACAGAACAAAACTCCATCTCCAGCGGGCCTATAGCGAGAGGTCAGAGCTGAGGAATACTCCCCCTCTCAGCTGTTTCTGCAGAGAGGGAGTGGGATCCTATTTCCCCTTCTTGTTTTTCTTTTTCTCCCCGTGACAGTGTTTGACAGCATTCTCAATCAATGTGTTGTTTTGATAACAACCATCGTTCACACTGATCCATAAACAGGACTCTGTAGTGTCGGTGCCAGACCAGTAGTTGGTGTCGTGACTTTGTTATGAAACAGCACATGCATTGGCACACACTGAGGTGTAAACATCAGAACTCCACCTACTCGCCGGCTGTTGTCTGGAGGCGTAAAATGTTCATTTTCAGAGGTAACGCAGTTTAAGTTTGGAACAGGACCTTTAGCTGTGATATAAGACACCGATTTTCAGTATAGTCGAATAGAAGCGTTTTACATTTTCATTTTTTCTTTTGACATTTTTTTTATTCACATTTCTCTCTTTTTTTTTGCTGGACTGGTCACTTTTACACTTTACAGTCTTCTATATTTAATATTTTTGTACAGTCAAATTACCCCTTTTATTTTTTTCTATTCTATTATTGCTAAACTGAGTGTTTGTTGTTATTATTGTTATTGCATGGCCTGCGGAGCAGTCCTCACATTTCACTGCACATCTGTATGAAGCAAGTCACAAATAAAACTCTTGACTGTTGAGAAGCGTGAGAGGAAAGCGGTGACCTCCACCCGACTGAGTCAATGATCCGCTCGTAAATGACTCATCGGCTTACGTCCTCGAATGTTTCTAAACATTTCATCTTCATTCTGCTCCGAAGCTTCATTTTGTACCCCGAGAGAAAGAACGCCATCACGCCGACAGCTTCCCCTCATAAAATAAAACAGGAAGTAGGTTGATAAGTGAAATGAAACATGCTGTCAGATGTTATAACTTAATCTGAACACTATGTTGTCACACTGCAGTAAAACAACTTTACACAATCACACAGACTCTTGTGTTTATGTGCATCCTTATAAACCTAAATTCTACGTTTCGCAGCATTTTGACGCCCGCTGTCTGACCAGGGGCCAAACCTTAAAACAGACCGCTCCCATGTGTCACCTTAACTTCTTAAACCAGCTTTTAAAAGTTATATGGAGGATTGTGCTTCAGTAAAAATACATTTCCATCGCCGTCGTGTTCTTTACAAGCCCGACTATAAATGCATGAGTGATTTATGAGGTGATAACCAGAGATAGGAAAATGTTGGATATTGTAGAGGGTTTGAGCCCTGAAGCTGTGCACAATCAGAGCAGGACTTGAGGTATATATTAGTCTCAGAGGGGACAGGACAGGCACAAACAGGCAGATACTAGAAGCTGTAAAAGTCTCCGTTAATGTCCCAACCTGGGCTGAAAGCAGACACGTGTGTGTGAGGCAACAAAGAGATCGAGCTTCCAGGAGACACTAAAGAGGAAGTAACCGGTCAAACTCAATTTAAGAAGTCAGGTGAAGCCGACAAATCAGGAGTAGGAGTAAGCAGAGAGAAAGTGGGGACAGGCGAGGGTTAAAGGAGCCAGCAGGGAGGAGGCCACACCGGCGAGGCCGAGCCACTGGGATCTACATCAAGCAGACACCAGGGTCAGTCAGTCCAGAAACCAGGCCTGCAGAGTCCTGCATAACAACGACGACCAATCAGGCGTAGAGTGGGTGAACGGGGGGGGGGGGAGACTGCCACTGACATTCTGCGTTTAGACGAGCGTCTGTGGATGGAAATCTGCACGCACACAGTGACGCTAAAGTGTATGAAATATGATGTAGCGTGCACGCTCGGTGTTTCTGTGGGCGCTGCTGTAGAACGCCACAGAGAGAGCGTGCATGCGTTGAAACTTCCTAAACTCGGCTTACCTGCTGAAACGACTCCTGGATAGAGATCAGAGCAGCTCGAACGTCCGACTGAGGGAAATAATCCGACGTGTTTGTTGTTGTCTGTCTGTGCAGCGCGAGCAGCTCAGACACACTTTTTCATTTTCAACGCGACGGTGGAACTTTTTTAAGATTTCCACTCTGGAGGGTTAATTTTGTTTTTTGTCTTTAAGCCTCCACGACAAGGCCGTCTAGACGAAAAGCACATCTGATAAAAGTTTTGTCGGTTTCCACCCGAGAGTGTTATGGTGTAAATCCAGCCTTCGATATTACTCCTTTGTAGTTTCAAAATGAATATAGTGTACTCAAATATTGAGGTGACCACACATTCCTGAGGAAGAAGTCCCCGTGGGAAGAAAACTTAAAGAAGGTGGTTAAGATGAAGTTAAGTGCATGTCAAATAAAGCATGCAGAGCGTACCTCAAACTTGGCTGCACATATTCAAATGGTGGTGAAATTCCTCTGCAGTCAGCAGCGTGTCGGGTTTGTGCGTCTGTGTGCTGCAGCAGCAACAACCACAGGATGTGACAGCTCTCTGTTTCAACAAGGTGTTTTGTGAGTACACTGTTTAAAAAAAAAAAAATGTTTCTGTGTTGAAAAATGAAAAATGAAAGAAACAGGCCACTCAAAATTCCAGCCTAAACCCCAGTGTTCACTGATCTGAACGCTTCTGCTGCTTTTCAGCCAGAATAAATCGTTCATGAGCAGAAAAAAAAAACTCACAGGAAATAATGAACAAGAAATGTGGACGCTGTTTTTGTATTCTCTGTAGATACCACGACCTCCGCCGACTCCATTCATCATACGTTCGACTTTATTTTCATGACGGATTACGCAGAAAGCCCTCGTCTCGCTGGACCGAATAGAAGAACCCCGACAGGAAGTCAGGACGAGGAAGCACATGGAACGTCCAGCCAATTTCAAAATAAAACACAATAAAGAGACTGTTCTGTTACTTTATCAAAATAATGTGGAAAAATGGAAGATCTCTTTAATCCCATGCAATCCTTCAGTCCTCCTGTGATGTGTACAGCTGTGCTCACTCTCCCGTGGACCGATCCGTCGGGGTTGGGGAGGAGTATTTGGGGATTGGGGGTCAGGCTGAGCCCAGACATCCTCCAGAGGAAACTCAGTTTGAATCTTTTATTCTTTATGGCCACTAATCCAAAGCTCACGATCACAGGTGAGGGTTGGAACCAAGATCCACCGCCCGCTTCTTCACCTCAACGGCCAACACAAAGTACCAAATCACAAGTCATCAATAATCACTGTATTATTTAGCATGGAGCTGAGATGACTGGATGACTTACTGCGACACAAACAGGCAAAGACATTCAGGTCCATCCATTCCTAACTTTATGCTTAAAATGATCAGATGTCTGACACTCATTTTGGGATTATGACACATTGACAGGATTTATTTCCAGCATCGTCGATAATAACTTTTTCTCTCGCTTTACCTTGAACATAAAGTGTCGTATCATGTTATGTTTCTGAAGGTGAAATTCATTTCATGTAGCTCCTTTTTATAAATGCAGAACATCCCACTTACTTACCCCTGTGATATGTCCCATAAAGTAACTCCTCCATAAGTTTCATATCACCCTGAGGCGGCGCAGAAGAAGAGTGTGGTGAGAACTGAATCCTCCTCAGGGGATCGGGGGGGGGGGGGGGGGGGCTTCAGTTTAAGGCTAAAGCTTCTTTTCCAACAGGCTCATGCTGATATGTTCCATCGAGGCCGTCTGTCAGCGCTGCTGCCAAAAAAATACATTAAAAAAAAATCTCTCTCGCTGTTCAGTGAGTGTCTGTAAACCGGAGCGTGCAGAGGCCTCCGAGCGAGGAGAGGGAGGGATACAGGTCTGACTTCTGAAGGTGTGGGGCTGGTTTGTAGGGCGAGTGAGTGTGCAGGTCGTGTATTTCAGCGACGCCTGATTTGAAGGCTGCATGACTCGCATAAAGCGTGCATCTTAAAAACAGATGAGAGAGGCGCAGACAGAGAGAGACGGAGACTTTGGACCTCCTACTGATAATCACAGTGATGAATGCGCACTGCCTTCTTGCTGGGTGGTACGGCTTGTTAATGTCTGCTCCAAGCAGACTGCGAATACCACAGAAGTACCAGCCACGTGTTCAGCCAGGCCGCCTGAAGGCCGTGGCATCAGTCCGGACTGACGAGAGGCTTTTTATAACCTCATCTGAGCGGACGAAATGCAGTTTGTTGTTTTTACCATCCTGGACAGAGCGGAGGGAAACTTGGATTTCAGGACGACCTTTTTCTGAGAGTCAACAGAAGTATTTGGTCGAGTTAAAGGTTCCCCTCCAGATTTAACTTCATGAGTCTCATTGGAGCTGAATTTCGTTGACATTTTCCATTTCACTTCTGCACCAGATTTGAACAGATTTCCCCGACTCATATATCTACGGTTTACGCAGCACGCATTCTATGAAGTCAGCCTATTTTCCAGCGAGTTCTTTACACTAAAAAACGCTGTGTTGTTCGTGCGAGTCCTGATTTAGGATCCAGTCCTCTCGTCCAGCTGAGAAGCTCGAAGATAATTTAAAACAATTGGAAATATTAACGTTTGGCTGAAGATGATCGTCGTAAAAGTCAGCCGGTGAGCCATAACTCACAGATGTTTTCTGGATGAGCTTAGCAGTAGAGGTATGTACAGAGTTTTATGGATGAGTCAGGATCGCTATCAATCCTGGTCAATGTTTCTGCTTTTGTTGTTGCTACTCAATGCCGTCAGATGTTTTGTTCTGGTCCCGTTGAATCTTCACCGAGCCAGTCTCCTGTGCCAGCTCCATCAACGAGGAGCAGCCGGTGCGGTTGGCACATGGTGGTCCAGGTTGATCTTAAACTGGTTTGGATTGGGGCAGAGATCGATATGTTTGATAATGCAGTTATTGGAATGAAATGTTAAACACGTTGGGCTTTTAAAGTCCATCGAAACATGATCGCTGACTAAAACCCAGGAGCTTACTCTCCGTCCATCAGAGAGTGCTTTCACATGCTTGAGGAGGCGCAGCTTTAGTTTCAGCTGCGTCTTCTCTCGGTTGCTTTGCCAACGAATAACTAAGGAAGCTAAAGTGAAAACACAAGGCAGAGACGGGGTTTAGCAGAACACGCCTGTGGTTCACTTCAATCCCAAAGAAGAGAGTTGTGTCCGACGTCTTCAAAAAGAAACCGTAAAAATGTTGGCGTACACTGCTGCACATTGCCAGCTGAATAAAAGATGGACGTCGTCACCTGTTGGGTTTAAAGCCGAATGACGTTGGTCACCAAGTTGGAAATGATATGTCCACCCAATTATTGATCAATCCAGAAACAGATAAAGAGCGAAGGCGACCTTGAACCTCCTGGAAAACATCGACAACCCGCCCATCCTTAAATCAAAACATGTCTCTAATCATGCAAATATAAGCGTCTCTTCGCCTTACACCTTTCAAAATGTATGCATCTCTTAGCTTTAAACTTGAAACACGCAACAAATCAGCTATGGAGATCAAGAACATTGTTTTTTTTTATAGCAGGCTTTAAACATCTTTTATTTTGATATTTCTGATTCCTTGGTTTTTAGAGTTATCGTCTCGTGTAACTGCAGTTTTTAGCACTTCTACATCTTTATTCTTTAACATCCGAGGTTGCTCCTAGCAAGAGTCATTGCTGATCTACTGTACACTCACTTTTGATGAGAACCTTGCACAACCCCAACATAAAACACAGAAGCACTAAAGCTCCTGCAGTGAGGAGTTTCTGCTGTTTACGATCAACCTGAAATAATAAAAAAAAAAGATGCCTCTTAAGACATACAAAATCAAAGAGGACCATAACGACTGTAGGAGTCCCCATTACACCTGGCTAGCTAACGTGCTGGTTTGACTCAACGTCAAGTGTCCTTGGTGGAGGTGATGAAAAGCTGCTGGCTTTGGAGGCTGGTTGTTGGCAAAATAATCTGGGAATAAAAATGTCAGCAGTCATGCCATGAAAGAGAGTTATACAGTCCCACTGCAGCGAGAGATTCGGCGCTCGATGAGTGGCTTGTTTGCTTCACTTAAATCCATTTTCTCAACATAACGTTTATATGGTTTGACCTTTCAGCCTCAAGGGTTCTGGACTGTCCTGGAGCATTATCTTCAAGAATAAAGGGGAATATAAGCTGTGTGAGCCGTGCAGCTCTCGGTCAACGTTGTACGGCTAAATCAGAACGCGGGGTTTGATGTGTTTAACGCCTGCCAAAGTGGGAATAACATGAGAGTCGTCACAAATCCGTTTCTCAAAACCCAAAACACTTAGCTGTAATTTCAGTCTGCCGTGAGAGAAAAATGAACTCTGCAAGTATCCTGCAGTTATAGCACGTTTCTATGAATAGACCCGGTCAGAAGTATTCTGGTGCTTGTTATGGATTATTTTAATGGAACGTTATGAAGATGTCCAAAAGAATTTATAGAGCTGCAGAGTTTACACCCGTTTCTGCCTCTCTCTTTTATTTTACTGTTTGCCCTTTGGCTAATTCAGCCTCAACTATAATGTGCATGTCGTGAATCCTAACTCGTTTGTTCTACAGGGAAGACACGACACAAAGAGGAGTTCTGTGCACAATTACCACCCCTTCTCCAAACAATAGCAAAGCGTCCATGACAATGATGTAACACCTCGACGAGTGCAGCCACTTTGCAAGTAATGAGCCACCCAGAGTTCCTCACTCCAAGAGTAAGTGAGCTTCTATTTCTACAGAGAGCCGAGTGAAGCGATCAAGTCTGTCAGCAAAATAGCCAACAAAAAAAAAACAACCTTGCAATCATGTTCCATCTCTTTATCAACACCGAATAAACACAGGAATGAAGAACAAACCATCCTCAGAAAGTAAGTTACCTTTCACAGATGAGGATCACAAAGTGCTTTACAACAATAAAAGGCGACTAACAGTTAAAAACAGAAACAGCAAGACAAACATACAATATGTAAAATAGATAAAAGAGTAGAATAAAACAGCTACTGGTCAACCAAAAGCCTGAAGTCTGAATAAAAGTGTTTTTAACTGCCTCATAAAGATTTCACAGGAGTCGACCGATCTCAGGTTTAGAGGAAGCGAATTCCACAGCTTCGGTGCGAGAACTTGAAATGCGTGATCACCACGGGTTTTAAAATTTGACTTTGATTCTGCAAGAAGTTGAAGTTGGCCAGACCTCAGAGGTCTACTGGGGAAATTCGAGTAGGGTGTTTGACCACACAGAGCTTTAAAAGTGAGCGCCAGTATTTTAAAATGAATGTGATAAAAGATCGGGAGCCAGTAAAGGGAGGATAGGACAGAGGTGATGTGGGATCTACGGTTTGTGTCTGTTAAAAGGCAAAGTAACATCATTCTTCTCTTTATTCTGATCTTGCAGTTCACCTGTGATGTGTGTACAGCTGATCATTCAAGTTCCAGAAGTGGATCCAGTGAGACAGGATGCACGCCATCAGCTGGAGCATTGACGGGCCGGGGACCTACTTCCTGTCCGAGCTCCGTTTGATGAGCTAGCATTGTGCTACAGCAACCGTCGGCCTGTACATATAATTCAACGAGACGCAAACATTTCAAGTACATTTTAATATTATTCAACATTTAAAATGTATTTCAGCACAGAACTTTTTTTTTTTTGGTTGGCGAGCTCCGTGATTGGATAGTCTGACAGGCGCAGTGCATTGTGGGGCGGTATAGTATGACCACCGGTTTCAATCTTACATATTGTGGCCGATCTACTTTACATACAGGCATTTCTCTCTCACACACAAAAACTGCATCCTGTGATTTCAGCTCACTCCATTCATACTCAATGTGACGTCTGATTTAGTATGAATTAAATGAACATGCAGTTTCAGACGCAGGTTGAGTATAATGTTCTACTTGTTAATCAAAATTAGACTCATGATGATGATGGACGTCCAGCTGAGTACTCGCTGCAGAAATATCCGTTTATGGCATTCTTTCGGTATGATGCTGTGTTTGCAGCAGGACTGATTTGAATGCCAGTTCTTGTTAGCCCGGCTCAGATGTGCCCAGAAACTGTACGACTTCATTACATCGAATGATGTTGATGAATAACTGTAACAGAAATCACCTGCGCTCTATTTGTACTTCATGAGTCTTCACACTCAAGTGTTCCCCCTCTGAAGGCTGCTACATTCCTTTATTCATACTTTGACTCCGGGCCAAAATATCACATGACATATTTTAAACAAAAAGTGTACATCTGACCCTGGAATAAAACAAATGAAACGTGTGTATGTGTGTGTGTGTGTGGGGGGGGGAGAAATATGTGCGGCTCTGCAGAGCACAGACACATAACACCCTCCAAAGTAATCACCTGAAATGAAGTCATTTTTAATCCATGATGGATGACATGTTCTCCACTCCAGTTTCTGCTCCTCAGCGTTTCTTAATGAAATAGTTGTTCTGGCCCCTCTCGGCGTATTCATCATTTTTGAGTGTTGCTGCTACATGGAACACTTGTGAACTGGCTTTAAATAAACCCCGAGGTCTGGCTGTGCGAGTGCAAATGCCGTGTGGAAAAAAAAAAAACATGCAAGGAATGATAATCTAGTGGTGTCGGAGAAGTGTTTTGGCAAAATCTCTGGACAAAAAGAATTCAACACGACTCCTCTCCAGCAAGTCCAGATCTATACATGTATATTGGTTCAGGTGCAGAGGCGTTGCTGTTTGACAACAGGCAAGGCAGACGACCGCTAGACCGCTAGAACCCCACAACCACGAGGACTGACGCACTTTAAAAGCACAGTATGTAAATTCCACCACCAGAGGGCTCTCAATTAAAACAATGACAGAGGGTGACGATGTTAGCGGGGAATCATGGGAGTGATTCACTCTGCTACTTCACTACTTGAAAACAAACTCCGAATTGACCGTAGTCGAGACGACCGGGTGAAACCAACCCAAGAAGGTTTGTTTACAGACGAGCTGACGTATCCCAGTATAATTTACATGATGTATTTTTATCACGGCAACACAAACAGCTAAAAGTGCGGCAGCTTTCAGGAGCAGCGCTCTGTGACGTAACAGCCGGGATTTTCTTGGCGACGAGGCCTGCTGACGAGACAGACGAAAAAAATCACAGCTCTATCCACAGACACATCAGAAACATCAGTTAAGACATGATCACTCTTTTAAGCATAACACCAGACGGTGACATCAGTGATGTTAGCTAAAATTTACGTACGCCGCTGTAGAATAAAAGTTTACAAACGTATGTGTTTGGATCGATGATGCTGCTGTTCAGGAAGTGAGGGCCAAGAGATTCTTCACCATTCAAGCATCGGCGATTGCTAGTGAGCTCACATTAGCTCATTAACGTTAGCTAACATAACATTAGCTAACCTAACATAACGTTAGCTAACGCTGGTTTTAGCGATAGTATCAGGATGACTCTCAGTGTCCTGGGTCAGTGATGTGAGGTGACGTTCACATTTTTGATGAGGAGAAGTCCGTTCATTTGTTCCCTCACAGTAAGACCCGGGCTCGTCTCCTCGTCGGTCAGTGTATCACACTGAACAACAACAAGAAATGAAACAAGTCGGTGGGCGACTGAGACGAATAACTTTATTAGCGTAGCATTCTGTGTGACATCAGGTGAAAGCGATCAGTTGGTTAGGTGAGGCCAGCTGATTGGCCAATGACAGCCACAGAAACACAGCGCAACAGAGTGACAGCGGACATTTAAGTGGGGGTTGAACGGGAGACTGACCCGACCGTGAAGTTACATAAAAAGTCTTACTGATCCATCTCGACCGTCCAACAGTCAGCTTGAACTCCAAACAACATGTTGAGACACATAGAAAGATAAAACCAGCGTGTTGATATATGAGACGGTTTTGGATCCCTTTGTACTGAAACCTTTTCGTCATGTTGAGAGAATCTGTTTTTCACAATCAACGAGCTCTGAGCAATAATCCCTCCCCCGAGGAACATCGGTACAAATCCAAGAAACAGCGCCGGTTCATCCTTGAAATAATATTTCTGAAGAGTAGAAGAGAAATCTCCCCGTAGGTTTGGATAATTCCCTTCTTTTCAACCGTTTATTCATTCAGAGGCAGATTTTCCTCATCATCCTTCTCGCAGTACTGACCTCCCAAAGATGACGAACAAGGAGACAAGTGGAACTGATTATGTCTTAAATCTTAGACGTGAATAAAACATGTTCAACTATTAGACGTAACGAAGCAGAAAACTGATTTCGTTGGGCTCATTGGCTTCTGAAAGTTGATATATTCAAACAAGCTAAAGTGCTCGCTGTGAAACAAGAGGCTTGTCTAAATAAAGTGCGCTGTGACAGATGATGATTGGCTTTGGGCACTTTCTAAAGTTCTGTAATTGGCACGTTTTTTATTCCCCGTAAAACACATCATTGATCAAATCTGTCCTCTAACCCTCTAACACGTTTCTCCAACATCAGGGTCCACGCTGTGTTGTCGAACAATAACGCATCTGTCTTGCCATTACCTCAGCTCGTCATACACAGAGCACACTGATTCAATAAATACATTTAATCTGAAAACTCCACTGTGGCTGAGGAACGAGAGCGCAGCAGGTCACTCTGGTCTCCTTCCATCCCAACATGTGTTTCCAGTTTTTTATTGTTTTGGTTTTTAAAAAAGCAAAAGCTGCTGTCAGAAAAAAAAAAAAAAAAAGAAAAAGATAAGAGCCATCAAGCTGAGCAATAAGCCGTGAATCAAACGTCTTCTATTCCAGCAGATGATGAAGCGTGGTGTGAATCTGTGCAGCACATGGTCGATAAATCCTCCTGAACTTCACCTGGATGGAAACCGAGACTCTGAATTCTTCTTCTCTTGCTGTGCCGAGGGATCAACAAGAATAACATTTGTTCCGCTAATATCACACAAAACAAAAACAAACACATTCTTCATTAGCTTGCGTCAGGGTTTCCGAGGCGCTTCCTCTTCTGGCTGCAGGACAGAACTTTGGGTTTATTTTGAAGGCTTTCGTGTTTACTCCAGGCCGCCCATAAGAGGGAGAGGAAGGGGGGCAAGTCGCCTGACGGAGGGCCCACGGAGGTTAGCAAAAACATGGTCCGTCTTACTTTTGAGCAACAGTAACCACATTTTACCACCGTTACCTCAGGAAACAAAAACACACTTTTATGAACTGTTGCTTCTGTGAAACGTCTCCTGTTTCAACATGTAAAAGCTCTCTTCTTTAAATCATATGAACCCTTTTTTTGTCGGGTTAAGGATACCGACGTAAGCAGGCCAGATCGAGCTAATGTTAGCCAGGAAGTTAGCGCTAACACTACTGAACCGATGTGCATATACGAGGGTTTAAATCCCATCCTGCTGAGGCCCGGATTGTTCTGTTTACTTTCTTTTGTCATAGATGTGGTGAACTTTGCACATGGCTCTCTGTTATTTAAGATCAGAAACGTTCATACACTACAACCTTTGAGCTCATTATCCTGATTAACATGCTGTGGAGTCCACTTATTCATTTGTTTCTGCATGAGTCTGCCTCAGACTTTTCTAATTGGAGCGACAAATCTAAAGGTCACAAATGAAGTCCAGTGGACTCGACAGTGATTCAGGAGTGAAGTTGTAACATCGGCAAATTGTTCATTTGGTTGGCTTTGACTTCACGCTGCTCTTAGTCAAGATCACCTAAGCTTGTCTAATGTTGTGTACCGTCGCCAGCTGAAGCTCCGGTCAGTGGCTGCTGCCATCCGGCAAACGCTGCACTGTGACCTAAAGAAAACAGGACAGAGGCATCCTGTAGCACGTGAGATGAAGTCAGGTAGAAGAGATTAAAACCACATTTAGCACAAGTTTGTAGACTTTAACCTCTTTAACTTCTACGCTCTGCTATGTATGAAATATGGAGTACGCTTCAGGCTGGACAGGATGGGAGAACCCAGACAGGAAGTCAGACAAAGAAACGCACAGAACATCCTGTCAACTTCAAAATAAAACACAACATACTTGTACTTTATTTCAACGTTATGACAAAACAGGCACCGAACAAACAACAAAACATCCTCAGAAAGACGACGCAACATGTGGTTTGCACGTTGTTGTCTTTACTCCCGCCGGATCTCAAACTTCTCAGAAACAGATTTTATTTTAAATTATTATTATATCTTGTGTAGTTTTCTACTATCTGTGCTAGTTGTTGTCAGTTGATGTGTCTATTGAAATCTCATTATTTTGCATTACCTCATTTACTTATTTTCTATTGTATTTTGCAACTGTTGTCCTGTGTCTCTTCTGTTTTGTATTGTCTAAATCCACTCTCCTTGTTTTTGCACTTTATTTGTCATGTCTCACCAATTTGTCACCTTATCGAACAAATTTTAGAAAAAAAGAAGAAACAGATCCAGTGGGGATTCGCCATCCAACGTTTGTGTGAATCGGGGGTGAACAACCCGACCCCTGTTTTTGAAGCAGAGTAGAGTTCAGTTCACTCCACCTCAAACTAAACTAATCTGACAAAGTGAAGCGGACTTTGTTCCACGCGGGCCAAACGGCTCCCCGCTGAGGCCTGTACCCCCCTGAGGGGTCTCAGCGTTGTGTTCGTGGTCTCCACTGCTCAACGTCCAGCTCCGACTGGTGCTCACAGGGATTGTGTTTTTGTTTTTTTTTGGCTTCACTTTTGTGCAACATGAGAAGGAGTCGTCCATCCTTGTATACAGTCAATGATCTCCACTATAGCTGTCTGTTTATCCTATAAGCAGCAGCTGGACCGCACTATAAAACATCCATCATTACACAGTTCAGGGCAGGGGAAGTATGCGCTGTCCTCGCCAGACTCGCTCTGAACCAAATGTGCATTTTTGGAGTTTTATGAAAAATAAAGTCGATCTGAAGCCAGAGATTCATCACACTGGAAGGCAACTCGTGTTCTGATAGCAGATATCGTTACAGCCACACAAGCTCCAACGCTGCAGAATTCATATTGATATTTTCCAGACCGACTTTCCTCACAGACACGTAATTAAAGGCCTCACGTTGGTTAGCAGGAATTTAAATAAAATAAATGCTTCAAAGAGACTCTTCAGTGTTAAAGCTTGAACTCTCATTAAGAGACGAGCTCTTGAAGTCTCTGGTAAATCATATTGCTTAAAGCGGGATATTTTGTTACAGCTATCATGCATGAGTTCATCATATAAGGACAAAATTACGGGGCTTTTAAAGACGTCAGTCACCGAACACTAAACTTCTGTCAGTTCGAAGCTGATGACTTTCAGATGGTGACGCTAACGCGATGTGGCTTCTCATGGAGACGAGAAATGTTTGGGCTCGCTGCTGCGGGCTCCCCACGCACACGACAACTCAGGGCTGTCATTACCGTCCGAGTGGATCATTACAAGTCTGAGCTCTTTGTTATGACAGACAGTGAACGTGTCCGCGTTAAACACCGCCCGATCCAGACGCAGACATTAAGAGACTGAGGCTTCACTTACAGGTCGAAAGATTTTACTAACAATGTTCGGTTCCAGGAAAGTGAGATTTGACAATCGTGCAGATTTGTTTTCAACTTGAAAAGTAAAAACAGGAAACATTAAATATTTAGAGACCGTTTAGACACGAAAGATTTATATTTGTATTTGTCACTGTGACAGCGTTGCCGTCATTTTTTTTACCCATTTTGACAGATACACAGCCGAGATTTACGAAGGAGCTGTAGGGCCACATTAAAGGCACGGTTAGTCATTTTCTCCAGATTAACTTTTTTACATTTTTGGTTAAAATTGTCTTCAGGTCTTGACAGTAATTAATAACTCCTACAAAAATAGAAAATCTGTCATCTGTGGAAACTGTAAATAAAAGTCTGAATGAGACTTTGAGTCCAAATAAGTGAAAACAATATTTTTAAATTTTTTTTTTTTAAAGTAAACAATTAAGGAATTTAGTCATTTCTAACTTTCTATGTTAATAATTTTCCGTGATTTTATTGGAAGAATCTTTCGATCTGGCGGTAAAATTAAAGGTCAGTTTCGCCTTTCTCATCGTCTCAGCATCAAAGCAGAAGCTCAGACGGACTCTTCATCTCTCATCTGTGGGAAACTCGGAGCCAAAGTCCAATGCAGTGATGGATAACGTGTACTGTTTCTTTATGTTTTATAGGCAGAGTTTATGAAGAGAGGAGCGTCTCGTGTAAACACAAAGATAAATGATGAGGGTGTCCGATACGTCTCACATCTGTGTGTGTAGTAAAACAAAAAGCTTGGCTGCTCTGCTCCGTGACGAGCGGACGCGGGGCGAGAAGCTAAACCAGGTCTGGGTTTCTGCTTTACGCTGGGAAAAGGTGGATGTGAAAAATATAGCGCTCAAGGTCTCACCGCGGAGCTCGAGGAGAAAACATGCCCAGCTAACCGTCCCACGAGTTTCACTGAGTTTTACGTTTTCCCCGCTCCTCATAATTTGTCTGTTTTTTTGGGGTCTTTTTTTTTCACTGAGCATATGGATGTTTTTCTGGACGCTCTCTCTGTGCATGGAGCCAGGCTTTGAACCGACAGCTAACCATTGTTTACGCTCTCCCACTCCCACAGAGGAGCTTCATCTGCAAACACAGAAGAATAAAAACCCACTGAAACAATATAAACCCTCACGGCTGTTTCTTTGCAAAGATTTACTGTGAAATTGTGTTTTCCTAAACACAGGAAATTGCTCCATTTGAGCTAGATTAAATATATACATTGGGTCTGCTTGTGATGTACGGCACATTGAGCTAATGAGCGTGGGCGCTGCTGATTATAATCCCGTGCTTTTCTCTCTGCGCGTGCAATCATCTGAGCTCTGATCTGTTTGTCAGACGCGGAGCTGCCGTCTCCGTCACACAAATATATATTAATATTATGTGACTGAGTGCCGATATAAACTGTCTTTAAACGTGCAGAGATGCTGTGGTTTGTTATTGCTTCTTGAAGGTATTAGGAACATTTATTGTGTAAAGTTTAAAGTCGTATCAAAATGACAGCTATGATTTTAACGTAAACTTTAAACTAAGTTAAACCAAACAATATAAACTACTATATCCTGTTTCACCAATTAAACTATGACTTTCTGAGCAACTCAATACGTCAGTCTCACAGCCTCTCTATAGTAATATGAGCTCCAAAGTTTGTTTGTACGCAGAACAAATAATTGAGCTAACGGTTAATCAAGCTAGCAACTTTAGCGAGCAAAACAAAACGACTTGAAGAGACTCAAAAACATCACAGGAAAGTTTTACAATCGTTTGTAAACTTTTATCAAGAAGAAACAAACAGATTTTATAACGCATGAATTTACCACGGGCCCCAGCAGAGGGCGCTCATGTTACACAGAGCATCAGTCCCAGTGGAAACTGTGGAAATAAGAATACATAATAAACAGCAGCTTCAGACACTTTGTCTTTCCGAGGACAATTTGTTGTTTCATGTTTTGATGTAAAGTTGATAAACTGATGGATCATACGCTCACCAGTCCGTATGTTGTCTTTTATTTTGAAATGGACCTGTTGCTCTGTGCGTTTCTTTGTCTTACTTCCTGTCTTTTCTCGATCTGATCTGTTCATATGGTGCCGCTTCTTGCATGTGCCGGCGTTGTATCGCGGCGCTAGCTGTGGAGAGCGGCGCATCGACTAGCGTGGCGGAATTGTGCAGCGCTGACAGGCGGCTGCATGCAAAGTGTATGTGGGAATGTGCAGTGAGCCCCGATATGACGACCACGATGAAGGACGCCGTGTGAAGAGGCACAGTGGCCTGATTGTGTCGCAAAGACAAAAACTGACGGAGAACCAGCAGAGACTCAGTTTGGTCTTCAGAGACCAGTGTGACGAACGGCTCGGTCGGTCAGAACATGAAGGAGTGGGCCGGGTCTGCAGAACATAAGATGCGTCTCCGGGGGGGCGATATCTTCAACGATTGATGCTGCCTTTGTTGTGGCGAGGACACTCAAAAGAAGGCTTTGATTCAGTGACAGACTCGCTGTGATGTGCAGAATTAAACGTCTCTGGTGCTGACGGTGGTTAAAACTTTAATGCTGAGGTTGAGAAGGATTTGTCTTCATCCCATCCAGACAGTCGTGCCGCAGCAGATCTGCTCTCTGTGGGTAACAGAGTTCTTTTAATATCTCCCAGAAATTAAAGCTCCTCAAAACGACCGCTTTGAAATCACTAAAGCTGACTGCTGAACTGTAAGTTGAAACTTCTGTCAGCAGCTCATTTGTAGTTTTGCTCTTTGCACCACTTGCTCACAACGCTATCTGGCCTTTTTTTTTTTTTTTTTACAAACAGCCGGTATAGGAGGAAACATCTGCCAATCAAACATCGCCTAATGCTGCCTACACGCGACTCCATTTTGGATGCCATCGTGTAGTTTTCACACATTTATGCTATCCGACTTCCTGTCCTGTACCCACAATCCTCTTTTTCTCTGATCAGGAAATAAACAATGTCAAATATAAGACTTGCAGTAAAAAGTAACAGAGCAGAGTCAATCATTGATTTCTCCTGTTCAGGTCTCGTGGTTTCCCTGAACCCCCCCTCCACTGGATCCTGGATGAGGACTGTATGAGGGGGGGCCAGTGTGAGGGAGAATATCGCTGACCAAACGTTAGCGTCAGGTTATTAATTTAACTCACACACTGGCTTCTTCATGAACGGGTCGAAAAAGATCCGTCTCTGTGTCGTGTTCGAGCGAGTCTAATTAAAGCGCTTGGCTGTGCATTCAAGCAGATCCAATCAGGCCGACCCGAGCCCCCGTCCTGTAGATGATTCGTTTAGGACCGCGCAGCGCTCCTCCAGATGTTCTTTGATTCCACGAAGCGATTATTAAAACACACTTTTCCATCAGGGTTCGACGGCTGCTGTCAAAAAAAAGTGCCGACTGAAACTGGAGGTCTGGGCTGTGTCACGATGTCATGAATCTGTGTTCCTCTCAGAATACATGAATCAAAAAATGAGCAAAACAAACAACTAAAAACGCAACAGACGAGTAAGTCTAAACATTTAAGGGTTTTATTTTTTACTATCTTTTCTTCTCTCTCCTCTGGCGATGACGTCATTTAGCGACCAATAGCTTCTTTCTTCACAGAGGAGTTGGCGACACTGGTTGAACCAAATCTGAAGAAGCCCCAGAGACTCAAACCAGGGGGGGGGGGGGCATTAAAAACCCTCGCAGAAAGAATTGGTACTCAGCCCTCAGGCAGGAACAACTGTAAATGAAAATCTCACGCTCACATGAAAGTTAAAATTACATCCAGAATGAGCACATGTCATATTTTATCTCCTGTGCAACACGCAATACCTCGCCGTGATCTCGCAATCGCTTTCTGGCACTCGCCAGGAACATATTTTTTAATTTTATTCTGCCGACGCCCCCTTTCTTCCCTGATGATGAGTGAAGATCCTGATCCTGGTTCAGGAGTTCAAGCTGCTCACGATGAATCACTATATTGATATTTATATCTCTCGATGTCTGTAAGGATTTAATTTAACAGCTTTAGATTAAAGATCCCCAACGTGCCATCTCTCTCTGGACTTCCTTTCAAGAAGCACATCGTAATCATTCCTGTTTTTTTCCTGTTTCTTATTTGGGATGCCTTCATCCAGACCAGGCTGCATGTTTGCGTGGCCGGCGATCCTCAGGTCAGATGTTTCTCAGCATGTTCTCCATCTATCCTCATATTTTACAGCTCCAGGTCTCAGGGATTTTATTGTGTGGAATTTCCTGTAATGCTGAAAAGATGGCCGGCCTGAAACAAATCACCATCACAGCTGGGACTTCGATTGGAGGTTTTTTTTTTTTTTTCATGTTACAAGTCAGATTAAGGTTCATTTATGGCGTGTAAGTGTCGTTTGGACCTTTTTTTATCACCCAATAAGAAGGAATGTTGATATTGGAGAGAGATGCTGGTCGTCCAATCACCTGAGCCCGTTAAATGCATTTGTACTCGGAGCACGTCGCAGACACCTCTAGTGACCTGTTACAGAGCGCGACATGTGACACGAGGGGAACTCTCTTTGTCACGAGCGCTCACACCCGGGGCCGAGGGAGGACAGCTGAACGTCCTCCTGCGAGTCCTTGACGTTCTTAGATCATCTGGCGTTCTCGGAGAAAGACGGTGCGTGGGAGAGTGAGCGCTGAGTTATGACCTTGATGCAATGCACCCCCCCCCCCCCCCCCCCCCCCACAGGATCAGGGTCTAAGAGAGGCTGCAGTAGTGTTGTGTGGCTGACAAAAACAGAGATGGTGTTGATGTCCAGTGTTCACCATGGCGTCCCGTCTGATGAGGCGTCTTTCTGAGGCTGCAGTCGATAACGGACGGAAACTGCACGGCTGCAAATTTTTTCTTTTTTTGGCTATTTAACCAAGACTCATCTGAAGTTGTGTCCTGCAAAAAAAATACATCAACATCACCAGCTAATTAAGCTAATTAATCACTGCCTCATTCAAAACTACACCCAGATACACGTCCACTGTCCGCTCCGTCCTCAGGCCGCATTCTCACCGCCGGGCAGCCCGAGAGCGATGTATGTGGTGTAGAAACCACATTTCAAACACATCGACAAACACACACACGTTCGTTGTTCTGAACCGTCAAAGCAGAGTCTTTTATTCTGAAAATAAACCGGATGTTTTAATGTTGTTTAGGTGTGGATCTGCTGCGGAGCGCTCTGGGCTGCTGAGCGGCCGTGTTGGAGCGGAGACGGATGGGGGGACGGGCGGCAGACGGTCCACTCTTTAAATGAACTGATGAGAGTAAACAAGTAAACATGTATGGTTAAAAACACGGAGAAGTTTGTGCTCTTCCTCATGTGTAAACATAAACAAATGATGATGTCATCACCAGCCGATGTCGACTCACAGCGAGCTACCCGAGTGTGAAACGAGACACAAGTTCAGATATCAGCCTCATTTTAATGAGGGGGGGAGGGGGAAACATATCTGTTATAACTACACTTCCCACAATCCTAGAGGGCCACAAACAACCTAAGGTGACTTAACTTCCTGTTTGGATACAGTGCTGCACCCTGAGGGACAAAATGACACATGATCAATGCAGTTAAAAAATAATGTTTGGACTTTAATCACGTTAACACTGACCGCTTTAAAAAAAAAAAATCTAATTTGACCTTTGACCTTCTTGTCTACACTATTTTTCTGACAGTTGAATTACCTGAGTTCATAGAAAAGCTCGGCAGAGATTACATAATGTCAGGAAAATAGCTGCTTGTGTTCTCGTTCGAGGCAGACACGTGGACCGCCACGATACATAAACACACACACACACACACACACACACACACACACACACACACACACACAGGGGAGAGGTGATTCATCTGCCTGTTTAACATCTGCAGTAATTGCAGAAGCCATTGTGAAGGCTTGATTACTGTGGGGAGGACATTCATCTGAGCGTGTCCTTTAAATGTCACTGCCTGCGCTCGCCGTCAGATGAAAACCTCTTACCTGAACGGATGATCCCGGGTCGGACCTGATACCGCCAGGAGGCATCGCTCTGAGCTGTCAGTCAATCTATTCGCATCTCATTTCCATCACAGCGAGGTCTTCATCGCCCGTCTGTCGTGTTCACACATGCAAATCAGTTTACCTTTTCAGAGAGCGTTATCACAACAGCTGGAGCTTCACACACACACACACACACACACTCAGGAAGGCGCTGGTGTTGACATCATCGGTGCTCTTTTCCGAATGTAGGATAGTTTCCGTAGTTTTGCCGCGTACGGATCGTGTCCTTAAACGTCGTCTTTGCTTCGTGTCTTCTCCCCACATGAACCATCTCAAGAATAAAACATGGAGGAGGGAGACACGGAGCCGGGTCGGTCATACAGCGGCCGTCGTCGACAGTCCTGTTGTCATGGAGACAGGACGGCCGTGCAGCACTTTCCGAGGACACAGCCAGCTCGGTCCTGCCCGAAGAATAACGATGAAAGACGCAAGGTGGTGCAGGGTGCCTCTGTCACAGGGATGAAAACATCACGCCATGAACGTGCAGTCTGCTGTAAAACGCGCCGTGATACCGATGAGTCAGCTCATCAAACATCACGCTCACTCGTCACTTCCTGGTCACATGGTCACATCCTGGTCACATCATGGTCACTCCTTAATCGTTAACCTTTTATATTGCTGCGTCACAGTTTCACCACCTTCTTCTTGTAAATGTGAGAAATGTGGATCTTATCTTTTTCTGTTTCCATGTCGCTGAGTTTTTTGTTCTGTGAGTCCTAAAAGTTCTGAATCTGTAAAAGTCCATGAAGAAGCAGCTCGCCAGTGTGGACGCCGGCATCATGACATCCATCTGTTACACTGCAGACACCTTCTGACGTCCGTACGTTTATACGTGGATCCTCTTTCTGTGTATTTGACATTTTGACAGGTTTATTCTTTGTCGAGCGTTCCTGCAGGTGTTCTGTGTTTGTGCACTGCCAGGCTCTGCACCTGTTTGCTTTGTTTAAAAAAACATGAAACGTTGCAAACTGCAAACGTTCAAAGTGAAATTCAGCTCGCTGGCTCGCTCGACTCTTTGACGCTCACAAACGCAGCTCGAAGTTACCGAACGCCAGCAGCCAGAGTCAAACTTTGAAGCTTTGAGTTACACCGCTACGCTTGGCAGAACTTTCCACTCTTTAAGCCCGCTCTCTGTTTACTGCGCGACCCCTCCCCTGGGTCTGCACGGTGTGTGCGTTGTGTGTCATAATGCAGAAAATGGCTGTTTGCACAGATGAGCCTGTGTTTGCACAGTGAGATAAACCCCCCCCCAGTGATATCATGCTTGGACCCTCGAACGTGGGACTTGCACGAGTGAGGTCAGAGCTTGAGAGAGCAGAGGGGGTTTGTGTGTCAGGAGTGTGAAGATGAGCTCCAGATGGCGGCATGCTGGGGATTTATGGATGAACAGTGGCTTTGTAATGTAAGAATGAGTGGGACGGGGGGAGAGATCTGTGACCTGAGTGCTGCTGCTTCAACACGGTGACGAGGCCCGGGATCCTCAGCTCTGCTCTGGGACACAAAGTGTGCAGAAAACACTTCTGGAGATGATTATGCATCCAGTGTGAAGCAAATACGTCATCTTTGAAAGTTTATGGTGCGACGTTTACTGCGTCGCTGTGCAGTAATTCTTCCTACCTACAATACGACACCTGTTGTTCGTCTGATTTGTCTTTTCTCACACTCTCCTGCAGGGGGCGCTGTTTCCCCCCCCTGCATCAATAACATCACCCCCAGCTCTTTTCCCAGTGTCGACAAACCCCTGCTCCTAAACTTCAAAGGGTTTTGCACAAGAGGCTAATTAGCCTCTTGCAGGCCGCGGTCCCGCGCTTCCTGGGATGCTACACATGGGGTGGAGCGTGTTCGGTCCAGCGGGCTCGCCACTTCTAAAGAAGAGCGGCTGCATGCAGAGGGGGGAAAGAAGAAGAAGAAGCCTTGATGAGATTAAGCACTTCAAGATGTTCACATGTTGGTTTTAAGCCGAGAGAGAGAGAGAGAGAGAGAGAGAGAGAGAGAGAGAGAGAGGGCCACTCTGGGCAGTGCATTGTCACATCCTGTTGTTTGGAACGGTGTGCACTCTCCCACTCTCTGGAAGTCACGCAGACACAAAGGAAACACTGTCCTGTGTGTGTGTGTGAGGTAAACAAACTCCATCACCGCCTACAGATACGAGTCAGTGTAGGAAGAGATGCACTTGACCATTTCTGCTGGAACAAAAAAAAAAAGAAGTGGAAAGTGGAGAATTATTCTGCAAATAGGAACATTTTAAATCCGTTAGTATTCTGCCCTCGAGCATTAAACTGAAGGAGACTTTGAAGGAGCTTTGAGGTTGAAGCTGCTAAACTCTTCGATGGAAAGAGGCCGAGCACACGAAGTCTGAGAGGCAGCGTGGTGTTAGCTGGAATCTGTCACAGTTTGTGTTTTATTTCAGAGTTTTATTATTTATCATGTTGCCTGTTTTCTCTCCTGTGTTTCTTCGGTCAGTCTTCAGTGTTTCCGGATTTACTTTGTGTTGTCTTAATGACCCGGATGAGTCTCACCTGTGTGTGATGAGTCTCACCTGTGTGTGACGATGACCCCATGTCTCTGTAGTCTCAGTGTTTCTTCCTCTCTGTGTTGGTTTCTTGTCTCATGTCAGTCGAAGGTTTCAGATGTTTCCTCGTGGCTCTTTTTGGACTTTGGATTTATTTCAGTAAGTTTTTGTTTTTTACCTTTTAGTTTAAATAAAATATTGTGGTGTTCCTGCAGTTGGATCCTCCTTTCTGTGTTTTGCATTTATGACAGAATCCTGCAAAAAAAAAAAAAAAAACCCTACAAAGACTATAAAGAGCCTTAAATCAGAGTTTAATCACAAAGGTGGCTCTTCTTGTACCTGCAGGTTACTCTGTCAGGCTCACCTGGTCGAGACGAGTGTTTCCTGATTATTCTTTGTATGACAGTTTAGATCCGCAGATGATATTATAATATTGATAGAAGTAAAACAGTAAAACAGATGAACATGTGATTCAAAAAGGACATTTAGACCCCAAACACACGTCGCTAAAGTTTCTAACTGGTGGGTCAGCTCACTTTAAATTAATGTGGTTGGTTGAAAAATATCATAAATGTGTGTCATGATTTTGTCATGGCGGTGCATCCTGAGGATGGACTGGTTCACTGATTGGTCTGTTGTAATTGTGGACTGTACCTTTAAGACAGACTCGTTGCTTTGGCGAGCGGCGGTGGTTTGTTTTTGATCCATGACGTTTGTTTTGTTGCTGTTTTCCTTCTGCCTCTGAACTCACCAGAGACGTGACGGGATTCTGCTCATGTCTAATAAAATACTCGTCTCTGATTGGCTGATACGGTGCAAACTCTTACTCGTGCGATTGTGCACTTTATCCAGAACGTACACCGAGAGATGCCGCTCCTCTCCACCGTCTGCTTCAGTGGCTGTTTTGTCTGTTTTATCATGAAGCACAGGTTGGCTGCTTCACTCACACTTACTGTACTTAATGTCCAGACTTTCATCTGTGCTTTCAAACAGTTCAAACATCAGAGTGGGGTCAGTCGATCTGAGGCAGCACACGTATCGACGACAGCCCGAGGCGAGGCCTGATGTCCTGATTTCTGAAGTGTGAAGAATCATTTAAAAAAAAAGAAAAAAATCATTTCTCTCTCTCTCTCTCTCTCTCTCTCTCTCTCTCTCTCTCTCTCTCTCTCTCTCTCTCTCAGAGTTCTCACACACCTGACACACATGAAGCTTTTCCCCTCATGCAACCTAAACGTCCATATGAGCCACATCGAGGCTTCTTCCTGTTTATTACTGAGGACGAAGAAAGACGGGGGACGATGTTTCTGTACAGACGGAGACTCAGAATCAGTAGTGTAGTAGTAAATACACAATATACTTTTTATTGATCAATAAATACACATTAGAAGTTAAGGAACCCAACGAATGAAAACGAGCCGGAGTGGACAGTTTAGAAAACGTCCAGCAGCTAAAGGAAGGACGTGATGTTTGTGGACACTTGAAGCTGATGGTGAGCGTCCCTCCAGCTGTGAGCTCTGTGCTGATCACTTTACAAACACTCTCTCTCACAGTGCTGAGCCTCCTGACCTTCCATGTGATGGATCAGTGGACTTCCTCTCTCAAGTAGCACGGCGTATTTCAGGTGTTGAAAAATGATGCAGAGTGTGAACAGCCACCGGTCGTTAATGCGCGGTGAGTCACTTCAGAGCATGTGTGTGTGTGTGTGTGTGTGTGTGTGTGTGTGTGTGTGACGAGCATCATCGCAGCAAAGGAGGAGAGAAGTCTGTGCTCCAAGTCAGCTTGTGCCTGTTGTTGGCGCTTTGAAATCTGGTCAATGAACTCAAATCAAAACGACTTATTTTAGGAGTGAGGAGAAACGTGAAGACTCAGGGAGACGTCGCTGAAGAAACCAGGAAACAAACGACAACAGAGGGAGCGCCGCGTGCACGTTTAAAGTGACCAACAGATGGACTTATTTTAAGAGTCCAGATGTAAAAGCAGAAACTTTCCAAGCAGTTTATGGTGAGAAATAATCCAGCACACACACACACACACACACAGAGTCGAGGAGGGTCGAGTTGGTCGTTTACTGAACGATGGGGAAAATCCCTGCGGAAAAATTCCCCGATCCAACCTCAGAGCCCAGCTCGCTGAGGTGACTCAAAGTGTCACGTGTAAAGTGATACGGTGATGAGCAAAGTGAGAGAGCAGGGTGCTGCGTGCCATCTCATTCCCCAAAATAAACAAAAACGATTACACGTATGATCGACCCAAAGCGTCAGAAGTCCCGATTTAATCGCTCCCAGATGTCGAGGACGAAAATAAACTTCAGCCGACACTCAAAAACCTGCAGAACACGAGCGCGCCTTCGAAATTGAGACTTTGCAGAAAAACTGTCCAAACATGATCGAGCCCACTGTTTATCGTCACTTCAAAATATTTTCCTCAGCATCCCTCCACATCTGTCCCGGCCGCGCCTGCCACGCCGCGCTGCGCCGGGCCGGGCCACGCCGCGCTGCTGACAGGATGTGCAGATTAAAGGGCCCATTAGAGCCTGATGGACGCTTGGATCTTATATCGCAGGGCGTGTGGTGGAGCTGAGTGCAGCGAGGACAAAAGAGACATGGTGTGTGTGTGTGTGTGTGTGTGTGTGTGTGGAGTTCACTCATGGTGCTACGAGGCTGCAGAGCTGCAGCATGAGACGTTCTTCATGTCACTCCTCTCATTATCTCCCAGGCTTCGGTAATAATCGACTCACACTGTGCTGCTGCATGTCGCTGATTTAGCTCTGATTAACATTAATGTTCTGCTGCAGTCACAGAATCAGTATGCTGGAAGTACATCAGGATAATGTTTGCTCCATGAGCACTCGTAAAGCTGAGCATTAGCTTCAACCGTTTAGTGTTGAACCTCTTCAGACAGGATACGAAGCCGTCTGACATTCACAAGTGGGTGATTGATTCTTAGTTAAAGTTTGGAGAGCAGGGGAGTGTAAAAAAAACTCTACTGTAACACAATGTATGAGTTTATTATATATCCATATAAAGCCATTACAACCTTTGAATACAGACAATGCAGGCATTAAAGGAGCAGTATGTAGCTCGCCCCCCTAGTGTTTAAAATGAGTACTGCAGTCTAAACTCTAATCATCACAGAGAGCTGTCTAGCTCCGCCCCCTCCTCTCTAGAGTGGATGCTCACACAGGTCAGCATGTGGTGGACACTGTATCTTCAGTGTTTAGCCAGCTCTGCATGTGGTGGACACTGTAGCTTCAGTGTTTAGCCAGCTCTGCATGTGGTGGACACTGTAGCTTCAGTGTTTACCCAGCTCTGCATGTGGTGGACCCTGTAGCTTCAGTGTTTAGCCAGCTCTGCATGTAGAGACACTGTAGCTTCAGTGTTTAGCCAGCTCTGCATGTGGTGAACACTGTAGCTTCAGTGTTTAGCCAGCTCTGCATGTGGTGGACACTGTAGCTTCAGTGTTTAGCCAGCTCTGCATGTGGTGGACACTGTAGCTTCAGTGTTTAGCCAGCTCTGCATGTGGTGGACACTGTAGCTCCAGTGTTTAGCCAGCTCTGCATGTAGAGACACTGTAGCTTCAGTGTTTAGCCAGCTCTGCATGTGGTGACCACTGTAGCTTCAGTGTTTAGCCAGCTCTGCATGTGGTGGACACTGTAGCTTCAGTGTTTAGCCAGCTCTGCATGTGGTGGACACTGTAGCTCCAGTGTTTAGCCAGCTCTGCATGGGTCTGTAAAGCTTTCTGCGTTCTAACCTCTCTCCATGTTTCATCTCCAACATTGATCCTAGTTTGAGCAGCTTTCTGCTGCTGGAGCTTATTAGAAACATGCAGAGGCTTTTTAGCTCGGGTACAATCACTTCTATCTGAAGCAGTTCCACTGCCCGCTTCCATCGCTGCAACACCTGTTCACCTGATAACTGCTCTCATATCTGGCAAACCCAGGGGCGTCCAAAACGGCCTTCAAAGCCCCGCCTACCTTCTCTGGTCCAATCAAATCCAGAGCATTCAGGAGCAGAATCTAAAGTTAGAAGGAGGACATACTGGCTGCTGCATTGTTGTCAGAGAAACTTCAACACAGCAGGTTTCCTTCATGATCACACAGGAAGAGAGCAGCTCTCTGATTGGTTGTTTAAATATTGAAGACCGTATTTGGACCTGTCAGCTGAATAGAAACAAGGCAATCTGGCACAGACGAACACTTAGATTTGAGTCTCTGCATTTTGTTTTTATTGTTTTGTTGCTGCAGTCAAATTTCGAAAACATCTTAAATTTGATCAGAACATGTGGGACAAGTTGAACGAATAATGGCCGACGCTCATTTCTTTTTCCCTCGAGTCTAGACATTTATGATGACATGATACTTCAGCCAACACAGCGAGGGACTGAGCTGAAAAAGAGGAAATGTAGAAAAAAAAAAAAAACATTCATTCACGTTTGAGTCCAACAGTCCCATTAAACCTCCTCAGACTGCAAGTTCGGCCAGGCAGATGTTGTGTAAGACCAACATGTAAATCTAATTTCATTACAAGTGATGGAAAATATGCAGCGGCTGCTCGTGGTGTCGTGGTTCTGTGAGCGCTTCCTCTCTGTTTAGTATTTGTCATCCTCTTCGTCTCGCATAGCGTGAGCTGCAAAGACGTCCTCTCAGACACGATGTGAAGCGTCTTCATTCAGCGAGTGCACAGACTCATCGTTCAGGGTCGTAGTCATAGTTTCCTCGCTCTGCTGTTGTTTATGGATTCTGCAGACAAACAAACTCTGACTCAGTGATCACGGTCTGCAACGGCTAAAGAAAGGCAGATTCAGCTGAACTACATGTGGTTTTATTTTGCCGTTATCTTTCCGAAGATGTCCGGAGGGGATGTTTGATGCCAGACCACAGCGCGACAGTACGTTTAAAATGTGCACAATTTGAAGAGGAGTCTTCTTGTTCTGGTGGTTTGTACTCAAACCTCACAGCAGGAGACAGGAGGGAGACAGGACGTCTCCTCACGCAGGACAGAACGTGTAACACGGAAAGCAGAACTTTAATTTGGTGCACAGAGATTGTGCCGGTGTACCAGATCGGCTCGGGGTCCTGCGCCTGCTCGTGACGTCACACAAAATAATATGAGAGTTTATACACTTTTCAAGTTTTTGTGGGTCTTTGAGCTAAACTATACTACAACTATAATAATTATATATAATATAATAAATTAGATATAATTAATTTGGCATATATACGGTATAAGACTGTTTTCAATATTTTCGTCCAAAGCCCAGAAACTACCCATCCCACAATCCTTTGCGAGTTATATCTTTTTTTTTTAAGTGTGTTTACTGTTCATGTGAGTGTTGTTCTAAATTGAAGTTTGTGTCCTGCAAAATAGAAACTACATTCACAGCGGTGTGACAAGTTTATTAGTGCTATTTGTGTTAGCTAACTAGCTAGCGAGCGTGCTAACAAAACTGTTACATCCGGCACAGAGGGGAGGGGAAATATTACCACGGTAACAGCAAGCTCAACCAATCAGAAACACTCTGTGATCGTGGGTCGTGCAGGCGCAGGACCCCGAGCCGATCTGGTACCGACACCGGTCATTCGCCCGTCACAGGAGGACGAGCTTACTGTCACGTCACGGAGCGCCGTCGAGGTTCCCGCCATGCAGCAGGAGGTCAGATCGTACAGATTTATCACGTTTCATGTTTGAGATTTCGCACGGACGTCCTCCTGAGCAGGAACATCTGGAAAATGAATCTACAACCATCCAAAACACTGACAGAAGCAGCGGGGGGAGGGGAAGGGGGGGATCTGACCCAGCACCGCCCTGATCATCTTGTGAACCCCGCTTTCGCTGAATCCCATTCCCATCCCAGATTTTGAATGTCGGGACGTGATTTCTGACCACAGCTTCTTGTTTGTCTCTGAGGACGCTGGTCTCATGAGATCACATCACATGCAGCTCTGTCCACCCATCCTGACCCTCCAGTCCTGAGTCCTGAGGTGTGGGCTCCACTTGAGCGCTGTGAGGATCTGGCTGCAGCCGAGCAGGGAGAAGAAAGCAGGCGGAGGACAAAAGGGGAAAAGCGTGTTGTCCTCACCTCTGAAACTATTCCTCTACGTAGAGCGCCGCAAGACGATTCGTCAAGTGTGTGTTGTCTACCAAGAGAGCAAAAATGCAAGTCAGGAGTGACATAAAAGGCCGGAGAGAGAGAGAGAGAGAGAGAGAGAGGGAGGGGGGGGAGAGAGAGGAGGGGGGAGAAGTACAAGGAGTGTGTTGGCAGAGGGAAGAGGGAGGACATTTGTATGCAAGGCCTGACTTTGGCACATCAGCATTCAGTGACGGTTCACTCTCCAGTCTCTGTGCGCTCTCCTCTATAAATCAAACAGCATGTTTACGGCTCAGGAGTGCAGCCGCCTCAGAGGGCGGACCCCGAGACCACGCTGACAGCGCCACGTTAGATTTCAATATTATCTGCAAAGTCGGCGGTCTTTGCCGTTTCTCTCCACGGAGCGGATTCTCAGGAACATCTTGATGAAATTAAAGGAGTGGATTAAATTGCTGTCAGCAGACACGAAACAGAATCTCCTCCAGTCTCCCAAACAGTCATAAAAAAACAAGCTGCAAACGCTCCGCCGTGGGTGTCTGAGTGCTGCTGGTCACCCGCTCATTTAGACCACGGGGGCAGTGACAGGGCAGAGTAGCCCACAATGCTCCTCGGCGTCATGATCCATCAACGCTCAGGAGGCGCTCTGCTCCGCTTCAAGCACGCTGCAGGTTCACGCCAAGCAGGAAGCCAGACAAGGGAACGCACAGAGCGTCCGGACAATTTCAAAATAAAAGACAACATCCGCGCTCATCACCGTCACGTCCCGATGCTTCCCCTTCTCCCTCTTTTCTCTCCTGGAGATGATCTTCATTTTTCTCTTTATTGACAAACTCTGGTTTTCAAGAATGCAGAGATCAGTGACTGGAGCGGGAGCGACCTACGGCGTAGTGAGGGCACGGATGGACGGCGGCGGCGTGCGGTGGAAAATAGGGATTAGCAGGGCAGCGTGAGTGGGCTGCTTTAGGAAGGTTTCATACTGTCTCTGCACATTTTGATCCGCTGCTTTGGATAAACTTGACTGACTGGTCCGGGGCCCCTGACTGGTCCGGGGCCTCGAGCAGCGACAGATTTAAGGAGCTGTGTGTTGATTAAAAACCTCCTTGAACATGTTTATGGCTGCAAGTGAAACATGCAGACGCATCTAAAGAGTTTAGAGTGAATCTTCACATCAGACTGGAGTTCACAGATTTATAGGAGATCATGCAGATTTTTGTGAATCCTGTAAATATTTATTTTCCTCAGTAAAGTTTTTATTTCTCATATCCGACACCTGGGAGGATTTATTAGCCCGTGCAGGAGAGTTGAAGGATTCAGAAGCAGAAACGTCCCTGCTGCTGCTGCACAGGCTCTTTTTTCATTATGTTGAGACATTTTAGCAGAATCAGGATGCTGAGTCGTGCTTTGAGTTCGTCTGACTTCAACTCGTTGAAAAGGAGGAGGATGTGTTGTCTTCCTCTCCTCCCGAGGACGGACAAATCTGCATCAAGAAAACATGAATCCAGTTCATTTCTCATCAATCAGATGAAGTTGTTTTTCTTTTTTCAATCAAGCTCAGACCGCCGAAGGGCGCCAGCTGTATCACAACTTCTACAGTTGAACTACAGCAGGTGATTGGCCGACGCTCCGGGTTCTTATGGAAGTGGGAATGACGGCGGTTACTTTGCATGAAGTCGGAACGACAACCGTTATTCAGACCGCCGTGATGTTTCACCTTCAATCTGAATGTTGCAGAGGCACGATGAGGGTACGAAGTGATCCCACCTCTGCGTGTGTGTGTGTGTGTGTGTGTGTGTGTGTGTGTGTGTGTGTGTGTGTGTGTGTGTGTGTGTGTGCATGTCTGACTGTGTGTGTATGTAAAGCTCCCGCTGTGTTGTGTTTCTGCAAAGCCTAAACGTGACTCCACAGACAGACTCAATATAGAGTATATACGCACAGAGACATGATGGCGGCTGAGCTCAGTGACGACTCCTCAGCAGTCTGACAGCGAGCTGGTGTCAGACGACGGCTGCAGGCGATTGGGCCGCAGGTGAAGGTGAAACATCATTTCTTTTACATGAAGAAGAAAAGAAAAGAACGATACGACCTCACACGCCTGTCAGAAACAAAGTCGGCTGAATGTCCCAGGAGTTTGACTTTGACGTTTTCGAGGTCGCAGCAGAGCGGCGAACGATCCGCTCGGCTCTGAAGCGTGTTACAGTTTAGACTCAGCTGGTTGCCAGTCGTGCGGGCCGTGAGTCAGAGGTTAGGAATAACCGAGGTCTCGGCGACCGTCCCTGGAGTGAAGACGCTGAGTCATCTTCGGAAAGACCTTGCTCACTGTGATTTCATTATGCAGATGAGTGCGAGCGCTCCCTGCCAGTGACCGAGCAGAAAAGGAGGCAGGCGGCGGGCAGGATGTGGATTCTGAAGCAGCAGCTACAGACGCAGTGCTCCTGTTTCCTCGGGTTCACAGTGAAAAACAACAAAGAAAAAGCCTCTGCATTCCTCTGCATATGTCTGTATAGCATAAACAGATGGGAGTTCTGGCTCCGCTGAACCGCAGCTTCACTTCACTGGAACAGCTTTTGTTTTTATTTATAGCAGAAAGCTGGCATTTTTATCCTGTGAAGAATTTAGTGCTTAATCAAAAAAATAAATAAATAAATAAATAAAGTGGAAGTTACTGAACCCTGGAGTGTTAATGATAACACGAATGAAAGTGGACATGTCATATAAAGTGTTGCAGAGCACTAAACTGGGGAGGATTTGTTCCTTATTGTCTCTGTGTGTGTGTGTTATCAAGAACTCTGCACAGACGGTGAAACAAATGAAACCAGCTTCAAGGACAACATGACAAATATCAAAAAGGATCGCAGCGATCAGGAAGTGACTCCTCTCCAGGGGTTTATTCTCGTTCTGTATTTGGAGAGTTCAGGAGAAAATTACAAATATTTCTCAGCAACTTTCAGCCACCAGGAAAAGAGAAGGATGGAGACACATAAAGAGCATGCACACATGTAGTGCCCTCCATAAGAATCTACCACCAATCACATTGTTCACACACTTAAAGCAAAACGGGCAGACAGATTTTCTTCGGTCAGTTTCTCTCCCTTCATACATTGTGCAGCATCTATATGTTATATTTCTACAACATCTATTCATAATTTACTGTGCTGCTACCTGTAAAAAACTCATCTTACCCTAATTATTTTTATTTTCTTATTCTGTTTTTTGGGGGGGTTTTCTAGCTGAGTTCACTTTAAGGTGAAGCCAAATCGTATAATGACAATAAAGGCACTCTATTCTATTCTATTGTATTCTATAAGTCGCCTGCCCTGCTCCCACACAGAGCGGGTAACGAGCAGCGGCGTTGTGATGCGTCAGGTTCAACCTGTGATGGTCTTCATTACTGAATAACAGCGTGACAGAGACGTGAGATAAAACGACATGAAGTGAAAGTTAAACACGTTTTTCTTCCTCGCTCATTTCGGAGCCAGGATGTCGACGACGGAGGACGCATTGTTCTGTACTGTCTCTTCCGCACAGCTGGAGGGACGTGAACTCACCCATCGATCCACAGCATGCGTGGAAGGTAACGACATAAGAGAACAGAGTAAAGCAAACAGACTGGAATAATGTAAATCAATGATTTTAAAGTAAGAAAGTACTGAGGGATCCCCGACACACACACACACACACACACACACACACGCACACACACACACACACACACACACACACACACACACACCTTACTTTTCTTGATACCATTTCCTCTGTGCTGTACTTTATTTCTTATCTTTGTGTAAATGTGACATGTAACGACAAAAACCTGCAAAAAATAAATCTAAAATAAACATTTAAAAATATGAAAAAGTTAAACGTATCTGTCGAAGGGGGAGACTTCAGAACGTGACGTCACTTTGAACGTCTTAAAGACTATGATCAATATGGTTTGAAACTCTTGTTTTTATTTTGTTTGAGATCTTTGAATGAAATCTTCCTGAAACCCTTTTTTTTTTTTTTTTAACACTCTGATAAAGTAATAAAAGAGTTCAGCTGCTCGCCTGAAAACATTTCCAGAGAATTTCAGGAGGACTTCGGCGTGTGGAGTTAGACTCCTTTATTACAGGCGAGAAAATAAATAATCTGAGAGGAAGTTTCATACCAATAGCTAAAAATAATATTTGAGAAAGTATTTTTAGTTCTGAGAAAGAAAAAAAAACTTCTTTTTTTTTGCTATCAATGTAAAAATATTTCCTCAAAAAAAAAGGGTTTCTCTTGAAACTTTTTCTTCTCGCTTTAAAAACCGAAGTATCGCTGTGAAAGTTGTGTCATGGGGGGGCGGGGCCACGTTCCTATTGGCCAGTCGGGTGAGAATCGTTCACACTTGAGCCCCGCTGAAAACCTCAAAAGCGCTGATCATTCTTGGACAAGATCTGCTGAATTGTCTTCAGCTGCTGTTCCACGCGGCGGTCTGTGTGCTATAGAGAGGAGCTGGAGAGAGACTCCAGCATTGTTTCATTTAACCTGACAAACAATCAGCCGTTCTGTTTGCATGCACAGAGCCGTGTGGAGATGTGCTGCAGATTCAGGGGAGTCCATCCTAAAGACGATAACATCGCTGCAGCTGAGCGCTCACACAGCACACTGAAGCCTCCGCTCGGGATTTAATTGCTTTTTAAATTGGAAATGTTGTTCTCCACGCACCGTCACACTCAGAAATGTGCTGTGTGGAGGATGCACGTAAATGTGTGAGTGTGTGTGAAAGTAATTATCTGTGAGGAGTTTATTCAGGAGGAGCAGGTGCGTCGTAATCTTCCCGTGTGAATCTCCCCAGACGTGCGCGCAGACGCAGAAGGTCCGACAAACGTCCCGCCGCTGCAGCCACGGTTAATGGACCTGCCACGTGCATTGACTCACCGACTCCCTAATGAAAGAGAACGACAAATTACATTAATGGAAATGCCAGAGTGCTGCGTGGTGGACTCACTCTTCCTCCACTTTCACTCAGTCTGTCAGTCTGAGCCTCGTTCTCTCCGGCTGCACCCTCCGCTCTGAAGTCAGAGTCGGTGAACTGATTCATCGTCTCTCGGACTGAATACACAAAAGGACAGCGGGCCTCTGCGTCCTCCCGTAGAATAGACACCTGCGTGACGGTCGTTGACATATTTTGAATTTGCATGAATTTCCTTCATGCTTCTCTACAATAAAAGATGTAAAAAGCCCAAAAATAAATCTAAAAAAAGAACGATATCAGTGACGTCTCACTCCTTCACTTAAAGTGGAAGTTAAAGAAAAGGTTTTTCTTGCCTTTGTTTGGCACATCAGCTGCACGTCTTTATAACACAATGTGACGGAGAGGCGAGATGCAGTTTTTCAAATGACCACTAGGGGCAGCGATCACATTAGGAACTTTTTTTGGTCGAGTTTGGAGCGCGCCATGATTTTTGCTTTGCTAAAGAAACAGGTGGCGTTCACAAATCTGACCGCGTCGTTGTAGCTAACGATGAGCCGTGTGACCGCGGTGAAGTCAGAGGTTCGATGTTCGGTTTGCCCGGAGCGAACGTCTATCAAATATCCAGCTTCAAACTAACTTCCTGCAGAGGAGAAAAGCACTCAGTGAGTTGCCATAGTGACGTTAATCAGCAGCTGATAGGACTTTTGAACTGAGCACGGGAATATTGATATTTGTCTCGGTCCGTATTTCACTACGTTTGGAGATTCTGCACCGCTGATCTAATCTGAGCAGTCTCACCTGTGAAGTCGTGTTGTTTTTCCTGAGTATTTGATTGTGCTAAACTGTGAGTTTACACCCACACATCTCTATCTGTGTGCTTCCTTGTTTTGTGTTGAGCTGACTGTGAGTCCCTGCTAAACACCCACAGAGCACATTAAGCCTCTTGGCTTCGTGTAAAGCCGTACTTAGGAGAGCCTGCGTTAAGCATCACTTTCTGTGTCTCACCACACGTTTAGGCTTTTTTTTTCTCTTCCATGCACAAGTGATTCGGCCCTCAGCGAACCCTGTAATTATCGAGCAGCCCGAGCAGTGTGTGTGCCTGTAATGCTTTAAAACGGTCCAGGATCCATGCGACGTGCAGGGAGGTCGTCCTCGCTCACACTCATCATCGGGGACACGTCGCTCCTATAAACAGCACAGATCAACATGTTTACAGCCTGGTACAAACAATCAGCCTGTGCCCCCCCCCCCCCTCTCTCTCTCTCTCTCTGAGGCAGGTTGGTGCACTGAGTGGATAATTGGACTCACCTGTGTTAATCAGGCTGCAGGTGCTTGAAGGAGCGGATTCATTCAGAGCTGATTCGTCCTTTTTTACACCTTTCTAATCTCCATTCTTTCATTTATTCATCGCCCCCCTTGAAATGTGGTCCTGGTCTTTGAGCCGGTCTTGACTTAACACAGACTCTTAAGTCCAGAGTGACCATGTGAGACCTGCCTACAGACACAGTGCACTCACAGTGAGCCCTCTACTGGACACTGTGGGGATAGCTTCACTCATTTTCTACATGGTCAAACCTTCATCAGCAGGAACAGAACCTGAGGACACTTTGAGTTTCCCATAATAAAAGAAAGGTCCTCTTTTCCTGACATTTACATGGAAACAAATGTTCCCCCTTTTCCTGATTCAATGACAGACTTCAGTACAAACACATGAAGACACATGAGTTCCCTTGTTATTCTTCTTCTACAGCTGTGATCATTTGTTTAGTTTATTGAAAGCAGAACAACAGGCTGTAATGAATAAAGCAGTGAGATTCACAACACACTGGATTCATTTGCAGCCATGATTTAATTCATGTAGCCCGTAATAAGATGTGCAACTTCAGCTGGAAAATGATCAGTGACACCTCATGTCCTGCTGCTTGTGGTAATAAACCCAGAGTGACATTAAAGACATTATTGATCATTCCTGGAGCGCCCACCTGAAACCTCCGAGGTGTCCCTGAACGCCCCACCATCAGAGGACCACCTCCACGTTATTGAGAGCTGTTAGCGGCAGAGTGTGACCCGCACCGACTGCTCTCAGCATCATCAAGTGTGATTTATCCCCCAGCTCCGGAGGCGGAGCAGTGCGCATGCGCGTGACATCTCCTCGCCGCCACATGCGTTCGCTTTGCGACTTCGTCAATTCTGCAGAGAGACACTGAGAGCAGGAGCGGAAGTGAGGAGGATTAACTACAGAATAAAAGCACGAAGCAAGAATCTGATACTCGGATATTATAAACAGACTTACAGGCTGTGCATTACTTTATTAAGAGTTATTTTACAGAGAAGAACATTATCACCACATAACCAACTCAATATGTTGAGTTCATCATATCAAAGACTGTATAAAACATGGACATATAGTCTTACTGATGTCCCCAGTTTCTTTCTAAAAATTTTTCTATATTTATTTATGTATTATTATATTTATTTTTCTATGTTTTCTGTCTTTATGAACAGGCAAAGAGGTGGAGCTGAGACGAGTCACATGACTCTCATCCTTCATAAAATCAAGTGTGTGAGGAAAAAGACGTGAGCTCTTCGGCTCAACATCGTGCTACGCTGCTGCTCTGCGCGGTGCGAGGAGAGTTGTTTAAAATGGGCTTTTAATTTGATAACACTTCCTTTGGTATGATTCCTTGAATTTCCTTCGGGATCAATAAAGTATCTATCTATCTATCTATCTATCTATCTATCTATCTATCTATCTATCTATCTATCTATCTATCTATCTATCTATCTATCTATCTATCTATCTATCTATTCAGTTTCCTTAAAGTGGAACTGCAGCGAGTCCTGATGTCCTGATGTTTGTTTTCCGTGGAGTTCTGCCTCCTCTGAAATCTCTGCCGTGCTCCTGATACTCTGATTATAGTGCATTCATTTAAAGTGAGTTTGTCCTGGAAGCATTGTTTAATATGGGACACAGATAGCCTCTGCTATGGGTCTATTGGAGCCTGCCTCAAGTGGACATTAGAGGAACTGCAGTTATTTTAACCTCCAGGTTGGCTTCATTCTTCCACACAGTGAACCACGTGGCAGATAAATACAGTTGACATGAATAAATATCCAGATACTGACTGCAGAGGTTTATTAAGTCATAAGATTGTTACTAGGCAGCGACTTTAAATGTGTGCACAAATCAGAATGACAATATTTTTTTTATTGCTATGTACATTTAAATATACGAGAAGAAAATAAGGTTAAAATAGCAGTTACTTAAATAAAATATGAGACGCAATAAAATAGAATTTAAAAAATAAAATAAAAATAATGGCTTTTATTCCCGACCTTTCTGTTCTAAAAGGTTTATTGTGTTTTAAATAAAACATAATACATAAGCTGTCTCCCAGTTTTTCACATTTTACCTCCCACTCTTCAAAATGAGGTGAAACATGAGCGAGTTTAATTTTCAGAAGCCAGCCGGAAGTTGTGCGTAATCAGTGCGCGTGACTTGACTTTGGTTTTGAATCTCGACGTTTGTTTGGTGAGCAGCGGGCGTCCTCGGAGCCTCAGAGGCTGATCCTCCTCCTCCGTGTGCGGGAGGCGCGCTCCGCTGTCACACGGCTCGGTCCTCCTCTTCTTCCTCTTCTTCCTCTTCTTCCTCTTCCAGCTCTGTGCGGGATCTAAACGCGCTCCGGCTCAGAGCCAACATGGGTTAGAGACGCAGCGAGCCATGGATTACCCACTTTGTGCACTTCGGCGAAGATGGTGATGATGATGATGATGATGATGGGGGGGACTCGGACTTGTTTTCGCAGAGACACAGTGACAAAGAGCCGGGACTGAGAGGGACCCGGGACTGAGAGGGACCCGGGACTGAGAGGGACCCGGGACTGAGAGGGACCCGCCGCCGCCTCGCTTTGTCGTCTTATTATTGTCCTCTTTTTTTTTCTTTCTTTTTTTTAATTTTATTTCTCCACATTTCCCTTCGTGTGAGCGACACACAGAAATGTTTGCAGAATTGCTGTGCAGCGCCGTGGCTCTGCTCCTCTATGTCAACACTCTGGGTGCCGACTTCTGCTACGATGACAGGTAAGAGTGAGTGAATGACACCCTGTCCTCTGTGTGTCCTCACATGGAGCTTCATCATCTGCTGCTGTGACTCTTAATTATCCTCTTGTATACAGATGGATCAGTGGAGTCTGGTGCTTTTGAAGCGATCTGATGTTGCAGCTTTCACGTGTTTCTTTCTGTTTCATCAATAAGCTGAAATGCCTCCGTGCAAAGTGCTGCAGCCTCCTGAGTGTGGAGGAAATAATTGATCTCCAGAGGAAGCAGAGGTCTCCTCATCTCTGCACATGAGAAACTTCCCTTTAAAACTTTCTGTAAAGCTGCACATTTCACATTAAACGAGCTTCCAAGACATGTGGCGAGTCTCGGCCCCGACTCAACGACTCAACTTGAAACCCAGAGTCTGAGCGTGAAGCGCGGGCTCAGCTGGCCGATGCATTACTCATAGCTGGCCTTTTGATATTTGATGGCTGAACGGTTGTCAGTGCCTGGGGCTCCTCTCTGCAGCATCCATGCCTTCATGTAGGTCAGAGGCCTGCTGGTTGCCATGGCGTCACTGGGTTGCATCTTTATTAATAATGAGGTTGTATCCATAGATGTGAGGAGGGAGCGCTGTGCCGCCTCAGCGGTGAGTGAACAGGTGTTGATCTCATTCTCTAACAGAACATCGCTCAGTGTGTGTGTGTGTGTGTGTGTGTGTGTGTGTGTGTGTGTGTGAGGACGCATTCATTTAAGCTAACTTCAACATGAGTTCCTTCACAGCTCTGCAGCCTGCTGTGTGGGAATGAAAGCCTCTCCCTCTGGATCTGTGCTTCTTGTCTGGAGGTGGAGCCGCTCGGCCTCTGCTCCGTGTTACCTTCAGGTGCTTCTGCTCCCGTGCGAGACAGACGGCGCTCTAATAAAGCTGTCAGGGAGCGGCTGCTGTGCAGAGGGGAGAGGCCAGCGCTGCTGCACGGTCAGCTGCAGGAAGTCGTCTGTGAGCAGGTTTGTTCCGGTGTCAGAGCGCTCCACGCACTCTTTCCTCCGACTCCGTCGTCTGTCATTCAGCGCTCTCTGTTTTTCACACCACGCGTCAGCTGAGGCGCGTAATGATCAGCCGGCTCCCGTCCCCTCAGGCTCCACCGGAGGAGGGACGTAGTAGAGGGAGGACGGCGTGGTTCACACGGCGGCGTCACGTGTGTGGATGACGATAAATCAAACAGGCAGCCATGACGGCGTGCCCTGCAGCCTGTGGACACACTTCTATCAGCTGACACTCGTTCATGGATCACTCACACTCTGCATCATTAGTGCAGAGTGTGAGGCCTCGAGCTCCAACACAAACACGACGGATGTCTCCTTCAGATTGCATTTTAAAGTCTAATGAAGCTGCGTGTTTATGAGGAGTCGTTGCGGGAGAATTAAATCTGGATGTTTGGGTCACAGGGTGTTATCGATCGCTCTCTGAGAGAAGACTCTTAAAAAACGAAAGCATGGACTCGACTCTGCCGGTGATTAAAAGTGAACATGTAAATCACGGAGCACTTTAATACAGTGTGGTGTGCTGCTTTCTCGGGCGTGTTGTGCTGCGGGTGTCTTCTCAGAGGCGAGGACGCTGGCTACACGTGAACATGCTAACAGGCTGCCAGGAGGTCACAGTGAACACACACAGTGTTTACATGTGTTGTGAGAAATGTTTCTCCTCCAGGCGGTTTAATAATAATAATAATCAGAGCGGGGCAGTTTTCTGACCCCTGGGGCGGTTACGGCCCCTCCCTGGATAAAAAAAACAACGACAGCTCCAACGAGTGGTCTGTTGCACCGTGCCAAATCGCCCCGCAGAGCTTTTCCTCTCCGGCTCACGAGGACACACTCATCACCGGCACACACACACACACACACACACACACACACACAGCTTTGACACCTGCGCTGGAAAAAGGGAATCATGCGTCGTGTTGCTTCATGTCTGTGGCGCCCTGATGGGCACTTTGTGGAGGGTGAGCTGTGATTGCATGCATCCCTCACACTTCACTTCTGATTGGACAAAAACCAGGCGTTGGTGCTGCAGGTTCACCAGTGAAGTGTTTTCCTGTCCACTTCGACTCGCTTCCTGTGGATTATCTCGAGCTGTCAGCAGCGTGATGCAGCTCTTTTCTGTTGACCGTGTGAGGACGTGGCGTGAAGGCTGCGGGTCACGCTGAAGGACGCAGCCTTCCCGGGCACGGCCGCTGATTTCTAACACTCAGACAGTCGCTTGGTTGAAGGCGAGCTGCAGCTCTCTGAGAGCTGCGTCAGAGGAGTCGGCTTAGTGGAACTGAGCGAAGGTTTCACGCTGATGCAGCTTGATGTGAGTCGATGACGTCATGATCCTACTGACCAATCAGAGCATGGGAGGACAGGAAGTGTTCTTCTTGTTCGTGTGTTGCAGGCGGTGTGCACGGCTCGTGTGTGGTCCCTGTGAGAGAGTGCGTGTTGACCTACCTGGCCTGACATGGACTCGGTGTCTCTCTGGTGGCTGACTCGTCCTTGGCGCTGTGTGTCAGTGCGCTGATCTGGAACCCTGGAACCCTGCAGGATGGGCTGCTCGTGGTTATGTTGAGGGCGGCAACCCAGCAGTTTAGTATCTCCACTTTTTCTCTCCGTCTGCGCCCTGTAATTACCCGCCTGTCTGCAGAGAGAGAGACTCACGGCATGGTGTGGGAGACGGAGCTGCTCCGCTCTCTCTCTCTTCTGTCCGCCCCCCCCTTCACCCCCCCCCCCCCCCCCCCCCCTCCCTTCTCCGGCCTGCAGCGTCCATCATCCCTCGGCTGCCTCCACATGCTCCCGTTTGGTGAGCAGGGTTTTTCTCTCCTCTGCGGTCTGAAGTGGATTCACATGCAGGATGTTGTTTCCAGGACGGAGACATGAAAGTTGGTGATGACACAGCCGGAGGTTAACGGAGTCTTTCTAATGACCGTCCTGCTCCCCTCGCCTACAAGACTTCAGCCTCATCACTCTCAATCTGTTCTGTGCATGTTTCACCAAATCTGTGGAAATATAGATCACGGATCCGGCGCCAAAGAAGGTGACAGCCAGCACCTCGCCAGGTCACATTCAGCGTCCCAGGTCCCAGTCTGTTTGTGCTCACACAGACGGCTTCTGATTGGCTGTTTCCCGTATCACAGGCAGGATGTATGTCAACGTGGCACGCTTCCTTTGTCGTCCACTGATTGAACACAGCGTGACAGGTGATTGTCTTCAAAGCGTGCACGGTGAAGTCCGTGTCATACTCGCACACGATGAAGAGACGAACATGAGTAATAACGCTGAATGGATCCTGGAGGAGGGCTTTCATGTCCCTTCATTTCCTCCCTCAAACCGCAGGAGAGTTGAGGAAGCAGATCTGTGGGAGGCGTCTCCCTGATGCGTCACTCTGACGGCTTCTTCACAGACACACTGCGCCAGCTCGGGACTCTGTTATTCCACACACACACACACACACGAGCTGAGCACCGACAAACTGGGACGAACAAAAAAAAAAGTCATTTTTCAGTTTTCATTCCAGTTTATTTTCCCTCCAAGTACCACGCAAGCGAAAACCTGATCCTGCCAGCCCGTCCCTCACAGAACCGTCTGAGCCTGTGATTATTAAAAACGTCTTCACTCGAGCGTCACCAGCCCGGAAAGATCCGCTCGGAGTCAGAGCACGCTTAGATTGGATCTCCATCTTTTTAAGCTCTCACTTTCCAACAGAAAACAAACAAACAAAAAAAATCAATCATTAAGGTTCAACTGTTACATGACCTCTGGACAGAGTCCTGCAGAGATCAGATCCCTGTGAGGGCCGGGGGGGGGGGGCAGAACCTCTGAAAGCATCCCGGATACAGGCAGGTCATATTCAGGTCAGGAGGAAACAGCTGACTGGAGATGATGCTCTCTCCTCACTATGTATATTTTATATTTCTGCTGTAGTTCACTTCATGCTGTGCTATATTTATTTCATATTTCTGCAACATCTATTCATAATTTACTGTAAACAACTCACACTGCATCGTCCATCTTACCTTCATGACAGTTGTTTTTCTTTTTAGCTGCGTGCACTTTAAGGTGAAGCCAAATCATTCAGTTGTACAATTAATATTCTAGTCTATTCTATTCTAGTCTATTCTATTCTATTCTATTCTAGTCTATTCTAGTCTATTCTATTCTAGTCTAGTCTATTCTATTCTAGTCTATTCTATTCTAGTCTATTCTATTCTAGTCTATTCTAGTCTATTCTAGTCTATTCTATTCTAGTCTAGTCTATTCTAGTCTAGTCTATTCTATTCTAGTCTATTCTATTCTATTCTAGTCTAGTCTATTCTATTCTAGTCTATTCTATTCTAGTCTATTCTAGTCTATTCTAGTCTAGTCTATTCTATTCTAGTCTATTCTAGTCTAGTCTAGTCTATTCTATTCTAGTCTATTCTAGTCTAGTCTATTCTATTCTAGTCTATTCTAGTCTATTCTAGTCTAGTCTATTCTATTCTAGTCTATTCTAGTCTATTCTAGTCTATTCTAGTCTAGTCTATTCTAGTCTAGTCTATTCTAGTCTATTCTATTCTAGTCTATTCTAGTCTATTCTAGTCTAGTCTATTCTATTCTAGTCTATTCTATTCTAGTCTATTCTAGTCTAGTCTATTCTAGTCTATTCTAGTCTATTCTAGTCTATTCTATTCTAGTCTATTCTAGTCTAGTCTATTCTATTCTAGTCTATTCTAGTCTAGTCTATTCTATTCTAGTCTATTCTATTCTAGTCTAGTCTATTCTAGTCTATTCTAGTCTATTCTATTCTAGTCTATTCTATTCTATTCTAGTCTATTCTAGTCTAGTCTAGTCTATTCTATTCTAGTCTAGTCTATTCTAGTCTATTCTAGTCTAGTCTATTCTATTCTATTCTAGTCTAGTCTATTCTAGTCTATTCTATTCTAGTCTATTCTATTCTAGTCTATTCTAGTCTATTCTATTCTAGTCTATTCTAGTCTATTCTATTCTATTCTAGTCTATTCTATTCTATTCTATTCTAGTCTATTCTGTGTCTTGATGCTCAGACCTCCTCCCGCTCTGTCGTGATTTTGGTTGAAATTGTCTTTAGGTCCTGACAGAAATTAATAACTGAGGCGCTCTGAAAAAAGAAACAAACAAAAAAAAAAATCAGCTGTAAACACGTAAAAACTTCGACCAATGGCTGCACTCGGCACACGTTTTCTAAACCAATCACAGCCTCTCTACTCCATGCATGCACGAGCCCACACTCGAAGCCTGAGCAGAAAGGAAAGAAAATGTTGCATAGCTGCATATTTGGAAAAATGTGCAGGAGAGATTATGTTCACACACACACACACACACACACACACACACACACACACACACACACACACACACACACACACACACACACACTGCAGCTGAATGCCAGGCTCCTGTTGCCTCACTGTGGTCTTTCCTCTCTGGGTCAGCAGGTTTCTCCGGGAGAAGTTTGGCGAGTTGTTTTTTTTCACAACAAATAACGGGAACATGACTGATTGTGTCTTTGATCTTGAATCTGACAGAAACAGGAGGAAACAACATGCTGCCTTTATAGACAGCTGTGTGTTCAGTGTGTGTGAAGTTTCACAGTGAACATGCTCCTTTAAGTCACCGGACTCCTTCCACCTTCAGACCCAGGTGATGTCTCCACTCTTTACAGAAACCTGACACACACACACACACACACACACACACCAGTCCTAAATAAGTGTGATATCTGCATGTGGAGCTGGTCACACACAGAGAACCTGCCTGTGGATGAAGCTGGGTGTGAAGGGAGCGACATGAGGCCGAGTCACTGACTCCATTGTTTCTTAAAAGCCTCGCTGTGCCTCTTGCCTGGTCGGAATAAGCCTCCTCAAAGCTGCATTAATCAGGCTCTAATGCTTTTAAATCACACGACTCGTGTGCAGCAGGATGAAGAATAGGCCATATGTGGACGCCGGGTCGCTGCCCGGTGCTGGATGGAAGCGTCCGCTGCACGTCGTCTCCTCGTGTGTCACGTGGTTACAGCAGGAGAAGGTCAAGCAGACAAACTGGAATAATGTGCGATCAACTGATCATGTGATAAACGGATCTGACGCACGCCGGAGAAGAAATGAATCCTGGATGACGAGGACGCATCGTGTGTGTCGGGAGAAGGTCGTCCTGCACCCGGCGTCGTGATCGATAATCGCCGGCCGTAGGTTACGTTCCCATCGTTTAACATGGGAGTTAAATGGTTTGACTCTGCCGGGCTAAGTTGTTAATGGGTCTAGACAAGGGTTTGGATTTGCTGGGCTAATGCTGGCTGATGGCTCTTAAGCTGTGGCCACTCTCAGGCTCTTGGCCCTCTTCATATTAATGGGATTAAGGACTGTGGATGAGGGGGGGGGGGGGGGGGGCACGACGTGTGAGCACTGAAACCCAATCTATTGGAAACAAAAACGTCCCTGTCCCCCCCCCCCCTCCCCTCGTAGCCAACAGGGATGCTATAGATGAGGCGTTTCAGTACGGACGAGGAGAAGGATACCCCTCTCCGCTGGGCCCCTCCATCTTGGTGGCCTTGTTCTCTGACGAGGACCACTGGCTGCTTTCGGTAAGGTTATGACACGAGTTGGCCAGTTAGGGGCCGATGTCTTTGTCCATTGTAAGAAGAGGAGGCTGTGTGGTCCCTCTGTTCTCCCCGGGGCCGATGAAGGAGCCCGTTTGTGCCCAAACAGAGAGGGATTAAGCCCCAGTTGTGTCGGTGTGTTGTTCACGACGCACAGAGAAGCAGGACCTCAGTGTGCTGTTTGAACAGAGCAGAACACTGCTGCAGCCAAGCCTGTCACAACCAATCAGGTGGACTCATTACGGCGGGACGTGCCTCACTTAGAGTTCTCAGGTGGTGAGACAGAGGAAGGAGGGAGGAAGAGCCGCAGCTCGCTCGCTAACAAACGCTCCTTTGTGTTGTGAATATTCCAGCGTGATTCGTTAGCTTGACGTGGCGTTGGTGTTAATTGATGCACTTTGGGGTAAATACAGGACGAGCTGCTCGCCAAGCTCTCAGCTCCCGACTGCCCGCTGACAGAGCGGTCGCCATGTTTTAGTCGTCTGTAATTAAAGACATTAACGTTCGATTTAACTCAAAGCTATAAGCTAGCTGTCAGTCAGTGTGTTTACATGCTGTTAGTACAACATCATTTATGATCTGACCCAAACTGGACGGGGCGTTCTGCACATGCTCCACAGTCCACACGGCACGCTTCGACGTGGAAGTCAGACTGCAAAAAAAAAAAAACGGCGTGCAACCACAAGTCAAAAGCAGGGCGTGTAACCTTGTTTTTCTGTTGGCTAACTTGTTAGCAATGTCAACAAGAAGACGGTCCGACAGTAAGCAGCTGAAGGGCTCACGCTGCTTCCTGCTGTCACGTTTCATTCCTTCATTCGGTCGACCGGCGCTCGCCGCTCTTCACTGACCTTCTTGAGCTGCGACCGCTTCAGGACTGAGCTCTGCATGCAGACACACTGACTGTGTGAGATTTTGACTCAGAGGCTGCCGATGGTTTCAAGAAAGAACACAACTAGCTTTCTCGTTCACATTCATGAAGTGTCGTGACACACGCTTCGTTTTTCAGCCACAAGTCGCTCCAAAATAACACGACGCCACAAAACACCCGGAGCCACCGTCTGTGTGTCGGGAGGAGGTCGAAAACACGTCTGACTTAAAGACAGCTGTTTATTTCCTGTTTTCAACCGCCACTCTCTTTTTTTAAGGCTGAACGACCAGAAGCACATTTTTTTATTGTAACCATGGCGAGGAAGCTCCCAAAACATAAACAAGGTGGTGGATTGAAGGAAAACCACCTCAGCGGTGATTAGTGAACATGTTTGGAGGGCATACGTGTATTTATAGACGTGTTCCTCTGAGGGCTGGACGCTCCACACAGGTCACGTGTTACAGGAAGACAAGTGTGTTCTGTTTGTTGTGAAAGTGAAACACTTTACCGCTAGTCCAGGATGAGGAGGCTGTGGCTCAGTGGTGGAGTTGGTCGTCTCTCAAAAGAAGGGCCGGGGGTTCGATCCCCAGCTCCTGCAGCCACATGACCAAAGTGTCCTTGGGCAAGACGCTGACCCTTCACATCACTGCAGCCTTCAGGGTGCTGGGTCTACTAATTCACATCAGTTTAACAAATGCTTCCCGCTCTCGTCGGCTTCAGGTTCATTCCTAACACATCACATCAGATTGTGTTTCTGTGGCGTGTGTTATTGTTGTGGTTGAACTGGTGTTTCTTCAGAGAGGAAAGAGGGCCTGTGGTCAGCCGCTCTCCTTGGCCTTATAACACTAAACATGATGGACCTGTGAGAGCCGCCAGGCCGCTACATGAAGAGATTATCACACAAACACACACGTCACGTTTACTGTTATTTATTTGTGGTCGTTTGTCACTTGAAGAAGGCTGCAGAAGCGTCCCTAACTTTCCAATTCTATCTGCAAATATAAACATGACAGCCCAGACCAGTAGGGGGCCCCCTAACAGCTGACAAACCTTAAACCACAGCGTTGCTTCAAAATGTGCAAATATTGCAACGACAGTAGGAAACCTCCCTCATGGGGCCCCGTGTGACATCGCTCACTCTCAACGCCCTGCTAAGTGTCGGCTGCGTTATTGCTGTGAAGTTAATAATGGACGCTGGTTGGAGGGGCCAACCAGCCAAGACAGACGGACCAATCAGAGGCCCCGTGTGAATGTTTGCCCTTAACGGACCAGCCAAGACAGACGGACCAATCAGAGAGCTTTGTCCTCGTTCGTCATTGGTGCGTTTGTAAACAAACCAAACTTGATGTGATTTTTTTAACGCATCGCTCCGTGATCCAGACCAGAGCAAACGATCGATGCAGTACGAGTGAAAATATCGTTAGTTGATTCTGATTGGCCAGTTACATAGTTTAGAGGGAGCGCATCTCGTCTCGAGCTGCCTTGACGTGACGCTGTCGAGCCCTGAGAGCGCAGAGCGTTGGTTGCAGCGTTGGCCAGCCTGCAGCGAGCCCCCCCCCCCCCCCGGGACGCCGCAGGTTCTACGCTACCAGACGACCAGTCTGGCTTCAGCTTCTCGTCGAGTTCCATTTAAGTAAGTTTAGAAGAAGTGGCGACCGCACTTGGGTGTGAAGCTTGCCAAGCCTTTCATCAAATAGCTGCGCTGGGAGAGGGCAAGAGTTGAATCCAATCCAGAGCTGTAATCTCAGCTTTAGGGGGCTTTTCACTCCAAACATGTGAAACCAGAGCCTGTGTGTGCGTTAGCTTCCTTCTGCTTCGGCTGCTTTGCTACCGTTTCTGTGTGCACTGACTCTCTCCTGTGCAAGACGCATGTGAAGACGTTATTGAAATAAATGATTTCTTAATAACGAGTCATGTCCATTGTGTGCATTTACAGTGCTTAGATGACATCATCAAACCCCGCCAAATGAGGTGTGAGTGGAGGAGCTGTGACGCAGCGTGGTGAGGCAGATGAGTCTGACATGGCTCCAGATGGAGAACAGCTTGTGTTGTATTGGGTTTCACGTGCAGAGCCAAGTCTCTCCTTCTCTCTCGCTCGCTCTCCGTCATCACGAGTCAAATCACGCCGCTGACAGATTGATGGAATGGCGACGGTTCACAGGCTTGATTTGGCTGCTTTGTTTTGGCTGAGCGCTGACCCTGAGTGTCTGTGGTCGCCGTGTTTCTCCTCATCCTCGACCTCTGCCTGTTTCACCAAGTGAGCTCTTCCTCCGCCACACGAGGTGGATGCACGCAGTTGGCCTGGGTTTATTTTTTGATCCGAGGAGGAAGTTTGGGCGGGGAGAAAGCGTGCACAGCGGGGTTTTGTTTTTTTTTGTTTTTTTTTCTTCACCAGCCTGCGGAGGTTTGATGATCTGGGGAGAAGCGCTGTCAGCTCCTCTGACAGAATAATGAGACTTCTCAACAAAAATACATTTTTGCGAAAGAGGAAAAGAGCTTAGCTGGCAGGAAGAAAGAATGAGTGATGGAGCATTATGGCGTCAGATTTGAAGGTCTGATCCTGTGTGAGCGTCGGGGCCCAGAGGTGATCCCCTTCTCATCGTCCTGACTCTGCACTCCAGCTGCTTCAGGGTCGAACACCATTGACCTGATGAGACGTTAAGAGGGATAAAAACCACCGCCGATCCCCCTCGAGTGTCCTCTCCTAGCGTGTCCAAGCCTGCGCCGTGGACACGTGTCTCCACCGGCACATGGTCGAAACATCAGCGGCTGTTTTAGTTAGGAGGTTAAAGGACCGTGCTGGCTCGCGAGCTTTACTTTGACTGATGTGGTCGTGCATGAAGACCGAGACCTGCAGACAACACGAGGCTCACGACTTTTCAAACAAAGTGTCACTCAGAAACATCCGAGCGTCTCCTTTTCCTGACCTCATCCTGTCTTTAAGTCAAAAAGAGGAGACGAAAAACTAAAAAAACAAACCCGAGGTCGAACGACTTGTGAGGCTCTCCTCCTGCCTCCGCTTCTCATTTAGCACATTAGCTAGCTAAGTGCATCCATCACTCTCTCTCTCTCTCTCTCTCTGAGCATGATTGATGGAGCTGGCGACTCGTCCCTGTGACAGCTGAAGCGGGGCTGCCGGACCTCGGGCACCTGCCATGTGGACTCGTTTGCTCCCTGGAGACTCGGCTCTGTTGTTCGGAGACAATGGAGGCCTGATTGTCGCTGTGATTACATCGCCTCCTAAACGGCACGTCCTGCAGCTCAGAGTCACATTTTCATCAGCAGCTAGCTCCAGCAGCTCATTGATTTTTCTCAGGGGGAATAATCCACGGAGGTTTGCAGACGGTTGGTCCATAATGGGTGAATCAGGAGGATTCACTGCAGAGCTCTATGAAGGAGCTGTGTCTATAAATACATCCCAGCAGGATACATATCTACTAAAGACGTGTACTGGTTCCACTGCGTGTGTGTGTGTGTGTGTGTGTGTGTGTGTGTGTGTGTGTGTGTGTGTGTGTGTGTGTGTGTGTGTGTGTGTGTGTGTGTGTGTGTGTGTGTGTGTGTGTGTGTGTGTGTGTGTGTGTGTGCACACAGACGCTCTGGAACCTGTTTGAAAACTTCAGGCAGTCGTGTCAACGAAAAGTTACCGACCTTAAAACTTCTGATACTTTGAAATCTGTTAACTGAATGATTGTTCAGATCTGGAAGTCGTGAGATTATTATTATGTATTTTTTTAACCTAAAGCTGCCACAATAGACAGAGAGCACCATTTGTGTTGTAGGTCATTAAATAAGGAATCAGCTCAATATTAAAAGTCGAGGAAGAGTGTTTTAGTTTCTGCAGTATCAGAACCAAAACATGATGGTGATCTATTTGCAGATATCTTCCTATGTAAGATGTGTAGATGACTTTTATAGTGTTGATCCCTCAGATGCAGGTGAAAGCGAACTGGTGTAATACAATGAGACTCAGTGACGTGTTTGAAATCAGGTCACACCTGCCATAAAGATAGTTCCTGGATAAGCTAACATTAGCTGCTAACAAAGTCACCAGGTTACTTTCTCTCACAGGTTGTACAGTTGGCATTTCACAACGTTAGAAATCAAAGATGGATGTGTTGATGGACAGAAACATGACGCGGCCTGACGTGATTAAACACAGCTCACAGAAGCCTCCGCGGCCTGTTAATGAATCCTCGCACTGTTTGTTTATTTAATGCACAAAGTGATCTCCAGTTTCAGCCTGGCCTCGGCAGCACATTTGTTTTCCAACATAATTGGCTGTTATTTTTCATGGCTAGTTTGTGCTTTACACCAAATAGAGAATCTGGCTTCCATCCTGTGTAATCACTATTTCCAATCTGAGAGTCACGATGAAGCCTCGATCCTGCCTTCCTCCAGGCCGTGTGCTGCTGTGAACCTTCAGTCTCTGTGCTGCTTCCTCAATGCATAACCTGCGTGGACATTCGTCGTGTGTTCAGCCAAGGCCTAATCACTTAACAATGGAGCGTCTGAGTGAGTCTGTTGTTGGAAAGCTCTCTTTAGCAGTCGTGCCATCATATCATCATCATCATGAATGAACTCATATTTATTAAGAGGACTTCTGCTTTTCTTCAAGAGTCCAGAGCTGCTGTCTCACTCGTCCATTTTCAGACTGATAATTACTCCGATGAAATCAATGCTCCTTTTTTTTTTTTTTTTTTGCTTCATTGCTTTTCCAGTCCAGTCATGTCCTTGACCATAGAGAGCAGGGAACGGCCTGCAGCGTGAAGGAGTGTGTGGGACGCTGTGGGATACTAGGATTATACTACACCGGCAGACGTTCCTCCTGCTTAGTTAACTTTTATTAAATATGACACAGCTGTGTTACCTGCTTGATTCTGATTGGCCAGTTACACACAATCAGCAGTCTGCTATCCCTCGATGGATCGTTTCGAAGAAGAACGCACCGTTGCTAGAGACGCATCTCTTTTTTTTTAAGATTACATTTTGGACTTGTGGAAGTCAGAGAGAGAGAGAGAGAGAGAGAAGGGAAAAGAGCCACAGGTGGGATTTGAACCCGAGGCTTCTGTACATGGCGCTCTCTAACCACGAGGCGACCGGCGCTCAGCTCTGTTGAAGACTAACTTGCTCTGGACTTCCTCTGTGAGTATCCAAAGTGTGATGCGCAGGATGACGTAAAGTGAGCGAGCACAACAACAGCCTCCTGTACAACAGATGGATGTGACAGTGTTGTGTCCTCCCTGGAAACAGATTAAGAATATATTAATTAATTAACCGTAGGATTCTCCCCAAAGCTGTCGTAGTTTGCAGATTTGTCTGACTTAGGAGGCGTTCCATGTGACTGTCAGAGGACTCCTGGGGGGGAGTCAGCTGCTGCCGCCTCGACGCCCCCAGCCTGAACCAGATTAAGACTTTAAACCTTTTAGTCCCCGGTGGAAAGGCTGTTAAACGTCTCAGTGTTTACACCTCTTGCAGGGAGATTTTTTTATGCATACAGGAAGTCGATTAAAGGAGCCGTATGTAAAATGTGTATTAACACACACACGGCCGTTTTGGACACCCCTGGGTTTGCCAGATATGAGAGCAGTTATCAGGTCAACAGGTGTTGCAGCGATGGAAGCGGGCAGTGGAACTGCTTCAGATAGAAGTGATTGTACCCGAGCTAAAAAGCCTCTGCATGTTTCTAATAAGCTCCAGCAGCAGAAAGCTGCTCAAACTAGGATCAATGTTGGAGATGCTTTTGAAACATGGAGAGAGGTTAGAACGCAGAAAGCTTTACAGACCCATGCAGAGCTGGCTAAACACTGAAGCTACAGTGTCCACCACATGCAGAGCTGGCTAAACACTGGAGCTACAGTGTCCACCACGTGCAGAGCTGGCTAAACACTGAAGCTACAGTGTCCACCACATGCAGAGCTGGCTAAACACTGAAGCTACAGTGTCTCTACATGCAGAGCTGGCTAAACACTGAAGCTACAGTGTCTCTACATGCAGAGCTGGCTAAACACTGAAGCTACAGTGTCCACCACATGCAGAGCTGGCTAAACACTGAAGCTACAGTGTCTCTACATGCAGAGCTGGCTAAACACTGAAGCTACAGTGTCCACCACCTGCAGAGCTGGCTAAACACTGAAGCTACAGTGTCCACCACATGCTGACCTGTGTGAGAGGAGGGGGCGGAGCCAGACAGCTCTCTGTGATGATTAGAGTTTAGACTGCAGTACCCATTTTAAACACTAGGGGTCAGGGCTACTTGTTGCTCCTTTGAGCACGCAAATATTCGAGAATCTGAAAATGATGAAGATTGTTGTGATTCATGACTAAACTGTTAAAAGATGGAAAAAAAAAAGGTGCATTTGATTCAAACAAAAAAACGTAAACTTGCGATCAAAGTGTATCAGAACATCTTGATCTGGTTTGAAATGGATCAAAGTATCAACATTTTACACCGAGCCCAGCTGGAGATAAAACACAGATCTGCTCGTGGAGTGCATGCTCAGTGTTTTCTCGTGTGTACACTTATTCCCTCTGACAGCTCCAAACCTTGAAGTGGACCTTCGTAAACCTGCTGACCTGATGTCCACCTTCATGTTTGGACCGTTTGTTGAAGATAAATAACAGTCGTAATGGAAAAAGAGACTCACACACACACACACACACACACACCATGGTACAACAAGCATTCTATGTAAACACTCTTCATGTGAGCGGTGTGGCGCTCAGAGCCTTCACCTTGTCAGTCCCATAAAGCGGTCATGATGCAAGCTGGGCTCCTCGCGGTGCAACCTTTGGCTGATCCGTGACTCTGCCCTCCTGCCAGCTCCGAGGAGGAACTGTAGTTCCTCCTCGCGACTCTGGAAGTCTGGCTGATCCAGACTTCCAGACTTCATTAACGTTCGACATGTTGAGCAGCTTTTTCCCATTTTCCACTTTAATTTCTTTCAGCTTTTTTTTTATTATTATTTTTTTTTTACGGAGAACAAATTGGACGCCTTCCTAAAGGCCTCATTATCAAACAGTGAGGAGGTCAAACGCTCTTTATGAGAGGAACACACAGTTTGTTGAACGAAAGCCCGAAAAATACCAAATCCCAGCGAAGGCCTCACGTTGTTTACGACAAAGTCAATAAAAATGTAATATCCACAGACTGTATATTAAGATAGAAAGAGCAGACGCCCCCCCGTGAAGTGAAGCCAGAGTATTCAGAGCTCCCCCTGCTGGCTGGCAGCGGTACAGATCATAAAACCCCCTCAAACATGGTGTGATCATGACGCGACTCAAAGTGATTTTCTGTCCTTTTCGTTTGTGAAGAGGGTCCGTGGAGGGTCTGAGCGCCCAGCCGCGCACCGCCAAGATTTTATAAGACTGATTGACCACAGAGGCTAAAAGCACTTCACGCTGCTTGGAAGGGTTTGGAAGACGTGAGAGAGGACTGAGGAGGTCCATATGAAACGTCTCCACGTTCACAGGGACTCTAACCACCTGTAGGAAGTTAAATGTGCGTCTTTGTTAGCATTAGCATTAGCTGCAATCTCTCGCGGTTTCAAATTCCTGATAATGCCAGCGTCCATCACGGCCATCACCCGGGTCAAAAAAAAGCAACAGAGGGACGCTGTCATATCTTAAAGCCGTATCTCGATCCTTTCACAGGATGTTGTATCTTTCAATGTCTGGTGTATCCGGAGACTCATCAACACCTTGGAGGTGTATTTTTTTCTTCTTGCTTGCAAACCTCATGTCTCTGACGTAAACATGGCTCATGTCTGCAGGACTGAACAGCACGCCGTAGCAGCTTCTCTTCGTGGTTATCAGCCCAGATGGTGATGTGTTTATGGCTTTTTGGACTTTGTTTATTTGATAGGGGGGGTTTAAGGGTTTATTATGGACCAGCTTCAGTCTGGTACCTGAAATGATTCTGTGCAGCTCCGAGTGAACAGACAGTTACCCATCATGTTTTAACCCAGTGCATAAACAACATTAAAAACGATCAAAATCATTTTTAATGTTCGGGGTAGCCTTACCAAAAACAACCGCTGCCAGCCGTCTTCATTTGAGCCGCTGGAACGCTACAAGTCGATCCTCACATGACGGATGAACCTTCAGTTTGAGCCCAACACAGAAAAGCATCGTCGGAATGAAAGACTGCAGGAGACGGAGGCGGTCTCTGGTGGAGCTCACCAGCAGAGGCAGGTCATTGATCCATTAAATCCCCTGAGTGACTCTGTGAGAAGAGATGACAGTACAGTCCGGGGGGGGGGGGGCCACAGCGAGATCAATACGACATGATGAGTCTGTGCACTCAGGCCGCTGACATGAAACATGTTATTAGAAAAAGCTTTCTCACTGCTCCTGAGATTCGCCTCCTTTCAAAGAGACATCAACAACATGAGATGCACAACACAGCTCTGCAAAGGAACACACAGCCTACACTTCCTGCAGATCCCACAGCGTCCGTGTGCGCTGCTCTAACACGCCTCTGTGCTTCTACTCTGAGAGCAGCTGTTTTTCTTAGCTGTTAGCTGTTAGCATTCGGCACAGGCTTTGGCAGCGGTAACGCTCGGCCTAGTTCTCCCATCCAAAAGTCGGCGGTAGGTCAATTTCAAGTACACTTTTCAAGTCATAAAACGTCAATATACAAATGTTTTTCTTTGGGTTCAGAGAAAAATTCCTCGCCCTCAGGTGAGACGGCTGCGGGGCTGGAACGCAGTAAGGGCTCACTTTGCACCTCGTAAAAACCTGCAAGTGAACCTTGAGTGCTGAACGCCTCGCACCCAAGGTTCCTCGCTTCGCTCCCTCGCTCCCTTGTTCTGCTCCCTCACTCTGTTCCCTCTCTCTGCTCCCTTGCTCCCTCGCTCTGCTCCCTTGCTCCCTCACTCTGCTCCCTCGCTCTGCTCCCCTCAATCCTCCAAGATTCTAGAAGTGATGCGGAGGCCGGTATGGAGGAATATATCGTCTTGTCTCACACATCCAGTGTGATGCATAAAACCTGGGCTGCATGGATTCTTTCACTGTCTTTTTTTTACAGCGGTGGTGAAGTAGCGTTTTCCTGCCGGCCCCTCTGGACGGCCTCAGCTGCCAGGCGACTCTCCGCAGTGCTAAAGCGTGTTTGTCTTTGCCACGAGTGCAAGAAGCTGCACTAAAAGCATGGCTGCTGCGCCGGGCTTGATGTGTGCACTGTGGTGTGTTTTAACCCCGGTTTGCGTGAGTTAAATTTTTAATAGAAGCTGCAGGAATGCTCTGAAATAGCCGGCTGGCAGAGAGCGGAGTTTCCACTCACGCTGCTGTGAGTGATTTCATGATCCTGCAGCGGTTCAGCCACACTCACGAATGCTGCGGGCGATGATAGGAGGCTGAGCTCTCGCTGAACTTCAGTGGATGAGTTATGAGTGGATAAAGTGACAGATGAGCTCTCTGTTTCATCCTCTCTCTCTCTTCACTGCTCCGTCCACGCTGCATCGATCGGAGACGAGCCGTTTGTCCCACAGGTGGAAAGGGCGGCATCGATTATCTGAGTGCACCACAAATCAAGACCGGTCCGTCTTTTGACTGAAACATGAGCAAGCAGAGTTTATGAAGAAGCTTAGAAAGGTTACTGGAGCAGGATTACTTTTTGGACTCTGCTCCTGTGATTTAAGATTTAAGAAGGAGAGCAGCAGCAGCAGCATGTAGCCTCCCATGTTCGACTGGATCCTTCCTCTCATTCTTCATTCACCTTCTTCCTCCAGGTCCGAGCCGCCCCGCTGTTAGCAGCGCTCTGACATGCTAACATGTTGTCACGCTGAGTCTTCACACCGACACTCGTCACCTTCTTCGTCCCTCCGCTGTGACTTCATTAAGCCTTCTGTTTTCTTTAATTAAGTTGATCTGTCAGGGACGGGCTCCATGCTGCAGACAGTGTGTGTGTGTGTGTGTGTGTGTGTGTGTGTGTGTGTGTCTCTCGTGCACTGATACATATATGTTATAACACTCCCAGAGCTCTGAGACAGATAGCACATAGACATCATGTATCAATGAGCTGCATCCATTTCTGAGGTTTCTGCCTTTATGTCCGAGCTCAGACAGATAGTGAGTCTTTATGGCAATTAAAAAAAAAACATATTGTACCTGACGCTGCCGGATGAAAGCGAGAGAGCGCTGTCTTAAATGAACTGATCGATTCAGTGATAAAAGTCTAAAATGTCTGTTTCCTGCTCGTCCTCCTTCCAGCAGCAAAGTGACGTTGTAGCTGGAGGGGTCGGGTCAGTCATATTCTGCACGTGACCCGTGATGTCATCATGCACGCCATGAAACTGCTCCTTTATGTTTTTTCCAGTATCTTAACGTCATCGCAGCGTTGGTGTGACTGGACTCTGCAGCTTCGTCTGTAACTGAAAACAGCTATTGTTAGCATGTAGCGTTAGCATTTACCGTTAGCATGTAGCGTTAGCATTTAACGTTAGCATGTAGCGTTAGCATTTAACGTTAGCGTGTAACGTTAGCATGTAGCTCGCGATCGCCTCTTTTTTTTTTAAAAAGGTTTTATGGTTTTAATGAATCATCAGAAAAACTTGTCACGTTTGTGAGAGCAGAAAAAATGTTGAATTTATTCTGTAAAGTTTCTATCACAAAACACAAAACTCAAATAACAGCTAATGTGTGGATCAATATCTGCTGTGTTGATTGATGAATCCCTTCAGTATGAGGTCTTTCTGAGTGTTTCTGCTCTGAACGTGTGAATCAGGTGAATCAGTGGTTTCTGAATATTTCCGTCAGCGTCGATCCCAGACTGAACACACACCTTCTGTCAACATGATGTTTTTCAGATGATATTCCTCCCGCTCCTTCAGGAGGAAATGAAGTTGACACAGTGAATTTCTTTCCATTTAAGCAGCCTTAATACTTAATGTTGTTTTGTCTGCCCCTGGGGCCGGCTGAGTGCTGGCACACTTTCTCCTTTACCTCTGGAAGAAAAAACTTCCCCTGCTCATGCACAACACTGAAACCTGATCGTCACGCTGCAAGCAGCTCCTGCAGGAGACGCGGCGTCCTGCACACCCGGTGGAGAGGAAACGAAACATGTGCTCATTTAACATGGATTCACACCCGAGGTGAGAGGAACTCTGGGTAATGACAGGACGTGTCATGAAGCCCTGAGCACGCTCCTCGTGTCCTCTGAAGTGTCGAACGTGGACAACTTCTAGTTTTAAAGCTGTGAACAGAGTCGGGCTCTGTGTCCACCTGGCGCTTCGTTCTGAACGCCAGCGGCTTTTTTAAGAATCAGCGGCTCCACCTTTTTTTTTTTTGCTGAGCGCTCCGGTTCAGAAAAGGCGCCCCGCGCTTTTGTCTCGTGTCGTGACTGCACACACGTCCTTTTTGCTCCGTGTCTGACGGTAATAAGCGACGGAGCAAAGTGGCTCAATCCAGCGACAGACTGTTGCCATAGAGACGGGACGTTTTTTTCTTCTCAGCGCACAAACAAGCTTCATGCAAGCCTTCCTGCGATAACGCTGACTGCAGAGCTCCGAACCTGCAAACTGTGACGGCGTTCTCCCGCAGAGAGAAGCGATGACGAAGTGATAACGAGCCTTTCTTTAGTTTGAAACCAACACAACAGGAAATCAAACACCAACCTGCTTGACATCACGTGTTTTAGAATCCTTCAGGATGTTTGACTGTCTGTGTTAATTCATGAGCACATTCTCCAGTGTGTGTGTGTGTGTGTGTGTGTGTTCCCAGTGGGAGCTCATTTTTACAGCCGGATTCCTCCGGGATGAGTCTGACTGTTTGGTGGAGCGGCCCTGTGGCGGCCTCCCTGCCTCCGTCCTAACGAGCACGCCGTCTAACAGGTGGTCCATCACTATGTGTGACGAGGCTTCACGTACAGTCACATGCAGCAGCGTGTGCTCGACATGATCCAACACTTCCTGTAGACCTGCGAGGCCGCCTCCGTTTACAGACTGTTTATGGATGTTGACGTTTCATAAAATCCCCCTGAGAACCAATAAAAGCGGGTCAGAGCTGTACGAGTGATAATCACTTCCAGCTCCCTGAACGTTGTGTGATATTAATCCGTGTTCACTTTCTTTCACTTTTTAAAAACGTCGTGACAGCAATCACGTGTGCTACAGTGACTAATTCACACGCTTAACGTGCAACAACCACACGCTCAGTCAGTGACTTTGCACACCGTTCCTTCACAGTCGATCAGAGGTCAGCGTGCTCGAACCTGATGACGCTCTTCCAGCGTGCACACGACTCCTGCACCTGTCTGAAACTTGTGGGAGGAGCTGAACTTTTCACCTTGACTTCTTCATGCAAATGTCTGAAAGTGTGTTCATGTGCATACACATGTTCATGCAAATCAGAGAAAATGTTTTCCCTGTGCATGCACAATAAGTCTGTTATGTTGTGTTCAACTTCCTGGATCCAGATTCTGCACATAAAGGTAATAGCTAGCAGCTAGTAGCTCGTGCAGGGGCGGGGCCGATCTCCTTTGATATCCTGCGAATGACACACGGCCGGTGAAACCTTCCCGCACATATCTTTATAATTTGCTCATTTCTTCTTGACTGTTTTTTTTTTCTTCTTCTGCTTTAAATGTTCTGATGACATGTTCTGACATCCCGCCGTAAGGGACACAAGCCAGACGTTTCCATGTGTGAGAACGGCTTAGGTTGATACAAACTTTAAACATGGTTAGCATTCTTTGTGAGCATGTTAGCATGCCGATGTTGTTGTCTGCTCAAAACAAGGCTGCACCCGATTAAAGCTCAAAAGCAAGAACTCTGTTTATCAAACATCCACAGAGAGAGGGAGAGGGGGAGAGAGAGGGGGAGGAATAAACAAAAACAAAAGCTCTTTCCCCACAGTGTCCATGATGAGAAGACTTGATGTCCAACAGGAGGCGTCTTGTTTCCTTCAGCTGGTTTTGATCCAGAGAGGAGGAGCTGAAACATGAAGAGGCTAAAGAGCCTGAATCACAAACGATGTGCTGCTTCATCTCCAGCTCAACTTTATTCATACAGCACATCTATACATACATTAAGTCTCACTCTCAGAGGTCATAGTGCCGATGACGTTGAAGAGCTCCGTGCGGTTCGCTCCGTGCGGTTCGCTCTGGTTTGGGAGAAAAGTGAAACGCCGACTGACCAGCTCTCGCTCTGACTGGTCCATATAGAGATAATTGGGGGGGGGGGGGCCGGGGGGGGATTTCTGAGCCTTTAATCTAATCATGACCACTTCCTCATTTTTAACTCCGCCTCCTTCAGGTGTGACACTGTATCACTGTGTTCAATTCTTCTTCTACTCCTGTTATTCCTGCTGCTTCAAACTCCCCCCAGTGTGTCCTTTAATGGCCGTGTTTCCTCCCAGTGGACGACCAGTATGTCCAGTGTGACCGTGCATGTCTTGTTGTTTTGTAGTGGGAGCTCATTTAATGATGGTGTGTTTGAGTGTTAGGGTGGGGTTGGATGGGGAACCCCCCCCCCCCCCTCCCGTCTCTGCAGCTGATTTCTAATGGAATCTGGTTTGGGAGCTTGTGAATAATTCCTGTGGGGTGGGGTTTGTAGGTCATCGTGCCATTATGGCGTGTTCCTGGGATGTCTGAGGGAAGATGCATGCATGCATGCGTGCGTGTGTGTTTGTCTGGGTCTGTGTCTGTGGGGGAGGGGGGAGTAAGGCACGAAGGATTCAGCTGCATGTCTGGTCGAAGCGTCGCAGCTTCTCTTTGCACTCTGCTGTGGGTGGACACCGAGTGAACCCCTCCCCCCCCTCATCCCCCCTCCTGACCCACAAATCCCTTCCTCTGGGCAACAAAGGGATTATGGGAGAAACAGACAAACTACTTTTCTGAATTTACCTATGCAAAGTGTTTGCCCTGCTCGCCCTGGCTGCAGTCTTATCTCTCTTTGCTTTCTGTCACCTGATGCTCGGAACACTTTTATACTTTCTGTGCAGAACAGAACGCTGCAGTCTCAACGGAGGCTCTTTGTTTTCTCTATTTGAGACACTTGAGGAGGAACACTGAGCTTCTTCGGGGCCACCTGCAATAACAAATGACTCCCCAGCGTGGAGGAAACATCCACAAGCAGCACACTCTGGATGAGTCCTGATTTATTAAGATCCTGCACATGCCTGAGGGCGGTGCAGGAAATACAGCTCGAGGTGTTGCAAGAATGGAAAAAAAAAAAGAGCACCATTGTGCAGGCCAATTATATTCAGGAGCACATTCCTGGAGTGACAGTGTGTTACGTGGACAAATGCTTGGAGAGCAGCTTTCACCTGCGGTTGGTATTTCAGGACTCAAACAGCTTTTTAACTTTCCTTCCAGTTTGTGTGTGCAAGTCGAGTCTTTATGTGCCTCACCAGCTGGTCTCGGGTCAGACTGAGCACGTGCAGTTTGAACGCTCCTGAGAGAAAGCGACCCAGTCGGATCCTCCCATTATACTTCCTCCTCAGACTCCCCCGACGTTTCCTAATGAGCCTGCGTGTTAGCACGTACTGTGCCGTGATTGTTTCCGCTCCACGTTGGGCCTGATGATGAGAGATGGGCTGATATTTATGTTGAAGGGAAGAGCTTTGATTTGACACCACAGGAAGAACATGTGGGCTGCTGTTGTGTTGCACAGCGTTGGATTGTGTTTGACTCATTTCCAGATGCCGGGCTTGGGTGGTCACTCCCGTAGCCATGTTGCACAATCGGAGTTTACCGCGTGCAGTTAGTTAACTGAATCTAGTCTCTGACCTCCAGGTTTGAAAGAAGAGGAGCCTGCACGCCAGGTGTGTTTCAGCGCTCCACCACAGGATTGGAACAAAGTCACCGAGCTGTCGTGGTGATACTTCCTGTGCCACATGTTTTAATGATGATCTCATTCCCCTTGTGTGTTCACAGTGTGTTCACCATGGTCCAGCAGCATGAACTCAGGAACATGCGCCGTTTCATCCCGGCTCAATATAAGTCGACGAAGTTAAAGGCAGGGTTGGAAATTTAAAAAAACAAGCATGATTTTTGTGCTCACTTTTAAAGCCACGCCCCCTCTCTTACATGCACGCGTGCCATTGGTCCAGAAGCGTATTTCCGCTCGTGCATGGATGTGTGGGCTCGTGCATGCATGAGGTGGAGAGGCTTGATTGGTTTATTAAAAAAAACAAACCATCATCTGACATCGGTCGAAGTTTTCACATGTTTACAAACTGATTCTCTTTGTTCCTTTTTCAGAGAACTTGAGTTTTTAATCCCTGTCAGGACATGAAGACAATTTGAAGTGTGTTGTTGTAAATCCACTCTGATCCTGTATTTGATCATGTCTATAAACCCCTCTATTTCAGCCCTGCTCAGAACAGGCTGTTTCTGTGTCTGTAGCTTTAAATATGTAAATGAGCTGTGTCTGACCACGCCCCCTCTCTGGAAGGGCTCAGTGGTTTCTGGCACCCGATTGTTTATGCTGATTGATTATTTTGGTGACCTGTTGACCTTGTTGCTCACAGTGTGAAACGTACCGTGACACACGCCTGCGGTGTGTTGACATTTTGACCACAGAGACAGTGACGGCCGAGAGTAGCGTTAAGCCTCTCGTGCACCGACCGTAACAAGCTGCTGAGTGTCGTGTGAGGTATGAGGTGCGTGGCGTGCGTGGTGTGCGAGGCGGGCGCCACCGCGCTGACGGATGTGCAGTGACAGCCGTGAGATACGGCCTGTCGGACTCCCAGGTCAGGGATGGTGCGCTGAGCTCCCGTGTCATCAGAGCGGATAACGCCACTCTAAAGCCTCTTGTGTAAGAGAGCTGATCACCAAAGACAGGACGGGGGGGGGGGGGGTGACGTACGCGTCCTCCCGGCGCTCCTTCTATCCGTCACTGATCTCTGATCCTAACTCTTTAAGGAAAGGCTTCCTGAGAGGAGGCGCGGCGTGCTCTCTGCTGACCTGGAAACAGAGAGAGAGAGAGAGAGAGAGAGACGTTAGCGTTGTTTGATCTAAACCGCCTCTCTGCTTTTCTTTCTTTTTTTTTTGTTGATCTGATGAAGGACACGGCTGCATCTGTTTCCTGCTCCCGAGTGCGGCGGCGTTCCCCGTCACGTCGGATGAAGACACACGGGATAAATGGGAGGGATGAGTCACAGCTTTGTACCCGTGTTGTGACAAGCGCTTGTGCTCGTGTGCGAGCGGCTGGAGATATTGACGCGTGTGTTGGTGGTGTCGTTAAAAAGTGATGAACACAAACAACACGTCTGTCTGGAAGTGTTTACTCGTCCTTCGTCGCCGTGTTTACTCGGCTGGAATCCTTTGTTTGCTCCGTCAACAAACAAGCCGGCTCACATCGTGGGACATCAGTTCTTGTTGCCCCCCCCCCCCCCCCCCCCCCCCCCCCCTCAGGAAGCTCATCATCCACCTCCACACTCGGACCGATCCGTCTCCAGTGTGTGCGTGCGTCCTCCTGGGTGTCATCCTTCACCACCTGTCGGCTCCATTGTCCTCGCCCCTGAAGAAGAGCGAACCTGTGCGGCGACCTCTCCGCTCGCCCCTCTCCTCACCAGGCTGGTGCTTTTGTTCCTACCGGGGGTTTTTTGAAGGCAATCAGCGAGGGGGGGGGCATCCGTCTTCCCATTGACGGAGGCGTGGCGCTCGCTGCTTGCTGGGACTGATAGAGGACCACACATGATCGGGCTCCAGGACCCGGGCTCTCTCCGTGCGTGGGCACTGGCTCCTCTCTCTCTCTCTCTCTCTCTCTCTCTCTCGCTCGCTCACTCTTCTTCTCAGCCTTTTGTGCGGGCCCTTTCACTCAGCCTCAGCTCTGCTTTGTCCCTCCATCAGGGGCCCGGTGCCTCAGCGTCCCCTCCCTCAGCTTTGTTCGCTCCACCTACACTACGCCACCAACAAGTATTCCAGAGATGCCATGAATGCCGCTCTTTCTGCCGGCGTGAATGTTCCTCAGTGAAGGAGGAGAAAAGGAGTTTGAGATTTCATGTCGCTCCGGAGGTGCTGCTGATGGTTTGGGCAGTTTTCTTGACGTTGATGAATTCATCAAACACCGAGAACGACTCTCCTGACTCTGACAGGAAGTTCAGCACCATTCGGTTTTTTTTTCCTGGATGATTTCCTGCGTGGAGTTTCTTACATTTTCTCTCTTAATGAGATAAAAGTTTTTTTAAACAGTCAGTTCAAACCTCATGCATGCTTCAGTGCAGACGACCCCACAACAAAGAGCAGAGCCGGTCCCTGCAGACCCCCATCTCAGACCACAGGAATCCCCCACCAGGCCTTTCTTCATCCGACCTGCAGACATATTTATCATAGTGGAGTGAATATAAAACACAGACGGCTGCACTTAAAACCATAATATATGTCCCCCCGTCTCCACGTCCTCTGACGTCCGTCCGTGCAGCCATAAATCTGAATATGTGAGCTTTATTAAGTCTGTACGGACCTCTTTGATGTCTCACATGCAGCCCGTGAGCTTTGCGTTCTTCTTCCCTTCGTTACGTTTGACGTAGAAAAGTTCAGTCGAAGTCGGCGCTGACACTTCATCGACGTGCCGCCTGCAGGACTGACGATGAAGACGAGTATCACAGCATCCGACCTCCACGTTGTACTACTTTATATTTGTCCCTGTGGATAAAACAGGCATCAGTCACTCCATGCTAAGTGCTAATGCTAGCTCCCGGAGACTGCAGCAGTGTGGACTCATTCAAACACTTTGAATCTGTTTATCTCTCCCCACTCAGGTGGCCTTCAGGTAGTAAGGGGCGGAGCCAGTCCATGCACCGAGGCATGCTGGGTGTTTGAGTTGTAAGCTGAGGTTTTCCTCCTCTGCTCCAGTAAAATAATCTGCTCCACATACGCTCAGTTCTCAGAATCATCGTCGTCACATGAAAACTTGAAACACGCTGTTCACAGTGGTTACCACGGTTACCATCACCTCACCTCAATTGTCAAAAACAATGAACACGTGAAAAATGTTCTGGCCATCCCTCTGCAGGGACAGTTTGGGTCTCATCTCATTTACACATTCTGCTCACCACTCAGTGTCGTCTCTTTTAGTCTCATGTGATTTCATGTTTACATTTAAAAAACAATAAAAGGGGAGAAACCGACTCACAGAGTGACGTCACAAGAACAAAACACACTCTCTCTCTCCCCCCCACTCTCTCTCTCTCTCTCTCTCTCTCTCTCTCTCTCTCTCTCTCTCTCTCTCGTTTTGCCTTCACATACATCAACATTGTCTCTGTGTGAGTTGTTGATGCTTTCGTCGCCTGCTCTCCTCATCCAGGTCGCCGTGCTGCCCGGAGTGTTTGAGCAATCACAGGGTTAAAAAAAACAACAACACACATATCTTCATATCTGACCTCATCCAATCAAAGAGCAGCTCCTGAAGTGATGAAGACAGTCGGTCACAATTTAAAAAACCTCAGCGTTTGTACCCCGTCACGTCCCACAGGGAGATCAGGCTCAGATCGTTAACGGCAGCCAATTAGGAGGAAGAAAACAAGCATGTGTCTGCTGAAGAGTGAGCCGGCCCTCAGGACAAGAAGACTATAGATCAGTGAGTGTGATACGTGCTCATCGATTAAAGCCAGTTCATCCTGCAGGAGCTCAAAGCTAAACATGGAGCCGGGCAGTAATGAATCTGTTCTGAACCCTGCTGAGTGCTGCAGCTTCTATTGTGTCTAAGTCTGAGAAATGGGAAGAGAGGAGAAACGGCTGATAATACGACACGGAGCAAACATGAGCCGCACGAGGAAACACCTCTGTGAATGGAGGAGCTTTATTGGATACACACGTTCACACACACACACGCAGACACGGGACGCGTTCACACCTGCACGCCGTCGCGGAACGCGTTCACATTCAGGACGTTTCCTTCCTTTTTTCTCGTTTTTTTGCGCCTCGAAGCGTCGCTGTTAAAGAAACAAAGGCGAGTCTCCGTGTGACGGCGGCGAGCTGTGAATCAGCTGATCGACACGTTCACTGGATGTGTGTGTGTGTGTGTGTTTTAGAGAGTCTCCTCCTTCGGAGCGCCGTGTACGGAGGGCGCTGCTGCGGTTCCTGTGATTTGTGGCCATAAACACGTAAATGAGCTCCTTTGCAAAAAAGCAAATTGCCACCATGTGGAAGACAAAGCGTTTAAAAAGACGTAACGGGCTCTTGGGGTTAGTTTATTGGTGAACAAGGCAGCGCTGTCTCACGCGATGGAGGCCGACCGGCGCTGGAGAGTGGCGTTCTGAGCTGAAGAGCGTGCACCTCGCACAGTACGGTGGCCCTGAAGGTCAACACAAAAAGCTCACGATTCCATTTCTGATTCATGATTCAAAGTCTGTTACACTGTCAGACTCTTCCTGATCCCCTGAGGACCACCGAGCCCTCGTCCCTCCATCCGGACCCTGGCGGCGCCCTCGTGCTCACGTGGCTCTCGGCGGGGCGTCTCGGCTCCACGTGCCCTCAGTTAGGGAGCCTGAACGGGAGAGTTGAACAACTGGCCTGTTGTGATGGATCTAATGAGATCACTCAGAGCTGCATCCTCCAGCGCCGCCGTTCATTAAAGTAATGATTCCCCCCCCCCGTGTGTGTGTGTGTGTGCGTGTGTGTGTGTGTGTGTTTGTGTGTGTGTGTGTGTCTTGCTGTGTTGTAGTTGCAGACGGAGTCTAAGAAGAAGAGATCTGTGGAGGTTTATAAAAGTCCAATAAGCTGAGAAAAAAGCGAAGAAGTCGACCGCTCTCTGCCGACTTCAGCGTGCGCCGTTAGAGCTCGAGTTCGATTGGTTCTCTCACATTTATTTGTGACTGATTGATTGCACATTGCACATAGTCACTATTTCCCCCCCCCCCACCTGCATGCCTGCAGAGTGAGAAGAGCACTCAGCGTCTTCATATTTAAAGAGAGGGGGCCGTGTGGCGTGCAGGAGGCTTCAGATGGAAGACGGCCGGCCCACTAAAGACGTCGTCTCCTTTCTGCTCCAGCGGCCTCTCCCTGCTCCTCGTGAGCGGAGGCCTGGGTGCTCGCTCTGCAGAGCTGCTGTGCCTCGTAAAGCTGCTGGAAGGATGCAGGACAGATGATCCAGTCCCCCCCCCCCCAATCTGCTGTGATCCACACTCCAAACCCAAAGCAGAGAGCCTAAACGGGCCGATCTGGACGGGTCTCGCAGGCAGACACAGACGGTGCAGCCTCCTCGTCATCGATCGGCCTCTCGGCGCTCCGAACAGAAGAGCAGGAACAAACAGAACAAATTTATTACCCCGAGGCTGCGAAGGTCAGAGCGTGACAAAAAGGCCTCCTGTTGTGAGGAGGAGTGCTGTTGAGTGGCCCCCCTCCAATCAGAGCCGGGGCGAGGACGGCAGCATTAGACACGGGTCATTCACAGGGGAAACATGGAGGGCGAGCTGCTCTCGGAACAAAGAGCGTTTTCTTGTCTCTTACTGGGATGTGACGTTAATTTAAAGCACAAATCTGTGCGGGGAAATGTTCCACTTCAGTGTTTTATTAAAGCTTAAAGAGACACAGAGGAGCCATTTTCTTTTCTGTCGGCTCTCTGACATGTCCAGAGGTCAGAGGTCAAGTTTACAGCATATAACACATTTGAACAGGGCAAACACATTGAGACTGAAGAAATAATAAAAATCCCTGAAGTGACATCTGAACACATGTTTGAATAAAAAGCCTTAAAGTTCAATCGATTTAAATAAATGAGAGTTTGGAGACGACGGACACGTGTTGATGTCCAGCGTTCTTCCCTCGTGCGTGCTCGGCTGTCCTCGGCCAACGGGAGATCAGATTGTAAATAATGAACATCTTTAATGATGAACTCTAAAGAGGAGTTCAGGATTCAGAGAGTCCCTGACAAAGAGAGAGAGGCCGGGCGATCCAGCAGCTCCCTGCTGTCCTGCCACAGCGAGCACATGCTGACAGATTTATTGGATGGAATAAATCGGAGTGTATATCACCCCGCGCCGCTCTGCACAGGAAGCTCTTTTAATTGGCTCCTGCACCTGGAACTGACTATAAAACATCGGCTAACTTTAAAAAAAGTAGGGCTGGTGCGTTTTGTGATTTGTTTGGAAAGTGATGTCGACGTTTTAGTGTCCAAACGCTCCAAATCAGCTGTGTGTAGAAATGCTCGAGTTGAAGGGTTGGGAGGAAGTGGGCGGCTGGATCAAAGCGAGCGGCGGCCTTCAGGCCTGTGCTGGACTTCAGAGGACTGAGCAGGACTCGCTCCGGACCCTGGCTGCGTCACACCGGAGGGGGGAGGGGGGGTTGAATGTGGAGCTGCCAGGATTCCTGCCCTGCCAGCGCCCGTTGGCCGGACAGAAGTGTGGCTCGCCGGTTGGTCGGTTGCGTCGCTGGCTGGCGCCGTGCTCGGCTCTGACCATCGTCATGCAGGTCATGCCCTGCAGCGGCCACCCAGCGCAGGGAGCTCACACACACACACACGGCTCGCTGCCGGACCAGCCTGCCCCGCTTCAGGCTCGGCGTCTTCGTGTTTGCGTGTGTGCCATGAGTGTGTGTGATGGAGCCAGAGGAGCCGCTCATGCACACACACACACACACACACACACACACACACACACACACACACACACACACACTCATTAAGGGAGGCTTCTTCTTCTTCTTGACTAAACGTTATGTAATGTTTTGTTGTGCAGTCCTTACATCACTGTCGCTACGTGCAAACCGGTCGTATCGGCAGAGCTGCCATATGACAGGACACGTTGCCATGGAAACAGCGGATGTTAAGTGATGCATAAGGAAGCGTGAGCTGCTCCTGATTTTAAAAAAAACAACAAAAAACCGTCATGTAGATTCTACTCGGGTACGTTAGCTCGTTCCACTTAATTTGGTCGTCATGACAACGGTCAACTCAGTTTGTTTTCATCTGGGCTGTGTGTGTGTGTGTGTGTGTGTGTGGAGTAGCAGAGAGAATCACTCCCATGATTCCCCGCCAGCCTAACGACCTGGCTCAACGTGTTGATTAACCTCCACGGTTTCTGACCTTTATCCTGACTCGCCATCGCCACTGTGGCGGAGCGACGCATCAGCTGGAACGCTTTTCTAATACTGCGTGTCAGAGTGATCTCCAGAGAGGCTGAATCGGAGAACTCGGCTCTGTGTGAAGACAATGAGCCTGTTCCTTTTCTCCCACTTTTATTACGGTTTACTAATCACATGTGTCGAACGAGAGAAAGCAGCCATTTCATTCCAAACAAAGGAGATTTTACGGCGTCCCCTGTGGCCGTGTGTTGGCGTTCTCTCCGTGTCCTCTCCAGGCCTCTCGTGTTTTCACTCTGTGTACTGAGTGGATGTCAAAGATAACATATTTAATCATTGAGTCTCTGATGCCTTTCGAGCCTTTAATCATATTTAGCGCTAAAGAGCGACACTCAAAATGACAGCGAGCCCTGTGATTGGTCCACGGCTGCGTTCCCCCCATCCTCCTCTGTTCCAGCGGCCGTATTATTCACTCTCCTCTGTTTTAATCTCTGCAGTCGTTTCAGTTTCATCAACGGCTGCTCGATATTCTCCTTCTCCATCATCTCGCTTTTAGTCGCCATGGTTACCTGTACACAAACAAGCAGAGCGCGCGAAGGAAAACCGGAAAATTAGACACAGAAGTCGCTCTGCTCAGCTCGCGTTGGTTGTGTTTTCATCAGGGTGTAGGCTGTTGGATCCCAAAGTGGGGGGTCAGGAGGGGGTCGCGAGACGCCCTCCTTAAAAAAAAAAAAAAAAAAAAAAAAGCTCTCTTCACTCTCTGAGGTGTGTGTGTGTGTGTGTGTGTGTGTGTGTGTGTGTGTGTGTTCCTCTTTGGGTCAGGGGCCACCATGTGGACCCCCAGTCTTTGGGAGCCCCTGGTGTAGATGGAAGTATTAATCAGACTTCATGAATGTTGAATCAGTGTTCTGTCCTCATGTTGAAGAGGAGCGAGGAGCTCACCCCCCCCCCCCCCCCCCCCCCCATCCTCCCGTCCCCCCGTCCCGTCCCGTCCTCCCGTCCCCCCCCTCATTAAATGTTGATGCCTGCTTATATTTGATGGAGTTTGGCGTCCGCGCTCTGCCGCTGGAGGGTCTCATCCAATGTGTCCAAAATCATAATTGTCCTCCATGTTTGTGCATCTCATCTCCGTCCCGCTCCGCGTTAATAATTGATGTATTTAAATTTGCTCTTTTTGGGGGTTTGATTGATTTTTCTTTTTCCCACTGAATAAATTCATCTCAGCGGCCCGGAGGCACGAAAACAGGACGTCGTTCATCCGTCACTTCGGAGAGCAGAAACAAATCATAAGAAGGCTTCACTCCTTTTGGTTATAAAACATTTATTCAAGCGAGCAGATTGAATATGTGAAGTTTGCCCCCAAAGTGCAGCGAGGTGCGGCGTTAATCACGTGCTCGGTGTGCCCATGAGAGGAAACGCTAGACTGAGAGGCTGCCGGACACGGCGAGCGGGCGGGCGGCCTGCCCCGGAGTCTCCGTGGGCACTCTGTAAATACCACTGTGCCTCCTCCACATATTAAAGCTGCTTGATGACATGGACTTGGCAGACCTTCGATCACTTTTCCCCAAACTCCCACCAGAGTTCACTTTCTTCCCACAGATAGATTTTACAGGATGACGTTGGAAACTAAAGCTGGAGATTTTTTCCCCAAACCAATCCTTCAACCTTTTGACACACGCTCGCTCAGATACTTCCCGAGAGTCTGGAGATCACTGGAACGTCAGGTTGTCGATAAATCGGAGTCAGTCTGTGAAGAATTAAAGAAAAGATGAAGAGAAAAGATGATGGCGTGTTTGGGGCGATCAAGCTGCTGGTCGTTTAGACATTTTGTAGCAGATTGGCGAAATTTCTATTTAAAAAAAAAAAAAAAAAACACATATTGGATGTTTAGGATTTCTGTTTTGGTTTCCATGGTAACGAAAACGGTATCCATACTGTTTTATCTTTTTTTACCGGAATCTGAGAGTTCAGGTAAACGGACTTGAGTGTGTGTTGTGTTTTTTTTTTTTTTGTTTTTTTTTTGGCCTTCTGACCAATCAGAGCGTTTTAGTTTTAAGCGTTTTAAGTGTTTTGCTCGAGGACACATTGAACATGTGACTGCAGGAGCTGGGGATCGAACCCCCAACTCTACCACTGAGCCTCAGCCTCATTAATATCACTGAAAAATATTTTTTTTACAAAGCTTTTTTTTTTTTTTTTGTCACCAGTTATGAATCAATAACCGTAACCATGGTTACCAAATTAAAGCGAGTTCAGTCTCCTTGTCTGGCATCATCGAATGAGCCACTTTTCAAAATGGTGGAAGCGTCAGTTCCTGTTCTCCGACGTGTTAAAGGTTCAGGGACGAGGCTTTTTTTTTTTGAGCGTCCTTCAGCCGTCACCGATATTTCCAGCGCACTAAATGTAAATGTGCTCCGAGTGATTCCAAGGCCTCTCAGCACCGGCATCTATCGGTGAGGATGTTTTTGCTCTTTCTTCAGGCTTCGGAGGATTTATTCTGAAGGTTTGATTTGATTCCGACGGCTCCGTTTCACTCACCGCTTCATCTCAAATTCATGGAATAGTTGTGGAGGGAAAATCCTGATGACACGTCCTTGGTTTTCAATCTCCTTTTAGAAGATCCAGCCGCCCCTCCCGTGTGCACGCTCGATGCCTGGACTGCAAAGTAAAGCCAATCAATCTGCAATCTCTGCTGGCCTCTCTTCCCACATTATAAGTGAGACTGATCCAGGGGGTCAAGAGGTCAGCGCTCACATGATTGTTTCTCAGGAGCGCTTTTCATGGACGTATTCTGAAGTCAGCAGAAACGACTCAGAGGAGGAATAGTTTTAGATCAGACTCATGATTACACCTGATTACAGCCTCAAATGTAACAACCACTCATTACATTTTGTGTCCTTGTTAGATTTCAGGGTCCAATAAGGCGTCACAGTACGCTGCTAACCATGCAGCGTACTGTAGTACTTAGTTTCTGTGACGCGGATACACACGTTTCCAAAGGCAAATCTTCGTTAATAATGATGATCAGAGTGTCTGTGGGAGGCAGAGGAGGAGAAACAGCTGGCTCAGAGAGGAGCAGACGGCAGCAGGGACTGACGCTGAACGCTGACGTACAGCGAACACAGCTCAAAGTGTTCGAGGCAGAGAGAACTGAAAGTCAGTGTTCGACCCTTCAGTTAAATGTTCGTCTCTGTTTAAGAGAGTTTTTAAAAAAGTGAAGTGAAGTGTGTCCTGCTTCCATGTGAAGTTAGTACGCTCGTTAGCTCGTTAGCTCGTTAGCTCCAGCGTCCGCCTCCTGACACACCAACACACGGCTGAGATCCACACAAGCTGTGGACGGATCAGAGCTGGCAGCAGGAAGTAGATGATGGAGACAGAGTAATGTAGAGAGGTTCTTTAGGGGCTTCTCTTGTTAGCGCCCCCCTCCCCCCCCCCCCTCGTTCCTCTGGGAGGCGGCGCTCAGGCGCGTGGTTGTCAGAGGAATGTGCTCCCGGCTGCACACACAGGTTCCTTCCTGCTGCCAGCCGCTCCGAGAAAGGAGTCCAGAAACTCGATCTCTGTCTCCAGCTGGCCTTTTGGCTGATGATGGAGGAGGAGGAGGAGGAGGAGGAGGAGGAGGAGGAGGAGGAGGAGGAGGAGGCCTGCAGAGGATTCAGGATTTTGCTCTAGATTGAGATGACTTGACTTGACGCTCATCTGTCCCCGTGTCTCTCGGCCCGTCTTTGAGGGATCACCAGCAGGTCGTCTGAAGACGGAGGCCGCTCCTGCACGCCGGCTCAGGCGGCGACTGGCACTGGCAGCTTTCTGTGCGTCGCTGCCAGAAAATCTTTTTGTGGTTTTGAGGCAATATATAAAGTATCTGGGCTCGCTGAGCTCCACCGCAGTGCGCTCTGGAAAAAGAGAACACTTGTCTCCAGAATGGCTCTGATATGTAATTGAACCGTAATGCCTCGTATGGGAGCATCTCGCGCTGGAATGAAGATCTCGCCTGACAAATGGGCGAGAGAAAATAAGCTGGCGTATCTAAATGAAGCGGAGAAGTCGGGCTACTGGCTGCGAGGGCCCGCTGGTGGAGGGCTGCAGGAGCCAGAGAAACCCAATCATCCGTGTGCCGACATCCAGAGCTTTTCTATTAAATCCCAGCTGATCATTTCTCTGCCTCGTCCAACATCCCGAGGCCAAGGCAGGTAGTTTTCATTTCCCTCAGATCCATCACGTCTGCTCGGCCCTCTCAAAGGGAGCGCCGGTTCATTTCGGGGGGATTTGACGAATGCTGCACCACACCAAAGTCCCCGTGAGCTTCTCGGCATTGAGAAAGGAGAGCTGCCAAGGCGGAGTGTTATTTTAGAGAGCTCCACAAACAGCCGAGGGAGCCGTTTCATAACCTCCGAGTCGAGCTCCGTTCAGCGTCTCCACCATTAATATTTATTTAATTTACACATTTCAAACCCTGGTTCATCTCGTCTGGCGCTCGCTCAGCCGTCCATGTGACCTCTGTGACGCCGCTGCACTCGGATGCTCGTCACGTGTCACGTCCCAATCACCGCACCTTTTAATTGCGACACCTCCGCCTCCCGCGGCGAGCAGCCGAGCAGCCCGGCCCCTTCTGAAGGGAACAACATGTCTGCTTCTCTGTTGACCCCCGCTGGCTTCCACCCACGCCGCCGACATACACAACCTGTTGTCGGACGTGGCGGCGCTACACGGGGGTCACAGAGGTCAGGTCATCTCGTGCAGAGTCAGAGCACACGGCCGTCGTCCTGTCTCATGGAGCCATGTTTCTGTTTCCTCTGCCCTGTCGAGCATCACCGCAGCTCGCCCTCTCTCTCTCTCTCTCTCTCTCTCTCTCTCTCTCTCACGGCATTCCCCGCCTGCGTGCCAGTATTTGTTTGTGGTAAAAGGGTGGGGTGCTTTTTTGCTTAATCCCCGAGTCCGCAGCTGTAAGAGCTGTGGCGGCGGCGGTGGCGAAGCAGCCCCGAGCTTGAAGCTCACCCTCTGCTTTCTGCTGTTTGTGAACGCCACACGACCGCACTCTCAGGGCCGAGCTGTTGTGAGCGCTTCATTTCATAGCAACCTGTGTTTTGTGCTGCGTCGGCGCTAAGTAAAGAATGGCTGTGCATCTTTCTCTGAGAGTCTGCAGCGTGTGTTTTCAGACACAGCTCTTCTCCTGAATGTGGCGGGGAGATAAACGTTAGCGTTAGCTGTTAGCTGCTGTGTCCTTCATTAATCTGTCTGCAGTTTTCATCTTTCTTACTCGTGTCCTGTGTGTCTCTTTACAGCCGTGCAATCAAGACCAACCAGGACCTGCTCCCAGAGACCCCCTGGACGAACATCTTCTACGATGACTTCTGGGGCACCTTGCTCACGCACAGTGGAAGCCACAAGTCCTACCGGCCTCTCTGCACCCTCTCCTTCCGTCTCAACCACGCGGTGGGAGGCGTGGAGCCGTGGGGTTACCACCTGGTGAACGTCGCCATCCACGGGGCGGTGACGGGCCTGTTCACGTCTCTGGCGGGGCTGCTGCTGGGGGGGGGCCCGTGGAGCCTGCTGGCCGGCCTGCTCTTCGCCTCTCACCCAATCCACACGGAGGCGGTGGCCGGCGTGGTGGGCCGGGCCGACGAAGGCGCCGCCCTCTTCTTCCTGCTGTCGCTGCTTTGCTACGTGCGTCACTGTAAGCTGCGCGGCCGCGCCGGGCCCTGGAGGCTGGCGGCGTGGTTCCTGCTCAGCCTGGGCTGCGCCGCCTGCAGCATGCTGTGGAAGGAGCTCGGAGTGACCGTGCTGGCCGTGTCGGCGCTGTATGACGTCTGCGTTTTCCACGGACTCAAGCTGAGGCAGGTCGTCACGCTTCTCCACAAGGTAAACAGTTTGATCTGCAGCTTTATCACAGGGAAGAATGTGTGGAACAACATGGGAACATCCACATATGAGAGGGTCCGTGTGTGTGTGTGTGTGTGTGTGTGTGTGTGTGTTAGGAGAAAAACATCTGCCAGTGTGTGCACAGCTGTGTAGTTAAAGTTGTGTTGATGAAGGAAACAGGAAACAGTCTGTCTGTGCAGAGGGCGCACTGCTTTATTGTGAAATGTGTATCTCTGATTACGTCTGAACGTCCTGTTAGGAGCGTTGGATTCAACTCGTCACGCAGCGTGTTTGATTGAAACATCTGTCCCTGCCGTCCTCTCCCTGAATATTATTCTAATCATCAAATTAAGAAGCAATTAAACTGATTGAGCGTCCGTTAAAGCGAAGCCGATGAAGAACGGCGAGTTAGTGTTTATTTGGAAAGGCGTTCTGATTAGTTTCACACAGATGAAGTGTCTCCGGAGAGTTCTTCCACGTTTCTGAAAGAGAAGAGGAGAAAAAAGAAACTCAAATCTTTTTCTCTCTTGCTCTTGAAGAAGCTTTCTCCCTCAACAGCTCCTGTCAGAAGTCTTTAGTGTTCGCCGTCGAGTCGATGTGACATCCATGACTCTGTCCACATCACAACAAATTCAACAGGACGTGTGCTCGAACATGAGAGAAGGGGCATGGGGGAGCAGCCAATGGGAGGCGAGCTTTAAGCCCCCCCCTGCAGAGGACAGCAGCAGCGATAGAAGCAGGAAAAACTAAAAGAGAAAGAAAGAAAAGAGCGAAGTGGTTCTTCTCTCGCCTGCAGAGTGAGCGAGTCTCTGCTGCTCTCTCCTCCACGCCACCCGCTCATGATTTAAGCCTGTTCTGACTCCGTGTCCTCTGGAGGACGGCCCATCCATCGCAGCAGACGAGGCCTTCAGAAGGCTCGTCAGGCGTGGCCAGACCGGAGAGGAAGCAGGGCCAAAAGGGCTGCAGGAAAGGATGCCTCATCTCTGACAGGTTTTTTTTTTTTTCCCAGCTCTTTGATTGAACTTCCACAAAAAGCCAACTGATCCCATTATCTTTGAGAGAAAGGGGGGAAAAAAGAGCAGTGGCTAAAGGTTACAACAAACCCCGTTCAGATCCTGCAGGACGAGCGTGTGAACGTGCGACTTAACGCTAACGTGCGTCACTGCTGCAGCGTGTAATTAGGTTGCACAACAGACAACATAAAAGAAGCAAAGACAAAGAGCTGATGTAAATCACTGTCAGTCTGTAACGTGACTCTGCTCTGTGATTATGGATCCAGATGAATTCCGTGACCTGATCTGTTCTTCTGATGGTTAACCAGTCTCTCTCTCCGTCTCTGAGACGAGCCGCCACTTTAACTGATGATCAGCAAGAAGGAGTCACGCAGCTTCAGCCCCCCTGCATGGACTCTAGTTTAATGCATAAAATAATCGCAGTGATAAGAAGTGCAAAACGCCCCAAAACGTAGAGCTTGAGATCAGTCAGGCGACTCGGCCACCAGATCCCCGAACTGCAGAGAGGAAGTGGGACATTAATGTTGTGACGAGATAAGACGGATACAAGGCGTCCTCCGTGTCTCATGACTAAAAAAAAACCCAGATCTTCAGTCAGACTCGCTGCGTGACTGACGCACCACAGCGAGGCCGGCGCGCTCTCACAGAGCTCTCCACTCAGCTGCAGTCATTTTACATTTAACGATGTGAAATGGTGAAAGGATCCCGCTTATCTGATGGTGACGCACACTGTGCATTACATTAGAGCTTTATATCGGCTGAAAATCTCCTCGGTGTCGTTGCTGCTTCTGTGTGCGGTTTGATGGATGAAGGCAGCGCAGACTGGGAGCTTTGCTGTAATTCCATGTGGGCTCATAACTCATCCCATCAGGACTTTAACTGTAGTCGGTCTGCATTCAGATCACATGGAAGGGGTAATGCATGGATATTATCGTGATTGATTGGCTGCATGGACACTCTTAATAAAAAGAGATTTTTAATCTCAATGAGGTTTCTTTCCTGGACAAATAATAAATAAATTAGTGGTGGGACTTGATTTAAAAATGATTTAATTAACTCAGGGCTTTCTAATTAATTAATCAAAATTAATCACCCAAAGCTAATCTAATTTGCCTGAAACAGAAACACTTCTCAATCGAAATGGATTTTGGTGGATGAATAAATGCAATGCATGTAATCATACTTGCTTCTTAGTTTCATGAAGCTGTTTGTTTGAAATGTTTTAGTTTTTCTGCACAGCAGCTGGAAAGTTGGATCCCACGTTGCTAGCTTTAGCACATTTCCTCACCCTTTACCTTCCAGCACTAAACGTGGCCTACAGTCCAGAGTGATCAATTTAGAGAGTGAATTTATAAAGTTATCAGACGTTGAATTACTAATTTTGGCCCTGAAGACAGTCATTTATTATTATTTGGCGGCAAACGCTTCTTGTTTGTACTTGTGGCAAAGCTAGCGCCAAGCTAGCCCAAAACTAGCGATAAGCTAGGACGAAACTAGCTATGAGCTAGCGCGTAGCAATGACAAACAGTTCCGCGCTGTTTATGAGGCAAACTGTGATTTAATGCATTAAAAAAAATTTGAACGCGTTATTTTCTTGTAATTAATGAATCGTCATTAACGTGTTAAAGTCCCGCCCCTAAAATAAATATATAACATGAGTGTCTCATCTTGGAACAGGAATGATACTCGCCCAGGAGTGAAAGTCTTCATCCGGATCACTTGAAGACGGGCGCTGACTCTGATCAGGGTGTTTGACGTGCTTCTGCCTGTGATCATGTTCGAAGTACCAGAATGTTTTTGGCTGAAAGAGAAAGACGAGGCAGCGAGAGGGAAACAATGGTGGCCGAGCTGTAATTGAATAAACACATGTTTGGATCCCTCTGGCATGGAGAAGCTTTTATTAAGAGATTTAGTGTAACGTCATAATGCTCAAAGAAAAGCACGATGCTCTTTAGATAAATCAAAGTCACTCATCAGCACTTTGGGTTTTTTGGGTTTTTCAGACGATGAAGATCAGCAGTTTCCCTTTTTATGTCCTGTGATGGTCTCGATCAGGCACAGCGGGGAGAAATGGGCCTGCAGAGTTATGAGCTCCCCTTCTAATAAAATAAAGATGAGGACATTTTTTCTAAAAAAAAATCACAACAGATTGTTCTTAAAATTGTTTGAACCTAAACCTTTGTTTGAAACGTAGCAACGGCTAATCTTCCTATACGGACGTCAGATGTTTTCACATGAGAGAAGGAGAGAAGAAGAGATTCCCAAACTTTTCGGCCCGTGATCCCCAATATAACTGAGGACTGTCCCACTGTCCCACTGTCCCTGGAGCTGCTTGAAGTGTTTATCATTAGGCCTCAACAAACACGACACAAGAGCCCAAACAACGTCTTGTAAATATTTTCAAATTCATGAGAATTATGCATTTGTAAACCATTTTCCATTTTTAAATGTTTTGGAAGGACTCTCCCATAAGAGTGTCTGGTGACTCCCACCAGTGCCCGAGAGAGTTCCTTGGGAACGACCCGGCACGGGGACTGCATTCACACCCCCATGCTTCTGGGAGAGCAGCTGAAGAAGGAGTTCTAAAAGGTTCCTCTAAACGGGTTCGACGGGCTGAAAAGGTTCATCGTTCCTGCTCTGTGCAAAATCAGTAAAAAAAAGGAGGAAGGCTTCCAGCAGTGCCTGAAGAAGTCCAAGCTCTGCAGCCTCCTCCTCCAGTCACTTCTGCAGTTGAAATGATTGACAGGTGTCTTGGCACGCCTCCGTGATCTGCTCACAGGCCGTCCGCCTTTCACTGATGACACAACTGTAGTGAAGTAAAATGAATGTCAGTGCGATGCTAGTTTTGCTAGCATCTTGGCATTTATTACGGTTAGCATCAAGCTATAAAAACTCAGATGCCACTGGTCCACTGCCAGCCAACACTGTTCTACTTACCTTTTAATACCCCCCCCCCCCCCCCCCGCCCTTCTCAGTGTGTGTCTGCAGCTCACACTGACTTCTACTTATTTCCTTCCAACACTCCTGCTGTCTTTAAAAGTGAAATCAAACCTGTAATTAAACTGTTTACTCAACCTGACCTTTACAGCGGTGATACTCTCCACTTCTCATCCGAGCATTTACAGCCATGTGTTTTTTGCCTCTCAGCTCCTCCGAGCTACAAGCTGAGCGCATGCAAAGTGTAAACGAATGTGTTGTAATTTAGATTTATGTGGAAAAGTTTGCTTGTTTAATAAGACTTTCTCCTGCGCTGCGTTCGTTAGCAGGCTCATTTTCACAAACAGATACTGACACGTAATTAGAGCTCTTCATTAAGTGGAGGAAGGAATGTTTTTTATTGTGACGCTTATTCCATCGTGTAGCGCAGTAAATGATCTGTCCCGAGGACTTCTTCCTCCGTGTGCTGATTTGTACAGTATTAATCCTAGTGATGTGACAGACTACTGTTTTTGCAGCCGTTGTTCTCCTTACACTCTTTGGCTGAATTTATAACAAGAAAGAGAAAGTGTGCACGAGTCGTTTTCACAGCGGAGACACGATACTGATGGCTAACACGCAGGTGGAGTGTGAGCCGCAGCAGGCCCCCGAGGGGCCGACCATCCTGACAGGAACATGACGAGAGAGCGAGGATTTGAAAACACGACACAGAAATCTGACGCTTTGAAAGTGTAAACCGGATCAAGAAGAATCGCCTCGGTGATGTCATGAACGGTGCTGTGAAAACACGCAGGCTCAAATACATCTTCAGAGAAACGTGAGACGCTCCTCTGCGGCCGCCTTTGTTCCCCCGTCCACGCTGAGACGACGACACGGCTGGAAAACTATTTCCAAATCTGGGACGCGACCCAGCTGGTCCTTTTGAGAGTGTCAGGCCTTTACACTTTGTCTCTTCACACCTCCAATTTTCTGTTCACACTTCGGCTATTAGCGCAAGGTCACTGCTCATGCTGTGTGTGTGTGTGTGTGTGTGTGTGTGTGTGTGTGTGTGTGTGTGTGTGCCTGGAGGGCGACAGAGCTCAGGTGTAGTGGTGATGACCTCAGTGATGTCAGGTATGGAGGACAAGGAGGGCAGATGTGTGCGTACAGTAAGTGTATGTGTGAGCTACAAACTCTGCATCCTGAATATGACAGCCGTATCTCCCCTCGCTGTGTATCACACGAGGAGAAGGGAAACACAGGCCGGCCGATGCATTCCTACCTGGGGCTCCACAGATGCTCCTCCATGCTCTAATGGCTCCTGTCACGGTGTGATGGATCGGGCCTGGTGGGCTCGGCTCGTGCCCCCTGCCCCTCGCCCACCTGCCTCTCACATGGGGATACACACCGCCGCCTCTGGTCAGGATATGGAAATGGGCAGTGCGGGGCATGAATAATGGAAACACATTTAGAGACAAACAAAGTGACTCATTCTGGGGAACATGTTTGTTTGCTTCGTTGCTGAGAGATGTTTGATGTCACGCAGCCGAATCAAATCAGTACCACTTTAAATTCAGGTCCCAATAATGACCTCAGAGTCTGCCCTCCATACTTATTCAATTATCCTTATTGATAATAAGTTAGGAAGTTGTTGATCATGAAAAAAATAAAAATAAAACCAAGGCTGAAGTGTAACATCATGCAGTTCCTGGAGTGTCCACTAGAGGCTGGCTGCAGCAGCACAGGAAGTCACATACACACCCATTCAAACAGCCTGTTTTTACAGCAGACATGAACATGTTAACAGCCTGCTCATGTCTCCATCCACACACTCTGTACGGGGGTGAGTTGTAAAAAAAGTTTTTTTAATGATGGATGTTATTTATAGGTAGGCGTGTCGCTGAGCTGATTGACAGGTGGGCGCCGTGTTTATCAGGAGGTTTAAAACCCGCCTCAGCTCTCAGCCTGTCGTTAGCTTGAATCCAAGTTAGGATTTTAAGACGGGATTTCCAGCGTGGAGACTGCAGCGCCCCCTGCAGGAACAGGAATGTAAACTATACAATCTCTGGTTTTTGCTAATTGATGACGACCAGATTCTGTGAGCAGAAATAAAATAGTTTTGAAGGGTTAATTATTAACATGTGACGCCGTTGATTATTGTGGATCCTGGGGTTTGGCGTTAAGCTGCACGTTTTAGTCGTGTGACAGGAATGATGTCATTTTCGTTGGCCGGAGAGAGAGCGTTCAATGTTTGAAATGTCTGTTTTCATTGTGCTGAATGAGTGCACTTGAAAGTCCACTGCAGAGGACTCTCTATGAAGGGAATGAGGGATTTCATATATACGTGCTTGAATGTAATCTCTAATATTCACTCATAGCTTCATATGGAGGCCGCTGCTTGTCTTATTAAAGAGCAGCTGCAGGTAAAGACATTTCAAACCCAGGTAACTGTACTGGTGCTTCATGTGTTGCTTTGGGGTAAAATGAGGGGAGTGCAACCACAGTGATGGAAAGTGACTTGAGCTGGGTTTGCTTCAGCCTCCTGTTCATCAGGGATAAGTGAACCTGACAGGCAGAGAGCCAGCGACAGCCAGTACGGTGACCCTGACTTCATCCGCCGTGAGGAGAAGGAATCGAAAAAGAAAAGAGAATAGAAAAATCCCCCCAAACAGCAGCATGAGGGTGAGATACAGCTGGAGAGGGGAAATAATTCTCTCACTTCACTTCTTGTAGAAAACGATGACACATTTTGTCTTTTTATAGCCAGCGTGTCCATGAATCCATGCTTCCATATGTCACATCATGCCTCCATCCTGGATGGGGATGTGAGCCAGCACCAGCTCCCTGCAGCATCCGTCGAATGCAAACATCAGAGCATCTTTGACATGAATAGATTTATTGGTTACCTTAATCATTAAGCTTTCACGAGGGATTATTGATGAACACAGATGTGTTTCAGGAAAAAAAACACGAGCACAATATCTAAACACGGTATTTGTTGGAATGACTGTGACCTTTTTATTCCCCCTTAAGTAACACCTGAAAAAAGTGGCGTTGTCTTCTGTCCGGGGTCTGGACTTTGAAACACTGATAAACTTTCACAAACACAGACAGAGCCTCTCCTCCTCCCTCTGCACCTTTATGTAAAAGCTAAAGACCCAGATCTTTAACAACACCTTTGACCTTCAGGACCTTCTGAAGGTCACTTCCTGTCAGCACCTCTGGTCGCTTCCTGTTAGCACTTGTGGTCACTTCCTGTCAGCACCTCTGGACACTTCCTGTCAGCACCTCTGGTCTCTTCCTGTCAGCACCTCTGGACACTTCCTGTCAGAACCTCTGGTCACTTCCTGTCAGCACCTCAGGTCGCTTCCTGTTAGCACTTTTGGTCACTTCCTGTCAGCACCTCTGGACACTTCCTGTCAGCACCTCAGGTCGCTTCCTGTTAGCACTTGTGTTCACTTCCTGTCAGCACCTCTGGACACTTCCTGTCAGCACCTGTGGTCGCTTCCTGTCAGCGTCTCTGGACGCTTCCTGTCAGCACCTCTGGACACTTCCTGTCAGCGCCTCTGGTCACTTCCTGTCAGCACCTCTGGACACTTCCTGTCAGCGCCTCTGGACACTTCCTGTCAGCACCTGTGTGTCCTATCAGATTTAAAGCGGGTTGTGTCCGCCTCTTGTCCGTTCCTTTGGATGAAATCGTCAGATAAATAAAATGTAGAATCTCTTGATAAATGACTCTTGAAAGAAAATTTTATGCTCGTCTTATTTTCTGGACAACATGGTGACTGTTCTGCTTTGTGTCATTATTTCTTGTTTCTTTTATTCCAAAACAAAATCAGGGAAAGTCGTTCTGCATATTTTTACATTTAGCGCTTTGGAAACACGAGTGAAATGTATATCTTGTGCCTTTGTGTCAGAGTTCCTGTTGCTTTACTGAATTTCCTCCTGGAAGTATTTCTGATTCTGATTCTGATGTCTGGCTCTGTTTTTATGCTCCCAGCTAAAAACCTGGCGTGTCGACTCAGGACTTTGGACTTCCAGTTCTTAAAAAAAAAAGGGAAAAAAAGGAGGAGGCCTTTGTTAGTTCTCATTTGAACAGATCGTGAAATCTCACTGTTAATTTCATGTCCAGCTCTATCCACAGTTGTTTAGCAACTCGTTGACTTTTGGGCCTTTTGTGTGAGTTGTCGTGTGAAGCTAACCGAAGAGATGAATGTGTGCGCTGGAAGGCCTCACAGCTGTGCGGCAGGTTACATATTTCTCATGTGAATAGTTTGTTTAAGACAGTAAATACGACGTTTAGGAATCCTAATCCAAACAAGCATAACCACATATCCAATAAACTACAAGCTGCTGCCAAAGTCTGTGAGATGGATGAGAGAAATGAAATCGTTCAGATGTGAATCGGGCAAACGGCCACTTTCAACAAACAGCGACCGAGGAAACATGTCGGCTTCTGTCTTCAAGCTCGCCGCTGCATGGCGTCAACTCGTCCTGTAAGCGCTCCCTCCGCCTCCTGGCGACACGGCGGTCCACACGGTCACCTGAAGAAGGCGGAGTCCTCTTTTGTGCATTTTTTTCCAGGCGAGGTCTGTCATCAGCGCGGGCGCTCGCAGCACGGAGCGGGAGAGCTGAGGAGAAACGGGGCATGTGTGAAGGAGACGAGGAGGCACGGAGACGTTAACGGAGGGCCAGCCAAAGGACAGAGGGAGGGAGGGAGAGTCTGCTGCAGACATTTTCAGGAGGCGATGCGTCTGTCAGATGGCCTGTCGCTTCCCATGAAGCAGCAGAAACAGGAGGCTCTATTCTGGGATGCAAACACCCACACAGCACGCTGATGTTACTAAAACCAGCGATATGAATCAGGCCTCTCTCAGCCTGTTGTTGCACTTATGGTTCGGGATATTAGTTTGTTTTTGACTGTATATTTTATGATTTTCATATGTAAAGTGCCTTTGAGCATTTGCAAAAGCGCTTACAAATAAAATGCATCATTATTATTATTATTATAGTCTGTTAATCTGGAGAGATTACACGTCATCATTTCAGTCCCAGTTAAAAACCATGTTCTTGTCACATGACTGATTCTGAAGTCAGGCTTCCAGCGTGCGTCTCGTCTCATGATTTTTGACACGTCTTACGAGCAGATTCCCCAAACTTCATTGCTTCTTCATTTTGCTGATCGTGACTTCACTTTTGCCAGGCCGATTGAAAGCAACGGAGCCGATGATGAAAGTTTCTTGTTGCCAATGAAACTCTGAACATGTGGATATTCTGCTTCAATCAATAACTCGCATCCCGGATAGCAGTGAGAGCGTTTTTTTAACGGCACACAGACGGCAGTCTGAGAGTAACACCTGCCTTATTTCAACAGTAACACGCCCGTTTTTTAACGATTTTTTGGGGGAAGAATTTCAACACATTCTGAACGTCGGGTCCAACAGCATTTAATTTCCTCTCCATGTGTGGAAAGGCATTGCAGGGTAATTTAACAGGATCTGTGAGGGGTTAAACTGTTGCATTTAAACAAAGTGGAATCTCAGCCTTTTGTTATGTAGCATGTGCAGACTGTGGTCTGCTCTCTCAGTCCGCTCTCTAATTGTCTCCCATTCGTTCCTGTTTAGCTGCTGAGCTGCAGTTTGAAACGTTCAGTCGACCGTGTGGACCGAAACGCTCTCCGGCCCAAACCAGATCCTAAAGTGTCTTCAGTGACTCACGGGAACGATTATCACAGCAGGCAAGCAAGAGCCGCTCGGGACAATAAAAACTGGGTAGGAAACACGGAGGCAGAATGTGGAAAGAATTCTCCACTAAACGATCAGAGGAGGGAAAACTTCCAGGGAGTGAGGCCGGTGCTGTCAAGTCCAGTCCACGCCGTCTCTCTGGGACTCATCATATACCTGCAGCTTGTTTTAAAAAGCCTCATCAGAACCGAATAGAGACGTAGAGGTGCTTGATTCTGTGGGAATTCTTCGCTGGATCCCTCGATTCATTGGTAATCTAGAGGCAGATCGGTGTAGAAGGAAGTTTTCCTACCTCGGTGTCAGTTGAAGCCGGCACAGAGGCCTTCAGAGAGAAGTTTCACTTTTTCATTTGGATTCCACTTTCTACGTCTGTCGTTTCGTTCTCCGTCATATTTCCTCTCTCACATCGTTTTTTAGTTTATAACTCTGAATTAAAAAAAAAAAATTAAGTTGATTTTTATGAGTGTAAAAGGATCCGTGACGTGACAGATCATGCAGCGCCCTGTTTGGTATATAGACTTATTTTAACTCTCTAAAGCACTCAGCCGGGCCCAGAGCAGGTGGTGATTGTCTGCGGGTTTGTCTCTAGTGTTCATCTTAATAAACGTCAACATTTGATGCATTTTTAACCATCACTTAGATCGCTGTAAGGCCGCAGACTGCTTGTTCATCGTTGTGTGGAAAACCTTTGAAGGTACCCGGGGTAAAAAAAGAAAAGAAAAGTGGAAGTCACCATTACGTTTTGGGTAATACTTGTCCCTGCTGTTCGTCATCATCCCACACCACAATTCATCTTTTTTTTTTTTTTTTTTTTACATACTCGGAGCTGCTTGTTACTAGCCAGAAAAAACAGCAACAAATGGCGTGCCGTCACTGAGATGTGGTCGATGGTAACATGACACACCAGAGAGCTATTTTCAAAAAGCGGTTCAGAGGGAAAAAATGCAATCGGAGCAATTTCTACATTCAGCTTCTGACGTCCCTCTGACAGTTTATCTGCTTAGCTTTGGACCCGAGCTCTGGCTGTGTTTGTCTTATTCATGCAGGAGCTTACCGCCTCTCTAAACCTCGCAATACAATGACTCTGATCTCCCAAATGCAAAGTAATGACTGGAAATCCATGCATGGGCTGGACTAATCTGGTTTGGATACAGCTGGAACAAGCCTTTAGAAACTGTCCATTTTGATGTCTTTTTCTTTATTTATTAAATTCCATTTATCCCTGAAGTCCTTGAGAGTCTATAAGCAGCGTGGAGCACAAAAGCACTTCCCTCCAACCCACACATCTGTCTCTGTAGAGCTTGAATCAGCATCTTGTCAGAGCAAATTTGCAGTAGTGGTCACATAGTCTAGTTGGCCCGCGCAGGAAAAATAAATATGGGAAACTAAAGACCAGAAATCAGGAACACTCCGTTTATTTTTCAAACCATTTCTGTGGTTTCACTCAATAAATATCTCGAATGAAACGTTAAGGGGTTTGAGTTGACTTTGTTTTCCGTCGTCATTATATCCTTATTGTCCGCTCCAACTTCTTCCGACTATAACTTCAAATTTTATTACGTTCAGATGACAATAAACGAGGTGTTGTTACATTTCTAAGGCTTTTCAAATCTCTAAAGGTCAAATATTCTCCTCTTCTTCAACTGGTTTAAATCAGTGTCCTCGCTCCTCTTCATCATGTGTGTGAAGTGTGTTGTTGTAAATCCACTCTGATCCTGTATTTGATCATGTCTATAAACCCCTCTATTTCAGCCCTGCTCAGAACAGGCTGTTTCTGTGTCTGTAGCTTTAAATATGTAAATGAGCTGTGTCTGACCACGCCCCCTCTCTGGAAGGGCTCGGGTGTACTCGCTGCTTTCTGGCTCCATGTCCTATTGTTTACGGTGAGAAGGCAGACTCAGAGGGCAGAACAAACACCTAGCTGTGGGAGTGTCACCCACCTGGGGGAGGGGCTACTGCCCTTTGTGATGTCATGAAGGGAAAATCTCCAAACGGCCTGTTTGAGCAGGCAGAAGACGGAGAGGATGGACTTTTCTCATCAAATGAATACCGAGATTAACAGACGTACTCCAAGCTGAGTTAGCAAACATAACTCGTGTCTTCTTAGCGTAGCATAGTTTTACGTGCAGTATCATGAGAGATTATTTATTGATCCTGAGTGAATATCATGGAAGTATCATGTTGTGTCTCTTGTTTTTGTCCCGCTTGCTTTGACGGATTCTTAACCTTAAAACTTTCACTGGCTTCCACTATGTCCATGCACCTCTCTTCTCCGGCTACTGGCTTTCAACAAGAGTATCCATTAGCATTAGCATTAGCATAGGATAGCCTAGAAGTTATGTGAATCATCCTGATGCATTGAGGCTGTAATCCTCGCTACAGCGACCCTTTACTGCTGGTCACCCCCAACTCTCTTCCCCTCACATGTCTTGATTGCAGATCTGTTGTTTAAAAAATAAATTTAACACTTTAATTCTGTCTCAGTGATTGAGGTTGTCCATATTTGTTTTATATTTAATTGCACTGTGAGGTATTGTCACATCCTTAAGAGGTAGTATAATGGTTTTCTTACAATTTTGGGTCATCAGGTCGGGTCGGTTGAGGACCCGTTCTGGAAGCTGACTTTTGGAAAACATTTTTGAAAGAATTTGTTGCCTTGGTTGCGTTTTATCAACTCAGGTTTCAGAAACCACTGAGAAGTTGGCAAACTGGATGATTTTCCATCGATTATCTGTTTATGGATCCGTGCCTCAGGGACTAATTTACGTCCCTCCTGCCATCCTCACCCCTCTATTACAACTCAAGTTCAGATTTCATCCCTTCACAAACACCCGCTGGTTGTCAGGCGGACACGCAGCTTCCCGATGCCATTGTAAATCTATTGATGCCTGATTGCCGTTGAGGAAAGAATAACTGCTCCCTGATTACAGCGGCGGGGACGATCGAGCCGCTCTGACCTCCACGCAGGGATCACCTGGCTTAAGTACACAGTGTAGATAATTTGTGGCATGGTGGGAACACTTAAAGTAAGTGTGTTTAATGGGAGACGAGCGGGAATGTTGAGTGAAGGGTTCAGGAGAAATGGATCCCGTGTTGGTTCAATGATTATGGTTAATAAAAGCTGACCGAGAGAGCATGAGTTGGCGTGTTTTTTTACGAGGTCAGGGTTGGAAAAGTTCTCGCTTGGATTGATTTGCTCTCACCAAGTATTCCTCCACTTCTTTTTTTTCAGTCGGTCGTGATGTTCTCTTCCTTTTTCAGGACAGTAAATGTGAACCTGCCGATCGAAGGATAGCCTCAAACACATCTCCCTTCATGTTTTCGCCCCCTCGTCTTTCATTTCTCACAGTCACTCCTTTTACTGTTTCTTAGACGGATCGTCTCGCTCAGCCTCCGGCCGACCAGACCAGCTGACTCTGAGGGTTTTCTGATTGGTTCACGGGGGTTAAAAGCTTTCATCACGAGCAGTGCCAGTCAGGCCTGCTGCAGGGTTTGACTTTGTGACCCCTGGCACCACATGGTCCACGATCCAGCAGACGTCCTCTTGCTGTGACGTAAACCGTGCTCTGCAGTTAATCTGTGCTGGAGCGATGACGAGAGCTGATCTGAGCTACGTATGTGACACACTCAGCACTGGGAATGTGTTGGCTGTCAGAGTTATTGAACGTGTGTTCATACGGTCGACTGACAGAATAATGAGAGACACTTCTGGTGTGTTCAACATTGCTCTCAGATAAGACACGCTTTCGTCTTCAAGGGGAAATTAGTCTTGCAGACTCTGTCCTGCAGCTACAAGAGAATAAACACAGATACAGTAATGTTGCAACAATGAGCCAACAGCTTTCATATTCTGCATCAGAGAGCGTCAGGCTTAATCACATTTGGAAACACGACGCAGCTGCTGGTGATCCATAACACGTTGTTAGGACGTGTAATAGTCAGCTCTTATCTTGTTTAGTCGGCTCACACCCAGGTTTTTACACCCGGGGGGGGGGGGGGTGTTGAACAGCTGCAGCTGATAAGAAGGAGAAGATAAGTGGAGAATGTGTTCTTCTTCAACCGGCAGCTTGATTGGTCGATCCGACAGAAAAAGAGAAAAGACAGGGGACGAGTGTAGAGCAGCCATCCATCACACTTAGAGAAAGAAAATACACTTTTACAAACAATCTGCTGTTCTTACATCTCAGGTATCTATTTCAAGTGTGTGTGTGTGTGGGTGTGTGTGTGTGTGTGTGTGTGTGTGTGTAGGTGTGTGTGTGTGTGTAGGTGTGTGTGAAGGCGGTTATACTCTCTGATTGGTACCCTGAGCTCATTTTCACTTCCATTACAAGTCCATCAATGTGAAGCAGGAGCTTGATGAAAGGCCCTCTGCAGATGATGATGGGGGGGGGGGGGGGGGGGGGGGGGAGTGTGAGCACGGTCGTGGCGTTGCAGTTTGATGGGCTAGTTAGAAGCGTCGTGTGATTGATCGTTCTTAAATGCTCTTGAAAAATAGCATGGCGTGCATGAGCCAATTATGCAGACAGGCCGTGAATGACTGGAGGTTTTTTTTTTTTTTTTTTTTCTTCTCCAGACTGATGAATTACATTTCTCTCTGAGCTCCAACGATTCATTCACAACATCCCCGTGGTTGTTTCAAAAAAAAAAAAAAAAAAAAAAGAAAGCGTTTTCTCCTCCGTCAGTTGGAGGCAGGCGCGGGCATTAATAGGGATTCTGTAATTGGCCTGTTTTGCATTTCATCTCCAAGGATATGTTATTCACACGCCTGCCTTATAAAGGCTAAATTGTTTCAATTCTGAGCGGATTGCGCCTCCAACACAAGAGGGGGAAGAAAAGCCTGCCCTCTTGCCTCCTGTGGGGTTTGGCTAAACCACTTATTTCAAACTAAACTGGATTAAAGACTAAAGAGAAAAGCTGGAATGCCTCGCTTTTCCTGCATAATGGAGCCGGAGCACCCGGGGAGCCGCTGACCGGCTGGCAAATGAACTCGTCGTGCTTTCGAATGAACATATCAACCGCAAACATATCAGTGAAAACCCATGTTTGTTTATTCGAGAGACGGGTTCATGTCGACCCCCGTCCTGTAACGCGTCCTCCAGAACGTCTCTGGAGAACTTCCCGTTACGCATACCGCCGATGTGCTTCTTTGCTTTCACATGAACGGTCCTCAGAAAGTCTCGTTTCCAAAGCAGGGCAGGAGGAGCAGTGAGGTTACGTTAGTGTGAAGTTCAGTCAGGGTTTGTTTTAAAGACTTTAGTCTTCATGGAAAACGTAAATCTCACTGTGCAGCATCCCGAGGAATGCAAATGAATCGCTGCCTCTGTCCTGAGCAGCGATGTACGGAGGCATGACAGGGATGAGTTTAAATGAGCGCCGTCAGGTCGTTAGCTGAAGCACATTCAGAACTTCTGGTGTACAAGACGCAGTTTTAATACTAATTTATTCATCTGAAGTTTGGGCCGGGTCTCCAGTGGAAAAAACTCCATCACCTAAGATATGTGCTATCATAACTCATGTGTTCTACCAGCATCACACGTTGCAAATGTGGATACGTAGTGACGTCGACCAGGCTGGGGGCGCCATTTTTTAGAATCTGTTCTCCCTCATTGGGTTAGCATTTAAAGCAGACTCAGGTGTAATGCTAAGTGGATAAAGTGCGTGGAGTGCTGGTGTTATTGTCAATGAAAGACAGTAAAATGTCAGCAGTGATTGGCAGAACAACACGCAGGCCGTCAGTCTGTACTTCACAACTAAAGGTTAAAAAAAGATGCCACGAGAAGAAGCTAAACAGCTGCACAGGAAGTTCATGTTGTGGACTTTGATCATTTCACAGGAACACAGTTTAACCCTTTAACCTCAGAACAGGCTGAGTCCTACATACATGTGTGACTGCGGACGCTGGTCACGTCACTGCAGGAACAAAGCGAAGACGTGCAGATTGAAAGGTGCAGACGTTGGCCGTGCAGGAACAGAAAGGAGCTCAGGACGGGTCGGGTTCTGAACCTGGCAGAGTGCTCCTTTAAGACGGCCGGTTCACATGAAGAAAAAAGAGGCGGCTTTTCTCTCCGCACGGTTCTCTGAGTTAACTTGGAGCTGGCGTCTCTTAAGCCCGTGCTCGGGCCTGAGAAGAGCCTCGTAAATCCACCCTGGATCTCCCCCGAGCAGTGATTGAGATGTATTAACACTGCTAAGCAAAGCGTCTGCGTTGAAGTCTGCACAAAGCACAGCCCCGGGGCCTCTCGGACCACTTCAGTCCACTTCAGCTCTTTGTAGAGTTCCTGCTCACCTGCTTTGATTAAAAAGTAGCTGCAGGATCTTTGGCTCTCTGCTCCACTCAGTTGAGGTGATGGAAGGAGCATGTTGAAACCTTGTGTGTGAGATTTGAAGAGGATGATAACCATCCATCTATCCCAGGAGTTCACATGGAGTTCAGATGCGAGTCGTACTTTGAGTTAAAGGAGAGCGCTCCCTTTGGACAGCTGCTGCCTGTAAATAACACCCAGACTCTTCACATTTAAGCTCTTCACTAAGACGGCATGCTCAAATCTGACATATGAAGAGTTTGATTTGTTCATCCAGACTTGAGTTTTTTTCAAAGTAGTTTTAAAGGTGTGTCAGGTCTCATATAATAAGATCCATGCATTGGACAGGATGGAGGCGCTTGGAGATGATTCGTCACCTCTCAGTCTTTACTGGAGGGTGACCATAACTTCAAACCTCACAATCAGTGCACTTTGGTTTAAACTCGCATGTATTGATCCACAGATCTGTCCTGCACTGGCTTCTCAAAGTGGAAGGTGAATGTTCCTCCCGAGCAGCTTCTTAAAGTTGTCTGTTTGCCTCACTGGAATAAATCGCAGCGGTTCTACGCATAGCCTCGACCCACCGGCTTTGTATGACGGCATTTCAACCTGGGCTGAAAATGAACACTTGTTGTATTTGCAAAAAGCAGCATGCTCATTTCTTAAAGGAAGCGTTCACTCTCCTGAAGCTCTTTGGAAAACTTTGACTTCCTCTTCACCATGACAACTCGCCTGCCTGTCGTTAGGCAGCGCGTCCTGTTAGCATGAAAGCTAGGCTAGCTAAGCAACCCCAAGATCCCAGTGTTGAACATTAGAGGTGTTTTCCTATTTGCTGTGATTGATTGACATATCAGGGTCATTTCAATGGATTCAAACCAGGACTGGGTCTGTTCAGAACCAGGACCTGTTACTGCTTTATAGATATTTGTGAGGTCCGGACACTGGGCTGGAAAACTTGAAGGTCCCAGTCAAATTGGTGTTTATGATCAACCCTACTTTAGGCTCAAGATAAAGCTGCAGCCTGTTAGCTTAGCTTAGCTTAGCACAGACAAACAGCAGAACACCTGTCTCTTTGAAGGTCATAAAACACCTCTAGAGCTCACCGATGAATGCATTCAGCTGCTGCTTCATTTACAAAAACACGAGTACTTCACAGTCACATGGTTGATGAACAGTCTTAAGAGACTTCCCCATGTGTAGTTTATCACACCAGTTGCAAGCTGTCAGTTTATTTTAATTGGCGCCTCTCAAATGGTCCAATCCCCTGCAAGACTGGGAACAAAACTGCAGATCTTGTTTTCCCGTATCCGTCTCGTCTCCGCTTCCTGGTGTTTATGTTTGTCTTAAGTCAGCTTTAGCAGTGAGTCCCACAATCAGCAGGAGCACAGACGCTGCTTTGCTACGTGTCACTGAGGGCTAATTAAGATGATACATCGACGACGTGTTAACCTTTGTTTAACAGTAGGGGGCTTATTCCATGTGAGCACTGAATACACTGCATCATCCTAGGGGGGCGTTATGGTCCAGTCTTTCATTGGCTGGAGCGTAGTGAACATTCACATCATCATATCAGACATACATGTTTTACATTCTCACATTAACATTAAGGGAAAGTTGATTGTCTGATGCACTTCAGCGTGTTGTATTAAGTTGTCCACATGTGGTCTGAATACAGGATCAGTGGTTTCCAGTTTAAAGGCAGGGTTGGTCATTTCCTCCAGAGAGATTTGGGTTGAAGTTGTCTTTAGGTCCTGACAGAAATTAATAACTTGTGTTCTCTGAAAAAGCTTTAACCTATGTCTGCCATGAGGTACCAATCCGATGAACCAATCACACGCCTCCCTGGCCTTTTTTGAAGGGAGGGGGTAGATGTAGATGGAGCACTGAGGGAATGCTACTTTCAAAGTCATGCTACTTTTTGCTAGCTTCATCAGTGGTGTGTCCAGACTTTGTGTACATTCAAAATGTTACAAGTCAAAGTAATGTAATGCATCACAACAGCAGTGATGATCTGGGACTGAAAGAAGACCAGTCATAAGAAGAGGAGTTAGCGTTGGGAAAGTGGCGGACATGATGGTTGCGGGGGGACCTCGTTGGATTTTTGCCCCAGCGGACTCTTAAATTTCCACTGCCTGAGATCCAACACAGCATGACTGATTGAAACTGAAAGTGGGTTACCTCCTCGTATGTTATACTAGGGGTGGGACTTTAACACGTTAATTACGATTAATTAATTATAATCACCATTATTGTGATTGTATAGCATTTGGTGAAACTACCCATGATTCCTTGCCTTCTTTATCCTTCCTATGAGACACGCAGTAAATGACCTTACTCTCCTGACATGTCTGCAGAGCTGACTGTAACAGCTGAGGCAGATCCTTACATTAATGAGAAATGTTGACGTGGATAGAAACGACGCCCTTTTGATACCAAGCAGCTGAATGTCGTCTTCATGGGTGGAATATCTTCATGAGACACGGAGGAAGTATACGGGTTGTTGTCAGAGCTCCCCCGAAGCTTTTGACAGAGCTGACCTTCTGTGTGTGATATTTTCACTGCTATGAATATTTTATACCCACATACAGTGCTGTTCTCAGCCATGCTAACGTGCTTCAGTGTGTCCGAGCTGGTTAGGATTTAGAAACATGGTGAGATTAACAGTTTTTATGTGTTTATTTTAAACACATTACGAGGTGTTCCTTTGGTACGGCTCGATGTCACCACAGACAAACGTGGTCGTTTTGTTGTCTGCAGAACTTGCCCGTGGTGCGTTCACAGCCTGGTCTCCTGTGTTTTCAGTCTCACTGATTGTGAGCAGACAAAGCTCGTCCCCTGCAGTCCGACGTCTCTTCACACATGCAAACCTGTGAATGACAGCGAACGGGCCGGGAAATCAATCGATTATACATCGGCCAAAGCAGAGGTTGGAGATGAAGCAAGATCACATCCAGTCGAGTCAAAGTACAGTGAGGGTGGAGGTTAAAATGTGTGAAATAATCAACATGTGTTCAAACGAAAACAAAAGGATTTCATAATGGATTAGGATCAGCTAATCAAACCTCCAGTTTGTGTTAGTCAAACGGTTTGAGTAGGATTACAGCAGAAGGCTGGATTACAGGCAAAAGTGAAAGAAACAGTTAAATGTGTCAAACAGAAACACGATCTGTACAAGAGAGATGACGTTTTCAGTTATTTAAATCAGATTTTCTTCTGGGACAAACCACATGAGGGACACATTAGAAATGTAGAATAATAAAGTTTTCTCATAAAACATTTCAACGAAAAGCATTAATCTTAACACGTGTCCCTGATCTGTCTACAAACCCCCCGATGATGAGAAAAGTCCGTCCTCTCCGTCTTCTGCCTTTTCAGAAAATGTGTGCTCAAACAGGCCGTTTGGAGATGTTCCCTTCATGACATCACAAAGGGCAGTAGCCCCTCCCCCAGGTGGGTGACACTCCCACAGCTAGGTGTTTGTTCTGCCCTCTGACTGGTCTGGCTGTGGAGGCCTCGGAGACTCAGTGCTAATGCTCTGGATTTAATAACCCTCTTCCCCTCCTCTGGGTTGGCTTAAGAAGTCACTAATAGAAAAGAAAAACACCGGACTGATTTGTTCTCTCCAGCCAGAACATGAGTTAGTGATGAAACGCATATCAAAGCTTCGCGATGTCGTCAACACTTTCTAAACCGTCCTTGAGCACTCGCTTGGTTCCAGATGGCACGACACAGCTGTGGAGGCCATTTTATTCTGGAGCGTCAAAGTGATGGAAGATGAAGCGTTTCTGTGATCGATGTCCAATCCAAAGCCTCCGTCAGGACAAATGTGAAGGTCCAAGATTATTGAATATTTCAGCTGCCCAGAGAATGTTGAGGGTTTTCTCCAAGAGTTGTCCCTTTGTGTTTACTCTGATCTGAGAGTCTGATCAGTGTTTCTGTGTCTTCTTGTGTCTTCCAGAGGAGGAACCTCCACCTGCTGCTCAGTGTGTTTTTGCTGGCAGCCTGGGGCGCCGTCCTGCTCGCCGGACGTTTCTACTGGATGGGAAACAAACCCCCGAACTTCTCCAACTCGGACAACCCGGCCGCCGACTCGCCCTCTCTCCTCACCAGGACGCTGACCTTCTTCTACCTGCCCGCCGTCAACTTCTGGCTTCTCCTCTGCCCAGATATGCTGAGCTTTGATTGGTCGATGGACGCCCTGCCTCTGATCAGGAAACTTTCCGACTGGAGGAACTTTCACACGGCGGCCTTTTACCTGGGATTGTTCTTGCTGGCGTGGTTCAGCCTGCGGACGCCTCCCACAGCTAAAGGGAAGGAAACCAATGGCAAAGCTCATCACTACACCAACGGCAGGAACGGGAACAGTAACGGACACAGCTACCAGAACAACAACCATGAACATTTGAGCAACTCCCACACAGACAATCACAATAACAGTGAACAAAATGGAACCAAAAAGCACTACGAGAGCAGGACTTCTCTGCCCACCACGGAACAGGTGGTGGTCTTCTCTCTGGGTCTGCTGGCCGTCCCTTTCCTCCCGGCCACAAACCTCTTTTTCTATGTGGGCTTTGTGATCGCAGAGAGAGTACTGTACATCCCCAGCATGGGCTTCTGCCTGCTGGTCGCCGTGGGGATGAGGTGGTTGTACGTCCGTCTGAGACGCAGGTCCTCCAGGACAATGTTGGTGTACTGCAGCGCCGCTCTGGTGCTCCTGTTTGGGGTCAAAACGGTCCTGAGGAACCGGGACTGGAAGAACGAGGAGATGCTCTACAAGTCAGGGATTTATGTCAATCCTGCTAAAGGTACGTTTGAACCTTTATTTATACCTGTAGTGGACTCTTTGATAGAGAGGGGTCATAAGAATGCCATCATAGTGTGTTTAAACCTGCAGTTCCTGGAGTGTCCACTAGAGGGTGGCTGCAGCAGCACAGGAAGTCACATACACACCCATTCAAAAAGCCTGTTTTTACAGCAGACATGAACATGTGTACAGCCTGCTTCAAAAAAGGTTTGATGACTCATCAGTTTTGATTGGATGAAGGATCAGAGTTTTTCACAATAAGGCGTATAGCTGACATTGATTGACTAAATACTTGTACAGATTGCTGTTTTCTCTCAAACTCGCCTTTAAAGACATCTGTGGCTTCTTCCAGCTGTCCCTAAGACAACCTGTCAAAGGTTTTCCGTGTCATACGGTGGTATGGTAGATGATCATTTCCTGTCGGTTCCTGTGTAAGAATGATAACATGGTACGCTGGAGCAGCCAGTTCTCCGTCGTTGTTCAAATAAAATGAGTTCCAGGAAGCTGCAGGCACATCTTCCTCCGTCATGTTGCAGATTCTTCTCTCACTGCTTTCTGGGCACTTTGTCTGAATAATGAGGAAGCTTTAAATAATGTGTCTCTTCTGAAACCGTCAATAATTCAGCGTAAAGCTGCTCCAGTGTCTCAGCCTTGTCACAGACAGAATACTCTATAAGTTTGTAAGTGTGACTCTATGACAGCTCCCATATCCTCTCCTACCCAGCATGCACTCTGTTCAATTACACCCCAAGTCTGATCTCACTTGGAAGGACACCGTCGCTCTTCCTGAACTGACAACTTTAACAGCAGCAATAAAATATTCAGCAGCCTTTAAATTCAAGGTCAGCCCAAACAGAGTCCAGTCCAGAGCGGGGCAGGACGGAGGAACTCTCAGGACAACACGGGGACATGTTGTGGTAGCTAATTTCCCTTTCAGATTCTGCAGTGGAGCTGAGGCATGACAGCTGTTTGTTTTGGCAGAGCGTCAGCCCCGCAGAGCTGCAGCCATGTCCCTCCCCCCCGCCCCCCCGCTCACTTTCAAGAACAAGTTTAAGAAATAATGAACAGAAAACACGCTCGCTGCTTCCTGTGAGCGGGGAGATATGAAGGATGCACAACGCAGCGTGTACCTGTGAGAAGTCACAAACGATCGGCAGCACCGATTGTTGTTGTTTTTTTTTGCTCTTTAATTCGACCAATCACGGGAGCTGTGACACTTAGCTTGAAGGCATCTTTTAACACTTTAAACTCGATGTTAACATCACTTAGTAACACTCTGACGAGGACTTGAGGTCAACTACACTAGACTGAAGAGACACTGACCGAGTGACAGGCTGAAAACTATCACCTGCTTTAACAGCTGACGTCGGCGTTTTTCCATTTTAGAAACGCTTTCTCCTCCTTCCTCACGTTTAATGCAGAAACACCAAAAGAGGTTTTTCATGTAAAACAAGTAAAAATGATCCCTCCTCCCTCTTTGACCAATACAGACGAAAGCTGTTTCAGCAGCAGGCTGTAAACGTGTTTAAACACATTTTTTATTTGGGGTCCAATCAGCAGGCCTTCTGGAGACAGCCTCTAGTGGACACTTGAGGAACTGCAGGTTTTTTGGACTCCCGGCTCTCTGCAGGTTTCCCCTCTAAGCAACACAACAATCTGCACAAGCTCCTTCTTTTTTTAAACCAATTATTTTTCTTTTGTCCATTCACTGCCTCAACATTAATCTTCACACTCCGCGGCGTCTGCACAAAACGTGCCAAAGCTTTTAGCGACCCTGTTTCACCTGCCACTCACTCTGCCATTCATCTGCAGCGCTGTTAGCTCCGCGGTGGTCCTCCTTTCATGCACTCTGTCATAATGACCGGTGCTTTTGGCGCTAACCTCCCCCTGGTGTGTCATCGCTCTTTAGCCGCGCGCTCTCGGTGCACCAGGTGCAGCAGAATAACCTCCTCCTCAGGGACTCAGAGCGTGCGTCAGTGCACGCCTGTGAATAATGACTGTCCTGCTGCTTTTTTTAACATTCTGACAAAGTTGCATTGAAGAGGGTTAAAGTGTATTTTCTGTTTTTTTAATGAACCTTCTCTTTTGTGTCCTGTCAGCGTGGGGCAACCTTGGGAATGTGTTGAAGAGCCAGGGCAGCATGGAGGAGGCGGAGCAGGCGTACAGGAACGCCCTCTACTACCGCAGCAACATGGCCGACATGCTGTATAACCTGTGAGTCCCTGCAGACTGAGAGGCTTTCAACTCATACGTATTAGACGAGTGTTTTCACTTAAAGACACTTCAATGAGCGTGTGTGTGTGTGTGTGTGTGTGTGTGTGTGTGTGTGTGTGCATTGATCAGTGCTGCTCTCTCAGAGGAAGTGCTGCTGTCTTGTCTTGTATTCTCCAGAGTGTCGTCAGTCCGACAGGGTTATTAATGATGCTGTTTTACCCCGGGGGAGGAGGGGGGGGGGGGGGGGGGGGGGGGGGGGCATCAGCTGCATGTGTCCTCATCTCGTCTCCTCTTTTGGGTTCCTTGAGCTCTAAACCGTGCGCCCCGTCTCTCCCTCTGTGTGTTCCAGCGGTTTGCTGCTGCAGGAGAGCAACAAGTTCTCAGAAGCGCTCCACTATTATAAGCTGGCCATCGGGAGCCGGCCAACTCTGGCCTGTAAGTACAGCTCTTCTTCTTGTTTTTGTTTTTTTATTGACAATCTCCAACCGGCTCTTGTGGTCGCGGCGGTGCTGTGTCCATGGCAACAGTGAACACAGGCTGTGGTTGTGTGAGAGGAGAGGAGAAGGTTTAAGAGTGTGACTTTAACCAGCCAAACACCAAATATCTGCTCCAGATCATCCATCAGAGGGAGAGAGAGGGGGGGGGGGGGGAGGGAGAGAGAGAGGGAGAGGGGGGGAGAGAGAGGGGGGGGAGAAAGAGAGGGAGAGAGAGAGAGAGGGGGAGAGAGAGAGAGAGACACAGAGAGAGAGAGAGAGACAAAGAGAGAGGGGGGGAGAGAGAGAGAGAGACACAGAGAGAGAGAGAGAGAGAGGGGGAGAGAGAGAGAGAGGGGGGGGGGAGAGAGAGAGAGAGAGGGGGAGAGAGAGAGAGAGACACAGAGAGAGAGAGAGAGACAAAGAGAGAGGGGGGGAGAGAGAGAGAGAGAGAGAGACACAGAGAGAGAGAGAGGGGGAGAGAGAGAGAGAGAGAGAGAGAGAGGGGAGGGGGAGAGAGAGAGAGGGAGAGACAGACACAGAGAGAGAGAGAGAGGGGGGGAGAGAGAGAGAGGGGAAGGAAGTCTTCATGAATGAAGGCGAGCGAACCACTAGGCCACAGGAGCCTCATCATTCAGCTTGTTTAATTGGGGAACGAGCTCCATCATAGCTTATCACCTGCCATGAGGGAGGCACGCACACACACACACACACACACACACACACACACACACAGTCGTGCCCGTCATCTTCCGCAGGTTTGTTACCTGATGAGCACAAATTGCTCACAATCTGCTGCGATCACGCACTAAACGAGCTCCCCGCTGTCGGACGCATCAGTCAGCAGACGGACACAGAATTCCTAATCGTCTCTTCTTTTAGTCCCCGGATTAATTATAGACCTAATCAAGATCCAGGAAGACAAGAAAAATCTCATTCGGGATGCAATTGCAATTATTCAATCGGGAACAGCCGATAACGAGGTTAATTAATTACCTGGAGCGGCAGGCGGAATAAGAAAGTGACAGTCAAAGCCGTTTTTCAAGGTGACGCCATCGCTCGCTGCCTAATTGGGGAGAAATCCACGCTGGTTATTTCTTTGTGTGAACACGCAGAGCCGGCCGTCCTTTCACGGCGAATTCAAATCAGTTAAGAAAGCTGATGAAATTGGAAAACTTTCCTCGGTCCGTCTGTCGATGATCTTATCTGTTCTGCTTTCATAAAACTACATGAAGAAGAGAGATGGGACCTGAAACCATTAAACGCATCATCAGGTCGGGTGGATGAAATGATGCGAGAGCCGCGGCGTTTAAAGGAGAGACCGCGGGACAGATCTGATGAGACGTCGGCGCCTTATCGATCCGTCTCAGGTTAATTTATTCCGAGCGTGCAGAGAGGAACGTCTGCAGAGACTAATTACTCTGCAGCTCCGTATCGACCCTTCGATTCTGTCTGAGTTCGCTCAGGAGAAAGTCTAACGAGTAAAAGTAACACACACACACACACACACACACACACACACACACACACACACACACACACACACACACACACACACACACACACACACACACACACACACACACACACACACACACACACACACACACGCACACACTCAGAATCCATATTAATCCCAAACACAGAGTGAAGCATGAAAATCCCCCGCAGGGATTCACTTCCTGACTCCACGTTCACCTTGTCTTCGTCCCACAGCGGCCTACTTGAACACGGGCATCATCCTGATGAACCAGGGCCGCCTGGACGAGGCCAAGCGCACCTTCCTGACCTGCGCCGACATCCCGGATGAGAACCTGAAGGACCCGCACGCACACAAGAGCTCGGTCACCAGCTGCCTGTACAACCTGGGCAAACTGTTCCACGAGCAGGGCCACCAGGAGGTAACATTTCCCACAATGCACCTACTCAGAGATACCTTTTTTAAATACCGCCTTCACTCCTCAGGACGCCGCAGCTCGTCCTAATGTGGCTCTTTCAAATTAAAATCATCATGTTCAGGGACTCTTATTGTGAAGGATGTTTTGGGAATAAAACAGTTTAGAGCTGCAGAAGGCTTTTTTTATTTTGAAATCTTCTTGGACTGAAGACAAGCGAGACATCGGTTTAAACAACTTTAAGAAGGTTTAATAATAATATTTTTTTTTTTAAAAAAGGAATAAAATCAGTTCAATAAGTCAAAATAAAAAAATATATATTTATATCTCTCTATAAGAGGGATATTGAGAGGGAGCGTGATCATTGTGTGTGGGTGAATTGAGATAAAGAGCCTGACGCCCCTGAACACCTCCAGCGCTGGCTAAACTCACGCTGCAGGTTTATATTAAACACGAGCTGCTGCAGGTTCAATGAAAGGCTTTCATAGGTTGTTGGCGCTCTGCACAAACTTAACGCCTGACCACGACGCTCGCTTCAGAGAGAAAGACGCTCCAGATCCTTCTGCGGGGTAAATCACTGCAGCTCCACTCGTGTCCATGTGTGACTCGGCGTGCTAACAGCCGTGACTCTGAGCGACCCTCGATTCCACGCTGTCGGGGGGAGGAGTGAGTCTTTTCTCTGGCAGGGTCTCTACGCTCACTAATGCAGACCCCCCCCCCCCCCCCCCCCCTGATTGTTTGTTTCACAGGAGGCCCTCACAGTGTTTAAAGAAGCAGTCCAGAAAATGCCTCGACAGTTTGCACCACAGAGCCTCTACAACATGATGGGTAAGAGCTGTGTGTGTTGTTTCTAACGTCTCTACATGAAGCTCACTTTAAACAGGTTTTATTTATGGAGGACGAAGGACAGACGACTGTCATCAGTTTGACTCTGAAGTCTCAGAGTTTTTGGCGACGTGACGTTTGCACGTTTTGCGCTCATCCTCCATAGAACGGGGGGAGAACTGTGGCGCTGACACGGCGCAGCCTGCAGGGACTTCAGCGTGATGAAAGTGACGTGTTTTTTTAATGTAAATATCTCCAAACTCTAAACTTGTGATTCTTGATTTTAAACCTGCAGAATCGACCGTCTTCTTTCCTTCTTTCCTCGTCCCGCTCAAATCCAGAATTTACTCTGCATATTAACAGCAAGTCGTATGAGCTGAACCTTCACGTTAGTCTCTCTTAAAGATAAAGGAAGAAGAAGAAGGTTCATCTATGTGCAGCTTTAGTTTCTGTAAAACTTTAAAGGAGAGCAAAAATGAGAAACGTCTGATAAACGACCTTTAAACTGGGGTCATATCCAGTCGTGTTCATGAAGTCGGGCTTTGGAAATCTCCTCTGGAGTGATAAAGTGTTTTCAGCAGACTTCTGTAAGGTTTACAATATCTCGTTAATTAGACTTGATTTGCTTTTTTATTACAAGAACAACCCGGCTTATTGGCTTACAGCTGGAGAGCAGCTGCTGTCGGCCTCCTTAGACCTGCTTTTCCCCTCCTTCTCCCTCGTACACAAGCAGCTACTCACACACACACACACACACACACACTCACACGGGATGTCTGTAATCTTGGTAATGCCACACGTTTACTTATAACTTAGCAAAATGCGATTTGACAGAGCGACTGGAATGAAGTCAGAATGTGGATGAAAGCTTCAGTCAGCGTCTGCAGCCGCAGATCTGGGATTTCTGCAGCTTAGCGTCGTGTCCCTGCTGAAGCGATTTGCACACTTGGCACACCTGCTCACACAGGTTTCCACTTTGGGGGTTCCTGCGGCGCTCGCGTTGCTGTTCGCCAGGCGCCTCGGAGCGCAGGCCTGGGCGGTTATCTGCACCGTGCTGCTCTCGCTCCGGCGCTCTCTGCTGGGCCGAGGAACGCTCCACCCCCCCCGAGGAGGCGCTTTGCAGCTCCTCGGATTCCACGTCACTTCTAATCGCACGTTGATGTTTGTGCAAACCTCACGCCGAGATCTGCTGCCAGGAAGGCCAGACGAGCTGCTTTAAAATCTATCATGAGAAAAAGTTCACGTCAAAACAGACTTTCAGACTATTTAATTTGGATATATGTATTTCATGCTGAGTGCTTCGTGGGAAATATCTGTTACCCAAGCCGACATGCATCAGCACGTTTTATTTAACTGTGTTTTCTCATGAGGTCGAGAAAATGTTTTCAGGATCTTGACTTGTGTTTCTTGTTTTCTCACCGTAAAAACTTCAAACAAGGTGATTTTAGAAGTTATTCATCTGCAGCTCTTAAAGGAGCTCTACATAACTCTGCCCCCTAGAGTTTAAAATGGGTACTGCAGTCTAAACTCTAATCATCACAGAGATCTGGCTCCGCCCCCTCCTCTCACACAGCTCTGCATGTGGTGGACACTGTAGCTTCAGTGTTTAGCCAGCTCTGCATGTGGTGGACACTGTAGCTTCAGTGTTTAGCCAGCTCTGCATGTGGTGGACACTGTAGCTTCAGTGTTTAGCCAGCTCTGCATGTGGTGGACACTGTAGCTTCAGTGTTTAGCCAGCTCTGCATGTGGTGGACACTGTAGCTTCAGTGTTTAGCCAGCTCTGCATGTGGTGGACACTGTAGCTTCAGTGTTAAGCCAGCTCTGCATGTGGTGGACACTGTAGCTTCAGTGTTTAGCCAGCTCTGCATGTGGTGGACACTGTAGCTTCAGTGTTTAGCCAGCTCTGCATGTGGTGGACACTGTAGCTTCAGTGTTTAGCCAGCTCTGCATGTGGTGGACACTGTAGCTTCAGTGTTTAGCCAGCTCTGCATGTGGTGGACACTGTAGCTTCAGTGTTTAGCCAGCTCTGCATGGGTCTGTAAAGCTTCCTGCGTTCTAACCTCTCTCCATGTTTCATCTCCAACATTGATCCTAGTTTGAGCAGCTTTCTGCTGCTGGAGCTTATTAGAAACATGCAGAGGCTTTTTAGCTCGGGTACAATCACTTCTATCTGAAGCAGTTCCACTGCCCGCTTCCATCGCTGCAACACCTGTTCACCTGATAACTGCTCTCATATCTGGCAAACCCAGGGGCGTCCAAAACGGCCTTCAAAGCCCCGCCTACCTTCTCTGGTCCAATCAGATCCAGAGCATTCAGGAGCAGAATCTAAAGTCAGAAGGAGGACATACTGGCTGCTGCAGGTTTCCTTCATGATCACAGAGGACGGTCTCAGCTCATGATGTCGAGATAATTTGATTAATGAGTCAAAATCTGAGTAAAACAGAAAAGTCCTGATTTTTATGGTAAATACAGATAAAGATGAAAAGAGGTATTAACACTCATGATTTATAAATCTAAAAGTGGAGACCTGACTTGAGAAGCAGCCGTACTGTTCCTGACAGTGTGTCGACCTTTGACCCTTTGAAAATAACATTTCTATTCATCCCCTCTGGAGACGTTTGAAACTCTCTCAGCTGGACTCTCTGCAGGTTTGATGTCGGCCGCCTGCTGGGACCTTCCTCATCATGTAGCTGATTTTGTTTTTGGATTTCCAGCTCTGAAATGAGAAACATGAGGCTGCACTGATTGATTAAATCTTGAATATATTGGTTTGTCTTGCTTTACATCTCCGGGGACGCGTGCCGAGTCTGGAGCTCTCGTTGTTTCATCCTAGAACAAATGTGACACGCCTGTTTCCAGACGTATCTTTTACACTCTTATCTCGCGTCTGCGTGGCGATTACGTGTCGCACACCTGGTGCTTATCGCAGCTGCTGATCGAGGGGAGTGATTAGTTTGGATCCCTGCTGAGTTAAACTCTCGGAGGCCGCTTTAATCCAAACAACTTGTCGTCTCATTTGAAATCTGAACCGCGTTAAAACATTTCTGGTGAGATTTTAACAAGTGTGAAACATCCAGATTCTTCCCGTCGGCTTGTTCTGCTGTTGACTCGAGCAGTGTCGCGCTCATGTGGTCAGATTCCTGCAATAACACGAGTGTTATCGGACGGCTGTGAGAGGGAGGTTATTGTTGTTTCAGGTGTGAGCGGGCGGGCGGAGGCTCGGATCTGTTTTAGATTTTTTTTAACGCAGCGTGACGAGTCTCATTTTTGCCTCCTCGTCGTTTTGGTGTCCAGAAAAGAAAAGTCACGTGAGGATGTTTTGTGTCTCTGTGGAAAGAGACTCTGTCCCGGAGCATCACGCAGCTGCAGCGGCGTCATGATGTGTAATATGTTAACCTCTTTAACCCCCCCCCCCCCTCTGCCCCCCCCAGGAGAGGCCTACATCCGACTGAACAAGCTGCCTGACGCTGAACACTGGTACAGAGAGTCTCTGAGAGCCAAACCCGACCACATCCCGGCACACCTGACCTACGGAAAGCTGCTGGCTATGACGGTAAGACCTGCGTCCTCCTGCCTGGGTCTCACTTGGTGGGGGGGTTGGGGGGGGTCAGAGGGGGGGTCAGAGGCCACGTGGTGGGAAGGTGGAGTCACTCGTCTGTTGAGGGGATCGATGCTGTTAGCGTGGTATGAACTGGACGAAACAGCAGTGAAGGGAGCTTCTCATTGGTCAGGTTGCATGCAGCTGTGAATATTTACCCATGATGCTTTGCACATATCTAACACAGTTGAAATACCTCAGCTGACTTCATAGCAGCTCATGACGTCATCAATGATAATAACACACACACACACACACACACACACACAGAAGCTGCTCCACATGTCACGTAATGGAAAAATCACCATATAAGTGATTGGACACGCAACCCCAGAGGTCACCTGACAGGTCATGTGACGTGTCGAAACCAGGAACAATATGCAACTCATGTTAAAGGTGCACTCGACTCCAGCCGTCAGCCGAGGACGAGCAGAATAACTTGAAACCGACATGATGACGTGAAAGAGACGCACACGCATGTGGACACACACACCCAAACACAGAACGGACCAATCATAGGAGAGAGCAGCAGAACATCAATCTGGACCCAAACGGCGTCCACGTCTGACCTCGGCTAACTTTTCCCTCTTCTCATTCTGTACCTGCACTCCCTCACTTCGCTCGCTCGCTCGCTCTTTATTGCGCTCCCTTTCATCACCGCTGGCTTTTCATCGCCTCTCTCCGGCTTTCACTGATGGTCGTGATGTTCTCCTGCAGTCTCTACAGTTAATCAATAGTGTGTGTGTGTGTGTGTGTGTGTGTGTGTGTGTGTGTGTGTGTGTGTGTGTGTGTGTGTGTGTGTGTGTGTGTGTGTGTGTGTGTGTGTGTGTGTGTGTGTGTGTGTGTGTGTGTGTGTGTGTGTGTGTGTGTGTGTGTGTGTATGGGGGGGGGGGCTCGATTCAAACGCTCGTCCTTCCTTTGAGGTCGTAACAAGCAGCTTTAAAAAAGAGCAGCGGCGTGCGTGCAGTGTTGCTCTGCGGGGTCAGGAATAAGGAGCGTGTTTTCCAGCACGGCAGAGACGACTTCCTGTCCGGGTCACACGGTCTGACCTGGACTTAGAGGAAGCAGAGAAGCAGGCGTCTGAGTCTCGGGTTTACGGCGAGGCGGTCATGTGGTCGGGTCACGCAGTCGTCGGTTACAGATCGCAGCCAGATAGACGAGCTTGGAGTGGAGGATTAGCTGTCACTGAGGAGGATCGTCTGACTCCTGATGAGTCCTGATGAGTCCTCATGAGTCCTAATGAGTCCTAATGAGTCCTCATGAGTCCTCATGAGTCCTCATGAGTCCTGATGAGTCCTCATGACTCCTGATGAGTCCTCATGAGTCCTCATGAGTCCTCATGAGTCCTCATGAGTCCTGATGAGTCCTCATGAGTCCTCATGAGTCCTGATGAGTCCTCATGAGTCCTGTCATTAACGGACTCGAGCTTGTAAAGTTCTTTTCTTCTCAATTCTACGTTTTGATATCTGACTCGTTTTCTTTAGCACTGTTGTGGCGCCGATCCTCGTGGTTGTTGCACGAGAGGCGGGGTTACACCCTGGACTGTTCACCAGCCAATCACAGACAGACGCACTCACGGTCACACCTGCGGGTCATTTTAGAGTCAGCAGGTAACCTAAGGAGCATCCTCCTGTCAGACAGGGATTCAAACCAGCAACCTCCTCACTGTAAGGGGACGGTGATAACCACTGAACCAACGTGCATATGATGCTGCCTCCGTTGTTGAAAGATGCTCGTGGAGCTGACGTGAACTCGCTCTGTGTGACAGTAAAGTGTGTGTGTGTGTGTGTGGGGGTGAACACACAGGACAGCGTTCAGACTCGGGGAGCAGCTCATCTCACTGAACGCCGTGTTATTGATCCTGCAGGAGAGACCTGCTGAGCTCTGACCGTGATGGATGATGGAGAGGCTTTAGAGCTCCCATGATCCTTTGAGGGGAAATAACGCCATCAGAGGAGGACAGTTCGGACCCACTCGATCCTGCTAAACCTCCTTTATACAAAAAAAAGAAAAACATGTTTGAATTCAGATGAGCTGTGAACATGTTGATACACGTTTTTGGGGTCTTGAGGGACCCAATCAGAATCAACGTTGTTCACACACGTCGTCTCGGCTCCTCTGACGGCATGTCTTTCCATTTTCTTCGAGAGTAAAGCAGGAAATGGTCCGTCGTGTCCAAAGACCCCCCCACTGTGTGTCCCCTGTTGTCCATCACTGGCAGCGAGGTGGGCGTGTTGCACCTGAAACCACACCGCTGCTTGCTCAATAGATTGTGATTCTCTCTGAGATTATCGAAGTGTGAGAGGAAAGATGTTGGTCTCACTCTGCTGTCGGGGGGGGGGGGACGGGAGGTTCAGATCCCTGCAGGAGAGGTTGCACAGGCGGTGAGACGGTGGGTTGGCGTCGGGGTCAGAGACAGGTGAGAGGACGGAGCGATGGAGCTGAGGCTCACGGAGCAGAGAGGAAGAGAGGGTTCATAAAAACAGATCAGTATCACACTGACCCCCTCCACACCTCCGCAGACTCCCCCGGGGGGGGGGGGGGGGGGGGGGTCAGGATGTGTTTCAGGCTCTGGGTACACACCGCAGGTCAGAGATGGACACGGCCACCCTGCTGCTTTTATTGGATTCAGTCATCTTCCTGTCATTTCCTCTGCTTAATGTAAAGCAGGCTGCGTCCTCCTGCGTCCTCAGAGCGCCGCTACATCTGCTGCTAATCTGATGCTTCTCAGCAGATTGGAAGCTGAAAGGGAAGGATGTGATACGGACACAGAGAGGAGAGGAGAGCGAGGCGTGGAAGGACGATCGGCGTGCTGATATTCACGTCTTTCACCTTTTCTTAGGAGGAGCGTTTAATCCAACAAAGAGGGGTACGACTGACCCTCCTGTTTGTGGATTTAACTCCTACCTGTCACACAGACCAGATCAGATGGCACATAGACGGTCTGTGTGTTTACTGGTCTCATCTTTCGATCCTGTCAACGATTCCATTCGATATCACGATGCATCCTGAAGGGTTGCATCCTTTTTTTCCTCTCCTGCTGCACACGGCTACTTTTTCATCGATGAAGACGAGCAGTGAAGTCAACATGAACTCCCTTTTATATTATCTAGAAAGTTCTTCAGAGGTTGGATGATAGCCTTAGCTGTCCTTTAAAAAAAAAATGTTTCACCAAAAGATTTCAGCATCTAAAATGTAACAGGCCGGGGGGGTAAAAGCTTCCAGGAGCTTTCACAATCACACGGTGACTTTTCTCGACACATGGTTTTTAGTGTGCAACACGTTGGCTTCATTCTGAAACACTCGGAGACAAAGAACAACTTGAGGTAAATAACGTCTGACAATAAACACAAACCTGATCCGAGCACAGGAACCAGACGAAGCCTCCCCTGAAGGAAACACGATCCCTCCCTGTCAGCGGTGGATACGCTGCCCTCACACATGGAGAAAGTGTTTTCAATGTGCTCAAACAGGCCTGTTTGGAGATGTTCCCTTCATGACATCACAAAGGGCAGTAGCCCCTCCCCCAGGTGGGTGACACTCCCACAGCTAGGTGTTTGTTCTGCCCTCTGAGTCTGCCTTCTCACCGTAAACAATAGGACATGGAGCGAGAAAGCAGCGAGTACACCCGAGCCCTTCCAGAGAGGGGGCGTGGCCAGACACAGCTCATTTACATATTTAAAGCTACAGACACCGAAACAGCCTGTTCTGAAATAGAGGGGTTTATAGACGTGATCCTCTCCACGTTGGGCTTTAGCTGAACTCTCACAAACACACGTCGGCCTTTCTGATTATAACATACGCATTCCTGCATCCTTTGAATACATGACGCACAGAGAGGTGACGACGCTGTTCATGCTGAAGCCGCAGCGATCACTCTCTGGCTCCGGCAGCTCCATCAAACATACTCGGCACTCAGGCTGGATTTTCTGCAGCGTGAAGGGAAACGCCGCTCCGATATTTACAGTGGAAATGATGTATTTATTGAATCTACAGCTCGCCAAACGTGTTCGCCTGGCTGAGTAAACAGTCATTAATGCAGCTCTGTGCTGTTTGGACTGCAGCCCGTTCCTCTGCTTGAATAAACGGAAGTCTTTGCTGATTTTCCCTCCGAGTTCGTGAACCTTTTTTTTTTCTGTCTTTATTTGATTTGTTTGACCTCCTCTGATCAGTCGACACTTTACCGCATGCCGTCATAACCTCGGTGCAACTCCAGGTCATTCATTATTCATGCAGAAACATTGTCTTTAATTAAACACGACACTGATGGTGGCCATTGTTAATGCACAAAAAAAAAAAACAGAAACATCAGCTCGTACAGATGAGTGCACATTGTTAATTGTTAAAGAGATGACATCTGGTGCCCAACTGAGTGCAGAGATGTGTCAAGAGTCCCAGCTGGCACATCCATTGGCCAGCTGCTCGTGTTCTGTGTGAGCTGTGATTGGTTACGTGTCACTGTCTAAAGGACCGGAGGGAGCTTCAGTGATCCTTGTCCTCATCATGCTCCGCTCACCTTTCCACCACTCGTTCATTTATCTCTCTGCAGGCTTCCACAAACACTCCAGCCGGATCCTCCAATTACAGAGCCGGGCTGCCAGTGTCCTCGTTCTGCTCACGCACCGTTAATATTTAGAGACGAACGCGGCCGACAGGTCGTCCTGCTCCGTGCAGGTTCGGCTTGTTTTTAGGTATCTGCATCTTCACTCTGAGAGGAGAGGAACTGTCCTGCAGGACAAACACACGTTCGATTATATTCAGACGACACATCCTCATTTTATTTTGTTTTTATTATTTGTACAAAACGTCAGCTTTGTTCCTCCTGTAACTTTTCGTTCTTTGTAAAGGCCAAAAAAAAACGTCATAAATGGAACAAAATGGAATTAAAAGTGATGTCAAAGTGACATTTACTGACTTTATTTGAAGATGTTTGAAGTCATGCAGAGGCCGAGTTCTTCTCAAACAAAAACTGAGTCTCAGTCTTGACGGTCATTTTTTAACTCCCGCTGCGTTCGACTGACGTTACTGACTCTCTAATCTTGATGCTTTTTGCAGCGAGGATCGTTTGCATTGAAAATGGAAAATGTTCCCCCCCAATAGCGCGCGTAATGGTTTATTCTAATACATGCAAAGTGCCAGGGTTTGCTCTGCTGCCCAGTCAGAGATGCATTTAACCCTTTGCATGTGTGTTTTGACTCAACGGGTGGAGATCTGGCCGCGCGTAATGGTTTATTCTAATACATGCAAAGTGCCAGGGTTTGCTCTGCTGCCCAGTCAGAGATGCATTTAACCCTTTGCATGTGTGTTTTGACTCAACGGGTGGAGATCTGGCCTTCAGGACGAGACAAGTACCCGTTTAGAAAAATGAGGAATTTTACAGTTTCATGTCTAAATTTCAATCCAGCGAGATTTTTTAACATTGCTGAAGCTTTCGTCAGAATAAAAGACCAAATAATGTATAATAAGAGGATAAACAGATTCTCTCTCTCTCTCTCTCTGGTTGCACAGCGGTCGGGCCACACACACGGGGGAAGCTGCAGGTCTGCTCTGGGAGTTATTGAACAGATGAAAGTGAATGGGCCTTTGCCCCTGTCTGCTGCTTGTGCCGAGCATGACAAGTGTTTCCACGGACAGGACGACACTGGAGCTTGAAAGATGTCCACTCGTGCTCCGTGTGTCTGTCTGTGAAGATTTATGGACTTTAGCGTTCGTGTGGTGTTTCTATAAGGAGCTCTGTTTCATCCTTCAGGGGCAGAAGACAGAAGCAGAGAAGTACTTCCTGAAGGCCATCCAACTGGATCCCACCAAAGGCAACTGTTACATGCATTATGGTGAGTCACCTTTTTCTATTCCAAAGCTTTTAAATGTGACATTTCCTGATGTGACTCCGGCATCCTCGCACATGATCGCCGCCTCGAATGTTTGCACAAAGGCAGGAAGTGAGACGTTTTCGGGGAGGCTGTTGGGACAACAAACTTTTTCTGACCCTTCGGTCAACTCGTCCTCTGATCATCTCTGGTGTCGCTCTGTACGTGCAGCAGAGAGGATGATTTCCTCGCATTGTTCTCCCTCCACTGGTGGAGATATGGAACGTGACAGTTTCAGCATCTCTCGTCTTTTATTGTTCCCGTGACGACGGGTGTCACCTCTCAGATGTGGATCGCTTCTCGTGATGGCGTTCAGTGCACCCGCCTGCACGCAGTGTGACATTTAGAGCGATCAATGCTCCGGGTTAAAGGTGGACTCTGGATGTTCAGTGAGTCCAGGTTGTCACACGTAGAGGTTAACGACTCTGTTGGCGAGTATTGATGAGTCATTGAACAGAGAACAGGAAGTTGATTGATCCCGAGCTCGACACTCTGTTATCTACCAAGCAAACACCAGTTTAAAGTGTCAGTCTCTAAATCCACCAGTTTGCGGTCCTGCCACATCCTCTGCTGGTTTTGGTTAAAAGGTAACCATGGCAACTGACAGCGAGTGCATCGTGCTGGAGTCAGAGGTTCGAGTGCAAAGAGCGTCTCTTCTGCAGAATCCTGCTCATGGAGGCCAGGCTGGAAATATGAGGCTATGCTGCAACTGCTTGGGGCCCCAGACCAGAAGGGGGGCCCCAGACCAGAAGGGGGGCCGCAGACCAGAAGGGGGGCCCCAGACCAGAAAGGGGCCCCAAATCAGCCGCCTAAAACTGTGCACATTTTGCAATGGCGGTATTGGAAACATGGCCCCGCTGAAGGCTGGAAGGACGGTCCCCCAAAGTGATTTTTGCGGAAAGGCCCCCGACAGAAAGCCACTGACCCTGCGGACCAATCACAGAGCTCCATAGTTACATGTTTGTGGGATTCACACCAGGCTACGTATGCAGGGGAGAGAGGCGGACAGATTTCAGGAGGTGAAAGATTCATCTCGTCTGTGTATCACATCTTCACTGTTGTTGGTCTCAAATCAGTGAATCATCAATCAAACTAGTCGAGGGGGATGAGTTCAACTTTTTCCTTTCGTCTGAAGATCTCAGACGGAGCGGTCCAAACTCCTCACACAAGAAGACGGGTCGGCCCAAACATCAGACTCTGGTCTTATGTGACATCCTGAAGTGTAGAAAGGCGATGGAATAATAAATGCAGAGCTTGTTCTTTCCTTTATATAGAGACGTTATGAAAGTCTGAGCTCTCACTTTACACACGTCTCTCCCCTCAGGCTTTTACTCTCATCCACACTTATTAAGAAAAACATGCTGCGCTTCATATGGTGGTTTAGCATCCTGGTGCAGCAGTGGGGCTAACCAAGGTCAACAGGGAACTCATTCCTCTCCAGATCTGGGTCCGCCCTCGGTTCACGGCTCCGTCTCATCCAGGAGGTCCGCTGAGGTGAACCGCCAACACGGCCGCCGCGCCCGAAATAACACTCAAAGCTCCTGCGAGGCAGATCCATCAAAGTTAGCCAATCTGAACAAACGAGTCTGAGATGATGGTGTCTCGTGTTTCAGGAGATTATTCCAGGGGCCAGACGAGGCCGACCTCCTGCTCGGGGAGGGGAGGGGAAGCGGGGGGGTCTCAGTGGGGGGTCGCTCAGCGTTTTAACAGTGCTGCTGTTCTCTCCCGCCCTCGCAGGTCAGTTTTTGCTGGAAGAGTCGCGCCTGCTGGAAGCTGCAGAGATGGCAGAGAAAGCGGCACGCCTGGACAGCGGGGAGTTTGACGTGGTGTTCAGTGCAGCACACATGCTCAGGTGAGTCCTTGTCTTCATTTCACATTTCCATCCCCCCCCCCCGCTCCGCGTGCAGCCGATGGACAATCAATCACTGGATATAGTTTGCATTTTTGTGGAGGAGGTGGGTGGGCTGCAGTTCTCCGAGAGTTGATCCGCAGGCTTTACACTTCTCCTCAGCTGCTGTGATTCACTCGGCTGTTCTGTGTAATCCTCTTCTCTCGCTGCAGTGCCAGCCCCTGAGCTGCTGGTTTGTCTTAGCATGCTGCGTCGCTATGCATCTTCATACGCTCCCTCTCTGTCGGCTCTGGCTCCTGCTTGAAAGTCTGCCTCCAAATCAGCGCTCGCTTGAGCTGATGATCCTGAGCGGCAGAGCTTTAGCGGCCGACAAGCTGTTGTTTTCCTGAACGCGAGCCATGAGGGGAAATTAGTAAACACAGCCATGTGCTAGCTTACAGTATGTCGCGCCGCTAACCGAGTGAAGCTACACATTTTAACAGGACGAGCCAGAGTGGAGACACACGGCTCTGTTTCTCACCATGAGTAACTTTAATAGTGGAAGCAGGGGGGGGTAACAGCCAGGTCCCCAGAACAGCCAATAATTAACACCTCATGAACTGTGTTTGATCCAAACTCTTCAAAAACGGAGAAATGGATTTGTTGAGTCGGCGCCTCCAGGAGGACTTCCTGCCTGAAGACGTGCAGGTCACATGGTGAAAACTGTGTGTAGATACAAACCTGACAGAACAGACGTTCTCTGGAGATCCAGACGGTTTTTGCTTGGGGGTGGGGGGGGACCTGGACTTGGACCTGGACCTGGACCTGGACTCTAGTGTCTGTACATGGGGCGTGCAAACTAACCACTAGGCCCAAGGGAAGATGGAATTCTTGTTTTTTCAAACGAATGTTAGCCCAAACAAAGTCTCCGACTTGGGAAGTCATAGCGGGGAGACGGCCACGCCAACCCACTCCCCCCTCCATGGAGGCGTGGCTAACAGTTAGAGAGGGAGATGGAAAAAACATGTATGACCCATGTGAGCGCTGTCCGTCCGTGTGAAGAGCGAGCTTTATTAAGTTATCACTCAGGGATGTATATCTGGTGAGGAAATCTTTAATATGTGCAGGATGCAGCTTCACGCAGAGCTCCGCCCCCTGGCCGTCTGATCCCGCAGGTTCTCTAACCCCCCCCCCAGCGGCTTCTGGCACAGAGCGCCTCCTCCAGGGTCCAGACCTCTGGCAGCCAGAGGGAGCTTCACGCGGCGCTCCTTCTGAACTCTTCTCCGTCTGCTTGGCGTGGGGGCCTCACTCCTCCACAGCTCGGGTTCTTTATGTGTTTGTGTTGGACGCAGACGTGGAAGGCCGCTCGGCAGGAGGCGGCCAAGTCATTCTACACGGGAGAAAGGAAGCGATTCAAAGCAGAGGAGGATGCTCTCAAATGTTCAAATGTCTTTTATTGCTCTCTGGGGCTGATGCTTTTTGACCACTCTGCTTCCAAACTAATAATTTCCGTCCACCTTCTTTGAAGGGATAGTTTCCTTTTTTATGATTTACGGTGTGAATGTAGAGCAGGCTGTTGAACTGGTTTGTTCGATATCAGAGACGTTCATGTTGTTAATCCTCCTCCGACAGGACAGGAGAAAACAAGTCTCCTCAGGTGATGCGTTCACAGTTCCCATTCAAACCACGTGTTTTCTATCCTGAGCCAATAAACCTGAGCGTGTCACAATGTTAGATAAACCAGTTTGTGGTTGCAACTGCACAAATTCTTCATAGTTGATTTCCTTAAAATGGTGATGGAGGATGTAACGCACATCCCTCAGGGAAGATGTGTGTGTGTGTGTGTGTGTGTGCAGCGTAGCATTTTAAAAGAGAGAATATTGCTTTGCAAAAAAAACCCCACAATTCTGTTCTGAAGACGGATGGTCTTTGTGTTAAAGCATAAATATGTGGCTGTTGCTGAGAGTGCATTTTGTTCTTTGAGGTCATTCGTGTCCAACGATGTGGCGCTCGCAGGCCGGCGTGTCAGCGCGGTGATTTGTGCACGTCTGGGGTTAATAAAGCATCTGCAGACACCAAGACGTCCGCGCGCACAAAGATCAGCGGTCCACTTGCTGATTTGAAATATTCTCTCCTCCTCCGGGGATTGTTTCCCGTCTTCATCCCGTCTCCTCCTTGTTCTCCCTGTGCTCTGACTCGCTGCTCGTCGGGTTTGAACCCAGCCGGTGGTTCACATACTTGGCTCAGCGTGTCCTGCGGCCCCTCCTCGGGTGGTGGCGTGGCAGCTCTCCAGCTCTGCTCTGATAATGTGTTTATAAATGTGATAATGATATTATAGAATTAGATTTGGCCCTTGTCCCCCCCCCCCCACAGAAGGTCACACTGTCTAAATATTTTGCTGGCAAACAAACATGGAGTTGTGGTTGGACAGGAAACCCACATTTATAATCTCCGGACAAATTCGGCAACACGAGTCTGTGTCTGGATCGCTTCAGGAATGTGAAACGCTTTTTTGGAAGAGAGCTGGAAAAAGTCAGCTGCGTAAAGAAAAGCTAAGCAGCCGTGGCGTGTTCTTCTGTATCTGAACTATGTCTGTGCTCAACATGTGGGATAACTCAGCTGAAGCTTGCTTTCACTTTATCGGCTGTTAGCATGCTGACGTTAGCATTTAGCTCATTACAAAATGTAGGTAGAGCTGCTCTCTTGTGTTTAAACTATTACAGCTAAAATGACTTTTACAACTCGGTCTGGAGGGACCCGGGTTGGGAACCAGAAGGTTGTGATTCAAGTCTTGGTTCTGGAGTCTCTTGGTACCTGAAGGAAGAATAAACCAGGGACCCTCCAACCAGCGTTCGTTCATCCCCATCACGTCTTCCTGTTTCCTTTTTCTCTCCTTCAGACGGATCGTTCCTCTTCATTTTTCCTTTTTCACTTTCAAAGACAAACTTCGGTTTCCTCTGCAGTAAAAGCAGGATGGGGCCCCCCGTAGGGAGGTCTCCTACTGTCGTTGCACATTTTAGGTCTCTGCTTTGGTTTCAGATGTTTAATCAGTCAGGGGTCCCTGCTGGTCTGGTCCTCCGCTTACTACCCCGAATTCTTAGAGAATTGTGATGTGTTGAATCCAGTCTGTCCAAAAACCTGATAGGACCAATCACAGGAGGAATAATCTAACGTTAGGGGGAGCCTCAACAAAGCTCCCTGATTGGTCGAGGCTCGAGCTTTTTCCTTAAACAAAATCAGTGATTTGCTTGTTTGTTCCACTTTGAGCACTTCTTTAAAGCGAGCACAGCTTGACGACGTCGTATGTGGCTGAAGTTTTTTACTCATTGATTAAAAGTATATTTTAACACATCAGACAGTGTCTCTCAAACCAAACAGTCACAGTGTGTGTTTACATTGGCCCTGCCTCCATGGAGCGTTCTCCTTTCATGTCGATGATCAACCCTTAATAGGCTGCGACAGCCTCAGTGAAACTGTGGCTCCAAAGACCCCCCCCCCCTCTCCCTTTGATCATTACGACTCAGGGGGCTCCACAGCCGCCCGCCGGCGTCCACCCTGCCCTTGACTTCGTCAGAGTTAAACAGTTACCATGAGTGCAAAGCATGCAGCTGCAGGCCGCAAAGGTGAGCATTAATAAGAGGAAGGGTCCTGTCACAGAGGAGCCACAGGTCTGAGGAGAACAGTAGGCAGAGCGGGGGGGGGGGGGGGGGGGGTTGGAATAATTCTTTTAATATCAGGCGTTCCTGCTCGGGCTGCAGATTTTATGCCCTCAGGAACATCCAGTATTTTCGGTTCCGGGACGTCACGCCGACAAGCCATCTGCTCGAAGTGCGTTTTTGTCACTTTGACATATTCAGTTGGTTTTGGTGCGTCTGTGACATCGACTCTGATGTCCTGCTTTCTCTCAGTCCGTACAGTTCATGTTCCTCCGGTTGTAATCTTAAAATCGGATTTCTCAAAGTTGAGCCAACACACACACACACACACGCATCACGTGCTCGGGGGTCGATTTCCTCTTGGACCCAAACTGCTCTACGATTCAGAAGTTTAGAAAACAAACAGCTCCTCGTCCTCAACGCCGCCGACAGGCTGCAGCCGCCTCCCCTTCCTCCATCGGCCTCGACTGCGTGTGAAATCCTCTTCATCAGCATCAGTTTGATGTTGAAACGTACTTTTTTGGTCCCCATTCTCGGTTCTTCTCAGCATGTTAGCATAGCTTCTTAGCAAGATGGCGGACGTTGCTTTTAGTGAGGTCCCGTGAAAACATGAGAAAACATGAGAAGGAACTGGCGATGTAGTTTCATCCCTGCTAACCAAAACATCCTCCGATGACGCAGAATGACGATGTTTGCATCATGGCGTCCTTTCAGAGAAGAAACACTGAACGCTCCCGCCTCAGTGGAAAGTTAGCGCTGGATGCACGACCATTAAAAATGCTGCCAGGTTTTGAGCAAAAGCCCCAAAATAAATCTTAAAAAAAATAAAAAAATAAGGGTAAGGGCAAAAGGGTGAAGTACCCCTTTAAATGTTCTGTGTTTTCCACTTTCAGTTTTCTGCATTCATCCAGCATCTGGAACCAGACTCGACCCCGCCGGCTTGAATCTGAAATGCACAGTGAATATTCCTGAGTTTCCTTCAAGTATCCAAGAAGCCAAAAGTCCTGACCTCCAGGTTCAATTAGAGCACAAAGTGCTTACTCTGCACTGCTGCGCTCAGACGTTATGGAGTGAAAGATGAGAGAGAGAGCTGAAGGAGATTGGATGGGCTTCTCTCATCCCTCATGCTGCTCCTTCATGTTATTTTCTCGCTGACCCCTGAGTGCCAGTAAACACGCAGGGTTCAAGGCCTCATCCCGAGCCAGCAGCAATAAAGATGAGTAATGAGCGCCTCTCTCCGTGTTTCTCTTGCAGACAAGCCAGCCTGAACGAGGCCGCCGAGAAGTACTACGGACACGCAGCCAGCCTGAGACCGAACGTGAGTACAGCCACCACCAGCTAATCATCCCCCATTACTATTTACTCAGCCAATCGCAGTCAGGGTACGGCCCAGTCTGCCTCGCCACAACGGCCCTCATTGTCAGTGGAGCTCAGGAAACGAGGGCTGCCTCTCTGCTGAGCGCAGAGGTTTGTTTGTGTAGCGTCCATCACCGACTTCAAAGGACGAGCCAAGGTAAGTAGATTGGAAAGAATAATGATAATAACACCCGGTCCGGACTCTGACATGTTGAGAATGAATGGGCTCCAGTCTTAGAAGCTCTGGCAGGAGGGGGGTCGGGCTGTTTGAGCGAGGGAGGGAAACATGTTTGGCGTGCGGTCACCCTGTTTGTTCTGTGTTTTGATTAGAAGGAATCAGCTCGGGATTAATGATCAGAAGAGATCTGGACAACATTAAGCAGACAATGAAGTTTGGTTCTGAGTGCACACAATGAACTATAACGTATACAAACAATGACAAACAAAAGCTCGGGCTAAAAGTCAAAATGTCCACAGAAACATGAAACTAAGCTCGGATCCTCTTTGTGTTTCTCCGTGCAGATGTGCACGCCAGTCGCTTGTGTATTTTAATTCAACCCAGATAAAACAAAAATCTTTTCCTCAAAGCTTTGGATGCAAATAAGCTGTTTTCTTAAATATGTTGCAAAAGATATTTAGGCTGTTGGTTATCTTTCGATTTGCTGTAATTCAATTCATGAAATTTGGTTTGGTGTGCGTTGGCGTCCCCCAAAGGCCTGTGACCGAAATACACTGAAAACACAACGTCTGCCCCTTTAAGGCCACATGTTCACATTTTCTTCTGAACAGAAAGGAACATTTTTTTCAGTTGTTTTCAAAGAGAGAAAAAAGCAGAAAGCGTCTGCCGGGAGAAGAAGCGCACCTTCTTTTTTTTGTGCGGCCGCTCGAAGCGCTCAAGACGAAAGTTTTTAAACCTTTCAGAAAGAGCTCGGCTCCTGCGACGCTGAACGGTTCACAATTATCACAAACACTTTTTTATCTCTGTGATATAAAGTTAAACACAACGTGCACGAGCAGAAGGACACAGATTCGTGATTCTCCGTCGAAGTGAGCTGCGTCCTCAGAGAAGTACTTGACGTGCACCAAAGAGCCGAGGACCGGAGTCAAATCTGGGACCTGCGGGGTCACCGGTGGCGCAGCGGCAGTGCGCGCGACCCCACGTATTGAGGCTCAGTACTCGCGCGCGGGCGGCCCGGGTTCGCGTCCGGCCTGTGGCCCATTTCCCGCATGTCTCTCCCCACTCTCTCTCCCCCTTTCCGACTCTATCCACTGTCCTCCCTCTATCAATAAAGGCAAAAAGGCCGAAAACAAAACTTTAAAAAAAAAAAAAAAAAAAATCTGGGACCTGTGGGAGGAGTTTGGCGTGCGCTCCATACCTAGCGAGCTTAAACAGGCCCCTCCCATTGAGGCGGTCTGTGTGAAACAGCAGCTGCCTCTTAAAGGCCCCGCGGTTGTGTTTGTTCGGTCACTTTCACAGGACGGCTTCTTGGACACTCTTACTGCACAAACAGCCATTTTATTGTCCTCATCCAAACACCGAGGCCCCTCTCTGCACCGACTTGGTCACTTTGGCTCGGATGCCTTTCGCCCATTAATATTACTTACAGCTGAGGCACGATTGTAATTCAGCATCCTCATCCATCTTCTTTACTGTTATTCTTTGTTCTTTCCGATACGACTTGACTTAAGCCATGTACCCTGTCCATCTTCATTTGTCATTTCATGCTTTACTGCGGCCTGACTCTTCCCTCTCCAAAGGTCCCTGATGTTTCTTATTAAGCCCATGTGTGAGCGCTCTCTGAGTGAGAGAGGACAATTGCCTCCATTCAAAGGCTTTAGTCCTTCAGTCTCTGGACGGGCTAAATCCCGTCGGATGTTTGGTTTGCTGGTGGATCTCTGACGTCTGCACATCCTTTCTGCCTTAATGCCAATCTGAGGCCGTAATGGCGAGGTCTTTCCAGCTCAACTCCGGACTCTCACAGTCTTTGTAGCATGTGCTGCTTTACGGTCCAGGTTAATACGCTCCACATCTGGCCTCTCCTCGGCTGCTGCACGCCAGCTTTCTGCAGGGTTCGGAGGCAGAGAGGTTACACAGCGGCAGGAAATTAGGGAAAAAAATGAAAGCTTCTGACGAGGGAACATTTCGCAGAGTGTTATGAGTGTGAGGAGTAGGGATATAAATCACTGAAGCCTGAGATGTCCAGAAGTGCAGGAGAAAGGATTTGGTGAGGAAAGGTTGGGAGTCTGCTTCCAGTGAAAGAGCTGCAGCTGCACTGAGAGAGAAGTCCGGATAGAGGGGTCTATGAGGTCTCTTTAGACTCATCAGTGTCTGTCCTCGGTGACAGTCAACATCGACGGGACTCTAATTCAATCACTAAATAGTTTTAAGTCCTCGGCAGAAGAAGAAAGGCCGTACATCACCCCGGGATGAGAAGCTTACAAACGTTCGGTTGGCTTCGTTTATTTTCATACAGCAGAGACAGAGTCGCTTCACAATCTGATTCCCCCTAAAAACCTGGTCCGTGCTTTTATTTTTAGTCGATGAGATTATTGTAACGCACTTTTTGAAGGTTTGAAAAATCAGCTCCAGCTCGTCCAGGATGCTGCAGCTCGAATGCTGACAGAAACACTTTAATCTCCCTTCAACCCATAAAAACAAAGAATTCATTTAACTGTCTTCAAATCCGTGAATGGTCCCGCCCCTTCCTACATTACCCACATGCTCGCTCAATGCAGACCCCTGAGATCTCTCTGGAACCACATGACCACATGACCTCAGATCTACTATAGGTTGTTTCTATAACAAACTAAAAACAGTGACTTCAGACTTTAATTGATTGTGATTAGCCAGTTAATGCCTGATGTGAAACTTTGAAGGTTGACTTTAAAAATGTAGAAAACTCTCATCTTCATGTTGAGTCTGCTGATATTCTCATAACATTGTCTCCATGGCAGAATCAGTCATGTCCTCACGTCCACCTGCAGTTTACATTCCTAGCTTGCAGACGGATCCCTCCTTGTAATTCTGTGGTTTGACCTTTGAGTGCAAGGTCAAACACAACCTAATTATAGTGCAAACTGCCTCAGAATTAGCCGAGCATTAGAGGCCAAAGCTGTGAGGGGAAAGAACAGGAACACGAGGAATAGATTACTCCTGGTGAATGATGTGTTTGCACTTCATGAAACCAGCTGATGAGTCGATCTAAAGCAGCCCAAACGTGAACGTGAGCCGAGTGTTTAAGGTACATAAAGGATGGTCGCAGAGTCTGACAGTTTGATTCTCCCTCTGAGAGATGAATCACTACTCGGCCTGTTGTTTCAGTTCAGATCTGATCGCACGCCCAGCGCTCATCACGCCGTGACATTCGAGCGTTTTAAGACGAGGGTGGAGCCGTCTAATGAGCGAGGGAGATTCATGCAACATCCAGAGGTTGTGCCGATCAATCACAGCCTCCCTGTCTCCCTGCTCTCTGATGAACCAATCACAGGCCTCCCTGTCTCCCTGCTCTCTGATGAACCAATCACAGCCTCCCTGTCTCCCTGCTCTCTGATGAACCAATCACAGGCCTCCCTGTCTCCCTGCTCTCTGATGAACCAATCACAGCCTCCCTGTCTCCCTGCTCTCTGATGAACCAATCACAGGCCTCCCTGTCTCCCTGCTCTTTGATGAACCAATCACAGGCCTCCCTGTCTCCCTGCTCTCTGATGAACCAATCACAGGCCTCCCTGTCTCCCTGCTCTCTGATGAACCAATCACAGGCCTCCCTGTCTCCCTGCTCTCTGATGAACCAATCACAGGCCTCCCTGCTCTCTGATGAACCAATCACAGGCCTCCCTGCTCTCTGATGAACCAATCACACGCCTCGCTGTCTCCCTGCTCTCTGATGAACCAATCACAGGCCTCCCTGCTCTCTGATGAACCAATCACACGCCTCGCTGTCTCCCTGCTCTCTGATGAACCAATCACAGGCCTCCCTGCTCTCTGATGAACCAATCACAGGCCTCCCTGTCTCACAGCTCGTCACCACTGACAGAGTTTATACTGAGAGTTTAGTCACCGCTGAATGAGACATGAGACGACGTCGTTTTCTTCCACTTCTGGAGCAACGGGCGCTCGTGTGTGTAAGTGAGGGGGCGTGGCTTAAGAGGGGAGGGGCTGCAGACGGAGCACTGAGGGAATAAAGATGACCACAAATAACTCCCTTTAACATGCATCAAGCATCATGGATGGAAGTCATTTGTAGGTTTTAATGTCTCCTCTGATTTTATTGTCGTGATGAATCAGCGAGCTTCGTCTGATCCTTTTTTCTGCTCTCTCTGTTCCTCCTGCTGTCGTCGCTGCTTCACTCGGCCTCGACGCTCCGCAGATCTTTAGAGACATTCATAAAACGCTTTTCATGTTTCTGTGAGAGTGACTCTGATCAGTTAATAATCCATGACAAAGAAATGAAGGCCTGTGGAACAACAGGATCATGTGCCGTGCGACGTGATTTATGTGGTGATAATTACAGCAGAGAGGCCACATGATGGGACTGGTTCATTTCAGCATTCCTCGTCTCCATGGGATGTGATTCCAAACATTGGGAGCGTCTGAAGCAGTAAAACAGTAGCTCCACTGCAGCGCTGACGTCTTCTCCACACGTCCAAACAAAATGGACATCAGATGTTGTTCCTCTCTCCGCCTGCGTACTCAGAAACTTTCAAAGTGATCTGGAGCTTTTTCCTGCGTGATTCACCGCTCCTCTTCATGTCGATGACTTTGCCTCGCGGCGGCGGCGGCGGCGGCGGTGGCGATGGCAGGACTGGACATCCGAGGGGGGGGCGGGCGGGGCGGGGGGGTCTGTGTGTGTGTGTGTTTCAAACAACCGTTTGTAAAGCGTTTTTAAAAAGAGCACACGGGATCGTGAGCAGGATTTGTCCACACTTCCTCGCCGCTGAGGTGGAGGTCGTGCGTGAACGAGGATGGCGGTGATTGAGTGTGTGTGTGTGTGTGTGTGTGTGTGTGTGTGTGTGTGTGTGTGTGTGTGTGTGTGTGTGTGTGTGTGTGTGTGTGTGTGTGTGTGTGTGTGTGTGTGTGTGTGTGTGTGTGTGTGTGTTCTCAATAACGAAGAGCAACAGCACGTTTTCCCCGCTGGGATCACTAAAAGAACAATCCTCAAAAGTTTTACTTTTAGGTTATATTTGGTTTTTTTACTCGATAACTTTCCTCGCTCGTTCCCTCCGACGCTTCCTCGTCCTCATATCCTGATTTCCCTCTGATCATTGTTTGCTTGTTTGGAGTCCAGAGATTGAATCCGATGTGTCTGCATGATGAAAAACAAATCCCCGCTCCCACTCTGAATGATGTGAACCCTGAAGTGTGTATTCGGAGGCCTCTGATGTTTAAAAGATGAATATTGATTAAATCGTTCTTTTATCCAAACAGGCCGTCGATGGAGGGCAAATAAATGTGTTTGCGATTTACACATAAATATCTCATAACTCACCAGCGTGTCCTGTGTGAATGTGTGTGTGAATGTGTGTGTGAACGTGTGTGTGAACGTGTGTGTGTGAGTCCTGACTGTCTGCAGTGAGGGAGAAGCTGGAGTCCTGCTGGCTGTGTTGTTGTCAGAGCTGTGTTTACAAAGGGGTTGGAGGTGTGTTGCTCTAGGAGAGCGGAGGCTTCAGTATGGAGGAGGTGTGGCCTAATTAGCTGTAAAGCTGTGTCTATTAAAAAAAAAGGGGGCGGAGAAAAAAGGCGCTCATTACGAAAAAAAAAAAAAAAGACTCTGGGCGCTATCTGCTGCAAACACTCGACTCGTAAAACAAAACTAAATAATAAGACGCTGTGGACCCGGCGTCCAAAGGCTACCCTGAGTTCTAACGTCAGACTCTCTTCTGGTTTCAGTATCCGGCCGCCCTGATGAACCTCGGGGCGATCCTCCATCTCAACGGGAAGCTGCAGGAAGCCGAAGCCAATTACCTCCGAGCGCTGCAGCTGAAACCAGATGACTCCATCACCCAGTCCAACCTGCGAAAGCTGTGGAACATCATGGAGAAACAGGGCCTGAGGACCAGCGGGCCCTGAGCCCGGCCCGCCCGCCCGCCTACCTGCCTTCTGCACGCCACATCTGGGGGGGCTCCTCTCATGACCGAGCTGTGCACGCTCCGCGGGGCCAGCAGCTCGTCCTCTCACAGGAAACACTTTTCATTTGACGACTGCAGCACTTAAACTGGACGTGACAAAAGCTGCATCCCTTTGTTTTGTCCCTCCGAGGGAAGGAACCCCGCCCTCAGCAGGGCGACACGAAACCTGATCACATGTTCAAACGTGATCATAAAGAGACATTTGGTAAAACAGGGAGAATTGGAAACCATCCTAAAGCTCTAAATGAATCATGTTAATTAAGTTACGTCCACATCCTCACTTTGAGATTTCAGGCGCAAAAAAAAAAGAGACAATTAGCATCATCTTTGAAAGCTATGTGTAGCAGGAGTTGTGATATTTAGTGTAAAAAGGGAAAATATTCATTAGAAGCCATCACAGAGGCCACCGCTCGCCGTTTCCTGCTCTGCACTGAGGGAGGGAGGGAAGAAGCCAAGTCGCCATGGTAACAAAAGAAGCTATAAATGGAAATATATTAAGCTAACTCCGGTTGGGAGTGCCGCAGAAGGAAGGAGGCAGGTACACGTCGACGTGGTCAATGTGCGTGACGAGCGGACGACGGAGATCAAACCAAAATACGGGACACTACGCCGACGCCACACGCCGTCCGTCTCCGACAGAGCAATGCTAAAAGACATGAGGGAAAATGTTGTAACGCCTGCGTCGTGTTTGTACAGAATGAATCTAATATATACTTACAGTGTGTATAGTATACAGAAAATCATGCAGCAAAAAAGTAGCCCGACTCACAGAGGAAGCTCAGATACCGGGCCGGTTTAGTCCGTGACGTGACGTGTGTCTCCGGCAGTCTTAAGGGTCTCCTTTGTTTTGTATATATTCTGTGTTCTTAACATCTCTCGGTTTATCGACGTCAGCAGCTTCCAGGGAGAAAGACCGTGTTTGTTTGTTTGTGTTTATTGGCCACAAAGCTGAAATATTTGCGTCCTCACTTTGGAAGAACTTTGTAAGTTATTGCTTTGTGTTTCGAGGGCAACAGAACCAGCTGGCACTGTGTTTGTCACATGAAGGAAGTCGAGCAGTGACGTCACGTTGAAACATGCACGCGTGTCTCGTTACAGGGCGGGAGATGTGCACTCGCTTGTCTGGCTGCTGCGTCGTCATGAACGGGACCGTGTGATTGGACGATGATACCTCTGAAAACAAATGTGCGGACACCAAGCAGCAATCGATGCTGTAAAGTGTAAAATCCTGCAGTTCCTCCAGTGTCCACTAGAGGCTGGCTGCAGAAGCACAGGAAGCCACATACACACCCGTTCAAAAAAATGATTTAACAGTAGAACTCACGTTTTTACTCGTCTTTGTCTGCACACACACACGATTCGTTTTTAGCCACACCCACGTGGGTTTTTGAGGATCAACAGTTGTGCATAATTAGGGGCGTGGCTAACCTGACTGAAGGGTGGGCGCTGTGAAGCTGTGTGTCAGGAGGGTTTCCAAACCCCCCCACCCCCCCCTTCAGTCCTGACGCCACTCAGGCTTCATCGCATTCATATTTAGCAACATGGCGGACGCTCAACGGAGGTTACTGTTGAGCGTCCACGATACGCTGTCCTCCATGCACGCCGTTAAACTGTAAACCAGCTAAAAGCGTCTTTTAGATGCACACGACACACACAAAATATCTGAAATGTATTTTTTGGATGTTTAATTCTGTACATGTTCAACAGAGTCTGCTGATTATTGAAAATACCCAAAGTAGTTAAATCTCCAATTCGCCGCAGCAACCGATCAGATCGACTTTACGGCGCAGAATACAGACAGTCTCAGAAAATGACCACGAGACAACTTACAAATGTTCTGATTCCAAACACCATTTTCAATATGTTTAGTGTCTTATGTTTTAAAAAAACGTCACTGAGGTTTAGTACAGACGCGTCCTCGCTGCCTCCACACTGCCCCCTACTGTTCATGTGCGTACTGCAGCTGCGCGAGTAAATCTCTCCGTCACGTCGATGTTAACGCTGCACGGTGTTGTCGTGATGTCGTGGTCACCGGTGATGCGTTCACATGTTCACACTGGTTCCTGTCCCGCACACTCACAGCGCCCCCTGGTGTCTCCTGTGTGTATAAAGTGTTTCTGAACAAATCGCTGAGAATCGTCGATACTCGAGTGAAGATGTAAAAAAGAAGTGTTTCACTCTGTGTCTCTGCTCAGGGATCTTCAGCAGTGGGTTGTTGCAGAAACTTGTCCACAGAGCGTTTACTAAATTAAAGATTTATTTTTGAAAGTTGTTGTATTTGTATAAATTATGGAGATTTGTAGCTTTTTTTCTCCTCTTTTTTGTAATATACAGAAGAACAATGTGCCAGGATAGACTTTTCTTCTTCCCGATGTTGCTTTTTTTTCCACAATAAATTTATGGTGTTCTGCTTTTACTTGGCTTCCTGTGCAGCTGTTTTCTAAGACGACCTTTTGACATTTCAGGTGATTTATTGATTTTGTGTAAACCATATTCGTCCAAGGATAAGACGACCCTGATCACCTGATCAGAATTATTTTTTAGAAAAAATCATGAAGAAAACTGTTTTATTTTGAAAAAAAAAATAATGCAGACACAAAAGCACAAAATAAAGAAGGAAGGCTGATGTGTTTTTACGCCTTTTAAAAACAATGTTTTTGGTGTCTTTAAATTCAATTTGCTACATTTCAATTCAATAGATGATTAAAATATTTCCAGGAGACTTCACAGTGATTGATTTCTCATCTTATAGTTTGTTTTCATGAGTTAATCACAGAGCGCTTTAAATAAAACAGCTTCTGTTCCCCGCGCTCCAGACGCTCTCCGGTCAGTCTCCACTTTGAAGACCAAGGTTTTGTTTTTTTTGTTTTTTGAATGTTGGGACCTTTTCACGTTGAATTAATTTGACAGCTTGAGAAAGACAAAAAGAATAATCTTTATTGATCCCCCAATGGGGGGAAATGTGTTTTTTACAGCAGCTCAAAAACAGGAAACAGGAAATATAAACAGCGTCAATGGCACAAAAAAAAAAGTAATAAAAAGAAAAGAAAGAAAAAAACAATAAAAAAATAAATAGATAAAGGGAGAAAAAATAAAATAGTCTTAAATAATGCTTGGCATAAACACTGTGCAGTCTCACTTGTGGAAAGACAGATAAGTAGAGAATGACATGCAGCAAAGGGCAGAGATCAGATTCGAACCCACAGCCTCTGTACATGCGGTAGCAATATAGCCACTAAGCTAAGCTAAGCTATTCACGCTCCCAAAGCAAAGCTCTGGATTTAGCGGTTGATTGTCATGAGCTTTGAGTCATGTCTCGAAGAATAAGACTTCAGATACCAGGATGTCACTTCTCCTGCAGGAGCCCGTCAGGGAGGGTCAGGACGGCTCCTGGACGCCACTCCAGGCACGCCCAACTCATACGCTTGTGTATCTGTTCTAGCCTGCGAATGATTCAGAATTCCCCCCCCCCCCCCCCGTGAGGAGCTGGAAAAAGAGGAGAGGGGAGTCTGGGTTGATTTAGCCTGTACTTGGATAGAAGGAAGAAGATGGATGGATGCTGGCTCCGTCTTTTGTTGTAAAAAAATAAAACGTAGGTTTGTATCAATGCAGGATTTAAAAACCTCCCACCGTGTTTAAAACAGCCATCCTTTCACATCTCCACTTCTTCTTCTTCTTCTTCTTCAGGGTTTCTTCATTATATGAGACTCTCTGGCGTGCTGTGCAACACGTTTTACAGGCATTTAAAGTTGCCCCCTTCAAATCTGCTAAAAGATGTCATTAAATTCGCTCCAATGCATCTCGTCCACTTTGATGTTTGAAGAGGAAAAAAGCAGACGTGTAAATGTTCCCATATGGACGGGCCGGTGCAGCGTCTGCACACGGCTCCTGTGTTTCTACTACAAACGCCCCCCCACAAGTCAGACCCCGCTGACATGCAGCGAGCCCCTCCTGAGAACAGAGCGCAGTCTGCCCTGTGATCTCTCTCACATGTCGACGTGGAAGCTCACAGGGCGCCCAGATTGGACGTATTGGACTGGAATGCACAGAGACGGCGTGCGGCGTTTGAATCGTCCTCTCACAACGCAGGTGTGCCTCACTTCTCTGACTTCAGACAATATCAGAGTGTTAAACGTCAAAAAGCTACTCGTACTAAAAGAAATAAAAGTCCTATCTTTAGTATAAATACTTGCAGGCAAAGTACCACAAACACATTACAGCTAATACAGCAACAGAATATAAGTAAGACGTGGCTGAGTGCTTTTATTTTGAAATACAGTAAGGATGAGTGCTGAGCGCTTTTATTTTGAAATACAGTAAGGATCTAACAAAGGTCAACGTGTGATGTCATCAGGTATTTTTATTTTGAAATACAGTAAGGATGAGTGCTGAGCGCTTTTATTTTGAAATACAGTAAGGATCTAACAAAGGTCAACGTGTGATGTCATCAGGTATATAAATTAGATGAGGTGAAATAAATCTACAGGGAGCCTGGAGGGACAAAAAAGAAGCAGAAGATTAATGGTGATTTAAAAATGTAACGTATTGATTAATCCTGATTAAATCGTTAAAGCAGGTGACGTGTGTGGTGTTGGGAATTTTCAGGAGCGAATACCTGACCAACGGTTATGTTGGGTTTTATGAAGTAAAATTTGATTGTCAAAATAAATTAATAATTAAGTTTATTTAATTATTAATCTAAATCAATAATTGTTATTAAACTGCGTTTAATAAACCTCGGGGCACCACCCTGTAAACAGGGAACAACCAAAATATTACCAATATCAGTCTCAAATTATTTAATTAAATACCAATATTAATAATCTGTATTTAATTGAAGGTGTGAAATCCGAACACAAAGCCCTTTCACCCAGCCTGAGTCACAAAGCAAATTCACAGTGATCACAAACAACGACCTTTTAAAATATAATAGAATTTATTTAACAAAGCAACATCAAGTAAATCAATGAAACTCAATCAAACAAACAACTATCATAAGCCAAACTACAATTAACAAACAAAACAAACAGGTGTGGCACATGTGTGTGTGTGTGTGTGTGTGTGTGTGTGTGTGTGTGTGTGTGTGTGTGTGTGTGTGTGAGAGAGAGAGTGAGAGAGAGAGAGAGAGGGGGGGGGGGGGGGGACAGACAGACAGACAAAAATGGCGGCGACCACGCGTGGTCACGTGATGGCGGACACAGGGCGATCTACGTTTCAGCAGGTCTGGAAAGCCACAGATCTCTATGTGTGTGCGTTTACCGAAAGGTGCGTGTGTGTAAAGCGAGAGAGCGGGAGAGATACAACGCCCCTCGACAGCTCAATCTCGGACTGGAGCTCACCACAACTCAGAGCATAGTAACTTCCACTTATCAGAAGCCAGCGGCTGGATTTGTATCAGACAGCGTTCACACTAGTCTTTCTGATAATGAGTCTATTGCCCGGTTATGACGCGGGAGCTCACAGATAAACACAGGGGGCACAGCGACACAAATAAAGGAAACAAAAGAGATTTTACTCTAGTAAAATCTAAGACACATCGGTCAAACACCAAGCAAAATATTATCACCGTTTCACCATAATAACTCAGTTATTAAACACACTCTCTATATCTAACTGCCCAGACCTAGCTAAGCCTCACTTGTCACCGTTTCGTCCACGGTTGATGAAAGGAAGAAAAGAGGTCCTGGAGCGGCCTTCCTGCAGTTGTTAGCTGATGGCGGCGTGTGTGTCCAAAGGGGTTGAGCAGGGCCGTCGTGTCCTCCGTCGAGCGAGGTGATCTCCGTGGGTGTCCTTTCTTTAAAGGACGGAACGAGACGTAATCCTTACAATCTCTCTCTATACCGTTTTAACACGGGAGAAATAAACGATCTGCTTGGGAGATGCGTTCAAGTGGATGATCTAAGCTCGGAATTTCGGACGTCGGTGTGCTTCAAGGCCTTTGGATTAGCTGCGCGCCAAAACTTAAACAAAGAGCAGCGTGCTGGAAACAGGAACAAAGTTGGGTATCTTCGGACATCGGCAGGCGACGTTTGAAAGAGCGTGAACAATGGGGCATGGCCGGCTTTATACCTCCCAGACTTCACACCTATGTGTTAGGTGTGGCAAGGCATTCTGGGAGTACCTGCAAGGCATGCTGGGATAAAGAGTCTTTTGTCGTAGTTCTCCAAACATACACAGCCTGAACTTTGCCATCCTGGCTGGACCCAACAGTGGAGTCGACCTGCCTCTCACACTTCTCCTGGTACATGAACACAGCAGCCAGGTTTAAGCTGCTCCACATGCTGTTTAAATGCTCTCCTAATAAGGAGCTATAATAATAACACCGAGCCCTGCAGGTAAACTGTGAGCTGATTGGTTCACTGTGATCTCTGTTTGAACAAACTGTGAAGATTTCACTCTCCTCTTCTCATTTGCATTCAAACCTCTGAAGAGTGCTAATGAGAGCCTGTGATTTACTCAGCTGTTATTTGCAAAGCACAGATTTAATCACAGCCATAAGGATAAAAAAAATAATAAACACTTCCTGCTGGAGAAAGCTGAAAAAGAAATCAGAAATGTAGTTTGAACATAACTACTCCAAAAATACTTTGTACGTTTCTTTTTGTTTTGTTTTGAAAAGTTCCCATTTATTCAGCAGAATTAGACCAGAGCACTTTATTTAAAACACAAGTCGTGTCAGCTTGAGATGAAGTACAGCCAGCAGGCAGGACCAATCAGAAGAGGAGCAAACGATGACAAACAGGAAGTCACGCAGCAGATTCAAAAACAATGTAAATAAAGTTTGTCATTGAAAGTCAACAAATGAAAATGAAGAGGAATTATCCGTCTGTAGAAGAATCAACCGGGTCCAGAGGTTCAGCTGAACAGGTGGGTTTTGAATATGTTAAAGATGTAGATTTGTTCTGTTTGTCAGTAGTAGATCTTTATTTATATATTTATTTATATATCGCACTTTTAAAACAATTAGTTTCAATGTGTTTCACAAATGCAAAAAGTAAAAAGAGTCAAACAAACACAAAGAAAGAAAAATAAATAGATAAAAAAAAGTGAAGAGTCTGAGTATGGGGTGGAGAAGGTCTAAGGGAGTCGGGGGGGGGGGGGGGGGTTCTGATATGTGTAGGTGAGGAGGAGGATTTTGTATGTGATGCAGGACTTGACCCAGAGCCAGTGGACTTTGGTTGGGGTGGAGGAGGTCTAAGTTCTGTGAGGTGTAGTTTAGTGCAGGTGAGTTCTGTACACACTGGAGCCTGTCCAGGGCTCCATGTGCCCGGCTGTTATCAA
>NC_136696.1:2326471-2338971 GCF_947650265.1 Symphodus melops | reverse complement strand
TTGTGGGCTGAGTGAAGATGCTGTCGGCTCGATGGACAGTCGAAGAAACTCACAGAGCGTCAATTTCAAATCAAACACAACATATGTCGTATTTTTAATCACTTTATCAAACGAACAATCAATTAATCCTCAGCAACATGTTGGCAGGTTTGTTTCTTTGTTCCCGTGTGATCCTGCTGCACACGGCTCACTTTCATGTCCGGCCGTGTTAAATCTAACAATGACCCCAAATGTTACAAAAACATTTGGGGTCGGCTGTTGTAACTGGTCGATAATGTAACAAAATGCTGAGAGCTAAACTGTAACAAGATGTTAGATTATCAGGAGAAACATATTTAGCCTGAATTAACTGGTAAAAAGTGCATTTTGTTACATTATTTTTTTTTTTTTTAAAGATTTATTTTTGAGCGTTTTTATGCCTTTATTATAGAGGGAGGACAGTGGACAGAGTCGGAAAGGGGGAGAGAGTGGGGAGAGACATGCGGGAGGTGGGCCACAGGCCGGACGCGAACCGGGCCGGACGCGAACCGGGCCGCCCGCGCGCGAGGACTGAGCCTCAATACGTGGGATCGCGCGCACTGCCGCTGCGCCACCGGCGACCCCCATTTTGTTACATTATTAAGAAGTTTTTACACTTCAGCTTTTGTGACATATTTTTTGGGGTCGTTGTTACATTTCGGGTTCTAACTGGGCGCAACATGGATCCAGACTGTGGTTCTGACTGACCTGGTTAGTGTGGAAACTGGAGGTTGGTACGACATGTTGACTGTTTTTCCTCTCTGGAGAGATTTGCATGTCGTGTTGCTGAAACAGGAAGCTGTCATGGACTCTGCTGGAGCTTCCTGCTCCTGATAACCCCGCCTTCCTGCACACGCTCACTCTGCTCATCCATTCAGCACCTTTCTCTCCAACTCCTTGTCTCCACCCATTTCCTGTACCGTCTCAGCCAATCAGCTGTCAGCTCATTAACCCTCAGTATTTAAACTGGTCCCTTGTTGTTTGTGCTTCTGCCTTCGTTTGATTATTATTGACCTTTTGGATTTTTGGACCTGTGCCTGTTTCACCTTTTGGACATGTTGCCTGATGACTCTGCACTTCAGCCTGGTTCTCCTGATTTTTGGTTTTCACTTTTGGATGGAACAAGTTTTCAGTTCCTCTGCTCTTGACAGGCAGCAGGTTGCTTTTACGACGCCTAATGAGTAAAACACAAAATAAGAGCGAGAGCGTTGGAAGCTAAAGTTTAAACCCTGTTTAAGGGTTCCCAGAGGGAAGTGGAGTCGGATCCCATGTATTTGGATTTGAAGGATTATTTTCTCGTAGTGTTCCTGATCTTTAAATCTCCAGCAGCAGGTGAAGCTGGCCGTGATGATCCCCCCCGCTGTGTGCTGCATGAATCCAGTCGGACATATTGTGTTGTGTCGTTCAGGCTGTTTCTGCCTATTTCATGAGATTGTTTTATTTTTGAGTCTAATTTAAATCCAACCCTTCGTCCATCCTGAGGGATTCTTGACGCGACTGCACAGCCTCTGAATCTGGGCAGGTTTCCATCGGCGTGCTGCTGTGGCCCCTCTCCGAGACAGACCGCACGGCCTGCCTTTTATCTTCCTGCAGCACGCTCTGTGTATTCCAACAGCATGCATTTAAATAATCCACTAAAGTAAATCCACTCAAAGACAAACACAAACCAAACAGAAACACAGCTGCTCTCAGCTTTGACAGAAACCTGCAGAGACGGGCTCTTTACCTTCATCGTCAGGTGGAGCGCTCACTCCATCACCTCAGGCTCAGTGACGACACGCAAACATTCCCATCCTCACTTTTGTTTCTGGACCGGTCAAAGTGTTTCACTTCATCCGCCGTCGTCTCTCCACGACCTGCACACGTCCAGGACCCAGAGACGTGCGTGCAGGTAGGACATGGACGAGCTGCAGTCCATCAGGACCAGGACCTCACGCCACAGGACCAGTTCTTCCCCTCATTAATGACGCCCCAGTTAATCTATGTGTTACATTTACGCTCTCTGAATTTCATCTTTCACTGGACTGCACAGCTCCTCCAATGCACTTTATTACATCCTGTGTTTAAGTATTATCTTCTATCATTTTTAATTTGTTCTTTTTATTTGTATCTTTTTAAGTTGCAGCTCTGATGTTTTTCACAGCTGTCTTTTGTTCATTCATTCAGTCAGATTCCTCCTATGTGTGAAAGTACTTTTCAATAAATATTCTGATTATGGAAATCTGTTTCATCAAATAGAAATTAACTTTTGTCCTTGACAGAAAGTTTTCTGCTTTTGTAAATTTGTTACCCAAAATGTAAATTTGTCTGAAGCTTTCTGAAAGTGTTTTTTTTCACACCAGACAAAAATATCCACTTCTAAAAACTGCACTTAAAACAAAACATGATTATTTTTGGAGCTGATGTCAGTCATGTGAAGGTGAAAAACTCCTGAGGACAAATGATTCTTCCACACTTGACCCAATCTGACATTTTAAAGTTCTGGATGACTGACAGCTTCATGTCTGCATGTTCAGTTTGCACACGTCTGAGCCGTGTTTGCTGTTTGAACAAAGACATGCATCAAAACAAACACGTTAAAAAAAAGAAATCGCTTCATGACTTTTTTTCCCATGCAGAATTTTACGACCCATTAAAACCGGATATGTGACCCACTATCGGGTCCTGACCCCCCCAGTTGAGAACCCCCTGCCCTAATTGAATGGATGCTCGGCGTGAGCTCATAATACTCGTCTCACTGTGCATTCGTTCGCCGTGCTGGCCCGTGGAGTCGCTCGACTCGGCTTCCTTCCTTTCGCTGTTTCCAACCATCTGTTGCAGAATAAATTATAAACACTCCATCAGTTTCTGACAGCTGCTGCCTTTTCTTTCAAGTAGCCTCGGCTCTGCTGTTGTTCCTCATCACGTCACTGTGTACTTATCGCTGTTTCTAAATGCTGCAGTTTGAGCTGAGAGCTTTCTACTCAACATGATGCACCTGAAGACTCCTCCTGAGTGCATGGATGACTTCTAGTATCCTGTTTCAGTCTTCATTAAGCTCATTATCTTTTTGTCATGTGCAGGAGTGCCATCAGGCCGCGCTCTCTCTCTTTTTTTTTTTTTTTTAGGCTTGAGTTATCCAGCTTGTTATTTATCCTCAGCAATGTGGGAATGGCTGATTAAGTTCCTCAGAGACCCATTAGAGCAGGCAACCTGTCCCGCCCAGCCACCGCCACCATCCATCATGCAAATCTAGACCATGAAGAGAACAGCTCAGGTCCACCACAGTCCGCTTTATTATCCCCTCATGTCCAAAGAAACCAGTTAAAGGTCTGCTGCTAACAACTCTCGACACTTCCTTAAAAAAACTCACATAACACCAGAAATGGGACACCGGTGGGTGATCGCTGAAGGGGCAACAGGTCTCATATCAGCAGGGTTTGGTTAGCCAGCTTTGACACCCCCCCCCCCGCCCCCCCGCCCTCCTTCTCCATCCTGCCCGCAGCAGCTGACTCAGGTAGCTGAGTGTTAAACAGACAGCAGGCTGCTGCGTGTTATTCTACCCTCCGCTCGGTTGAAGGAGGTGATTTGCAAATAGGCTTCAGGATCCTCCACACCCGGGTTCCAGCCTTTAAGCCCCCCCCTGATACCGACTCCAGTGGAAAATCTCTCCTTACTGTGGGTTTGGACGGCTACCAGCAGGCCTGACTGGGCTCCACATGAAACCTGAGGAAACATTTCTTCTGATAAAAACGACGTGATTCAACTTTTGGACACTCTGTGAAATATGAAAACACATCGAGAACTAATTAGCGTGTTTAAAAAGTCTCAGCGTGTCTCTGAGGCTGCGTGTTTACTACAAACAACTTATTTCTGTTTTCATATCAAGACATTTCAAAAAAAGGCTGCAAAGCGCTGATAATTGTTAACGTTTATTTCCTGGACTTAAGTCACATGACTCGTGTTCAGACCCTTTGATCTGACCCTCCACACCGAAGCAACAAACAACCGTACACACAGAAAAACATCATCTGAAGTGTCAAACAGCAGCTCTGATTTTTGACTTTATTTAACAGGGTGCTGGATGACCTGGCAGCTGTGTCACACGTCCTGTGTGCGGAGGCTATAGTCCCCGTGGCGGCGTCCCTGGGTTCAAATCCGACCTCTGCTCTTTGCTACACGTCATCTCCCTTAACTCACACACAAGTATCCAACACGTAGCCTCTGAAAAATGCAAATACTTTCAAACATGCACATTAGTTTTCCCTTTAAAATGAGCTCGACTGTTCTGATTCTTCCTGCCTGATTGTAATTTGTTCCTCTGATCGTGTCGAGCTGAAGCGTCGCAGCCGGCACGAGGCCACAGATCTCCGTCATGTGAGGGGAAATATCCCGAACAGCACGCAGAACCTGCCTCTGCTGAGTGTCACATCTGACGGCGGAGGGAACACAAAGTCCTCATAGAGAAACCTTTGTGTATTAAAAAGAGCAGAGGCTGTTTAGTGATCATGTCGTGGGATAGAAGTGTGCAGTGATTACTGGCTTGTGTGAGTTACAGACCTGTTTTCATCAAACTGGAAATATAAATGGACGAAGCCTGAGTGACGACACCCATCAGGGGGCGCTGGAGTCCCAACGATCAAAAACAAACAAATCAAAACATTAAAAATCACTTCCTGTACAGGAGCTCATCAGACCTGTTTTTTTTTTTTTAACCAGGCTGTGAATATGGGACGTTCAGCTGTTAAATCAGACTTTTTAAATGAGGTGTGTATGTGACTGTGAAGCTCTTGGATCCAGCCTCTAGTGGACAATCGAGGAACTGCAGGACTTCATTTTTCTACAGCGATGTTTCGTCCGACATCAGTTATTTTGTAAAGGTAAGCATTTCTTTTTTTGCCTGACTTTTCTCCTATTTGTGAAGCCCCCTTTTTCCCCTCTTTTTTTTTTGGTGGGAGATTAAATCCATTAGCCTGCTTAATGTTATCTGGGGAAATGTTTCTGTATCTAACACAAGTGCTACGGCTCCGTAGTAAACAGTAATTAGAAATTTGCATCCGCTTCAAAAGGAGACTCTTCTCCTCTGTTCTCTTTTCAGCAATGCAGCAACAACAGATGGAGTTTTAGCTTGATGCACAGTGTTTTCTCACCCACCACTTAATAGTATGAAAGCTGCAAAAGAGGCGTTCATGTTTCTGGCGTCTTGCAGGCTGTTTCTTACCTGCAGAGCTTGATGTGGGAGTGAGTGACTCAACAGCTCTTATAGCAAATGTTCAAATGCAAATGAAACAAATAGAATGTGACGTACAGTCATCATCATTAGACTAATGTTAAACACCGAGTGTGGGAGTTCAAACCGTTCAGGAAATCAATTAATTCAACCTTCCTGAGGGCATGTAAAGTCAAATAATTAGTGGTCACACACGTGGGAGAGCGTTTCCTCTCCGTTTGCTGCATGAACACAGAAACTGCCTGTTTTTTTTTTGGGTCCGACGAAAGGTCAGAGAGGAGTCGAGTTAAACCTCTTTAAGGCCTTCTGTTGGGAACAAGTCCCTCGGTATTTACTCTGAAATGTTGGAACATCGTCTTTGGTTTTTAATTAAAGAACTAGACTTTAAAGGGAAATTATGTACAATATCTACTGGGTGAAATAAAAAAGACTTCTAACTTTAGATTCTGCTCCTGAATGCTCTGGATCTGATTGGACCAGAGAAGGTAGGCGGGGCTTTGAAGGCCGTTTTGGACGCCCCTGGGTTTGCCAGATATGAGAGCAGTTATCAGGTGAACAGGTGTTGCAGCGATGGAAGCGGGCAGTGGAACTGCTTCAGATAGAAGTGATTGTACCCGAGCTAAAAAGCCTCTGCATGTTTCTAATAAGCTCCAGCAGCAGAAAGCTGCTCAAACTAGGATCAATGTTGGAGATGAAACATGGAGAGAGGTTAGAACGCAGAAAGCTTTACAGACCCATGCAGAGCTGGCTAAACACTGAAGCTACAGTGTCCACCACATGCAGAGCTGGCTAAACACTGAAGCTACAGTGTGCACCACATGCAGAGCTGGCTAAACACTGAAGCTACAGTGTGCACCACATGCAGAGCTGGCTAAACACTGAAGCTACAGTGTGCACCACATGCAGAGCTGATACCAAAACAATGTAGTTGATTTTTTGGAGAGGAAATGAAAGTAACAGAAACTCAAACAGATTGTGTTTAAAGAAACATCCAGTAAGAGTTTGCATCAAAGCAGGAGCCCTTCAGATTTTTCATGGTAAAAACTGGTATTGAAGGTTTAAAATTCACTGAGTCAAAAAAAGAAGAAATAAAAAGGGGTGGATGTGTTCTTAATGGTGTTTTTTTTTTTTTTTTTTACTGCACAGGAAATGTCAGCGGCCTGCAGGATTTACAAGCAGAGAATGTTAAAGTGATCCGCTCTTAATTTATTTGAACTTTTATGCACCTAAACATGCAGCACATGAACAAAGAGTTGCATTATGCTAGTGCTGCTTGTTGGGGGGGGGGAAAGGAGAAGAAACAGGTTTGCTTTGAGTCTCACAGCAGCTCTTTGTTTGACGGACACCTGGAGGAAAGAGGACGGAGGTGGAGCAGAGGGCGGACTGTGCGGTTCAAAGACTCCGTCAACTCTGTTTGATTTACTGTGATTCAGAGCTCGCCATGTTGTTAACGAGTTACTGGACAGAACCTAAATATTTATTATGTGAAACGGCATCACGCACAGCTGACCTTTATGTTGGCTTCCTCGCCACGGCCACAACCTCAGGAGACCGTAAAATTGTTTGATAAGTTTTAACGTTGGAATTGAATGAAATATTTGTTCAAATATGAAGACGCTCGAATGAGGAATTATTTTGAAATTCCAATTAAAACGACAGACTTCCTGTTGGGTTTTGCCCATGGGTGCAAAAGCAGTTTTTTGTTTTTTTGCATGCTTAATGTTCGGTCACTCTAAACTTCACAGGCTCCTTTTTGAACATTTAGTGGGACTGCTGTTGAGGCCTTTTGCAAAAGTCTGCTTTGAAAAACAACAAAGAGTTCATATTTTTCGGTGGGTCTGAATGTGATTCACTGGGGAGAAAGAAAGAATTCCTCGCTCTCAAATTTGGTCCGTGCAACCAATCGGGTCTCGGGCCCTGATTAAAAATGCATGCAACAATCTCCCTTTTGACTTGGCGTGTTTTCAGATCATCCTGGGACTTTTAGAAAAGGTCCATTTGCACCATGGTTCCCCTCCTGGAGAAAGAGCTGAGAAGGTTTTCCAGGATCTAAAATAGTTCACAGCTCCCGCGGTGCAGAATCAATAAAGTGGGAGGGCTCCAACAGTTTCAGGTATGTGATAAAGTTCCTGCAGTCCGAAGACTTGTGACGATGTCCAGAGAACCGTGAGGAGCCTGAAACGTTTCCCTGCAGTTACACATTTCCCACAACGTCGTGGAAAATCCCCGGAGATCGTAAATCACTGGCAGCTCGGTCAACTAAAACCTTTGTGTTAATACAACGTCAACAGCAAACGAGCCTTCAAATGAACATCTGCAGGCCATATTACACTTCCCTATTAGCTCAGAGTGCAGGAGGCCACATGTGAAAGGTGTCTGTGATTCACAACTGACTAAACACAAAGGTGCAGGTGAGATTTAAAACTTGTATATCGAGCCACAGCGGTGGGAGGTGACCTTCGGGTGTCGTCGTAAAAGTTGCTGATAGAGGTAGAGGAAACCTTTTTCTTGTTTTTTTTGCCCTTTTCTTTGTTTATTGAGGGGATTTATGCAGTGACCTTTAGTTCACACTCCGGTTTGATCACCTCAGAGCCACTACAGCTCAGTCAGGGTATATAGGAGGGAAATGTCCACCTTTGAAATCCTCATGTGTATACCAGACAGATACAGCAAAGTCTGTATGATCATAACACCCCCTCCTGGAGGCGGCGCTCATTGTTCGGACGTGACATTATGAAATCTTTTACGAGCAGCAGCAGTGACACAAGCTGAGCATTCAGGTGAAGACTGTTGGCTACGACGTACTGAGGAGCGCACGCTGATGGATGTGTGTTATAGAGAGAGACCCGAACGTTTGTGTGACGTTAATTAAGAGTTAATTATTGTGTTCGTCCGACTAAAACTGGACCATTTAACCCCCTTTTTGCTCCAAATGCAGCCAAAATAGCGTCTGTATTCCTCCACTGCCGGTTGATGCATTCTCAATAGGAAACGTTTGCAAGCATTAGTTTGCCACAAGACCAGTCAAAGACAGAACATGTGTTTGATGTGCTATGTATGTGCTATTTTTATGTAGTATCTATGTATGTGCTATTTTCAAATCAACGTTCTCAACTTAATTTAGCATCTACTTGAAAGCAAAAAAAAAGAAGTTAATACTTGGAAACAAATTCAGGCATCAAGGGGTTAAAACCCTCGTGAACATGTTATCCAGACTGAAGTTGGTGGGTCTGTTAACTTGTACCTGTACACGACTCAGTCGGCCCCAATCAAGCCGACGTATTCTCAGCGTGCTTCCTGCACCGGGTTTTAACCTGCAAGTATAAATGTGCATCGTCCTCTTCCTTCAGATACCAGCAGAGAAAAAAACATGCATTTTATTTTTACCAACCGTAAAGCACAAAGTGAGCAGCAGGTTTGTCACTATAAATATTTCACTTAATGCGTCAACAAGAAGACGGTCCACGAGGGTTCAAGAGGAATCGCTTGTCTTGTTCTGCAGCAGGATAAAAACAGAATCCCATGAATGAATGAACTCGAGTTAACTGCCTGAAATCACTCGCAGGCCGCGTTTCGTAAACACCGGCGCAGCCTGTGAATGGTAAGAGTCCATACTGTTTGCTTTATGGAAACAAAACATTTCAACATGATCCAAACCATGTTCTGTCCACAATCCATCTCCAGTGATTCAGCGCTTGTAGAAAAGATTACAGAGTAAATCTGGAAGGTAAACACAAACATTCTGCAGGGCCGGCTCCTCGAGCGAGCGCACAGTTTCATCGGAGGGAAAAGTTTAGCAGCAGAGGAGGGAAAGGCGAGGGAGGGAAAGCCTCGTGCATCATCGTGTTTTTGGGTTTCATTGTCAGAAAAATGTTTTTCTCCTCTGATCATTCCTCGAGTGTTTCATCTGCCTTCTCACAGGACAAATGAACCTTTATGTATTCACAAACAAGGACCACGCCATATTAACCGTTTCACCTTAAATGTGAATGTGCATGCTATATTGAGACAGAGGATGAGGGGGGGTCAGGTCAGCAGGTAGAAGCAGGCTGGTCAGCTGATTTGTGGTTTCGGTGCAGTCCTGCTCCTGGACCTGTTTACTTTGTGTCCTCGATACAGATAAAGATCAGCGACATGTTAATCTGCTGCAAACATTTTCTCATTTGTTGTTTTGCGTAATAATCTCCCTGCACACCGTTTGAAATGTTCCACGGTAAAACCCCGAGGGTCTGACGAGGTCATGAGTTTGTGTTTGGCGTGCAGCAGCGAGCCGGCTGCCGTGCAAACCTTCAACAACATAACTGTGGATGTTCAGCATGTTGTCATTTCTTGAAAACATATGGGCCCCAGACAATGCAGGCCGTCTCCACCTTAGGGATCTGTCTCTTCCCCATTAGATTAAGGTCCAGGTCAAAGGTCGACATTTTTAGGAGCTTGTTTAAACACCAGAAATGTGAGCGGAGGTTTTGTTTATGCTTTCAGAAGCTTTTTATCATTTAGTCCGATATGAGAGCGGCTGCAGCTCAGGGCGGAGAGGTGAATGATGACCTCTTTAAGATCGAGGCACGAGAGGATATGCACGGTCCCCTTACTGAATCAAGTGAATCAAACTAGAAAAGAGCACGTTCACTGGATTAGTTCAGGTTGTAGATGTTCTAGAAGTAAACAAGAGGAGATCAGATTAACTGTTAAACAAGACATAAAATGAATGTTATCTCCAACTGCCAAGTATGTTAATGATCAGTATAAAATATTACTATCTGCGTGTGTGGGTTCTTTCCACAGTCCAAACACATGCACGTTACATTACCTGGTGACTCGAGTGTGGCTGGTGTCTGTCTCTGTATGTGAGCCCTGTGATTGGTTGGGGACAGTCCAGGATGTAGCCTCTCGTCTCCCTCCGTCGACCCCGAACAGGAAAAGCACCACAGATAATGGATGGATGTCCTTGAAGCAGACTTTCCCAAACTTGGGTCTGGACCCCATGTGGGATCGCCTGAAGTGTGTGTACCGATCAATAAATAACATGTTGTATGTTAGAATATATTGAACATAGGCGTTTCAATGGTAAACATGCAGAGTCTCTGTCTGTTCGTCAATCATTGTGCAGAAATGTCTCCCAGCCTTTCTTCCTATGTCCACAATAATAAACATGAGCTCCCAGCCTTTCTTCCTATGTCCACAATAATAAACATGAGAAAGTCTTCATGTGCTCAGACAGTCGTTTGTACCTGCAACACAGAAGTTGAATTAATTTGAGCAAAAAGCTGGATGTGTTTTGGACGTCTGGGGTCGTCAGAGCGGGGTCACGGGCCAATCAAGTTTGGAAACCTGTGCGTTAAAGACTCTTTCAGAGTACGCATGACTTTAACCCAGGAGTGTATAATAAACGTGTAACCCAGACAAACATGTTAATACATTAATGTAGTTCATAAGGTATGTGACAGGTTTAAAAGATTAAAAAGAATAAATAAGTTAAATATGTCATACAAATATGGGTAAAAATCATGTTTCTTATATGTTTAAAAAGGTTTAAAAATTGCTAAAAGTACCTGACGTTAAGTTAAAAACAAGTAAAGTATAAAATGCTTTAGATGTATTTTATTTTTGTTTTATTGTGAAGAGCTACAGAGGAAGTGCTGTGTATACAACCGCTGCCAGTCATTTGTTGTATTAGCTTTACGTGAGTAAAAGAACCGGAAGTGAGATGCGCTAGCTTGACTGCGCGTGACGGCGGTACAAGCCGACATGTGCAGCAACTTAAATAAATGAAGGAGTTTCTTGGCTGTTCTCGTTTCATCCTTTTAGGATCACATATGGACATTTTCAGCTCCAGGTTTCATGTTTTTAGGACTTTGAAACAGTTTAGCACACGGACATTTTAGCTTTCGCTAGCTTAGTGGATGCCTCATCCAAGAACTAGTTTAGCTAACCCAGCTTACTATGAGGACTCGTTTTAATCATTCCGGGTTGGAAGTGAAGGCCGCTCACATAGAACTTGTTCATAGAACATAGAAATGTTCAGTAAACTCTAAGTTTGTATTTAGCTTAGTTTGGTCGTTGTGCTTATGAAAGTGTTTGTGGGTCTATGACATGATCATTGAGGGTCCGTAGGACTTTAAAGGGAGCAAATTAATGAAAGGAGTTCATCTTTATTAGTCTTCAATAACACAAAGAAGAGTCTCGGAGGGCCGTACCTCGTACAGTGGGTAGAGATGGGCTTCAGACGGGTTCCACCTCCAGACCGGATTATAATCGAGGCGGACTTACACTCATCGCAGTCCACAGCATGCGTCCCCTGACATTAATCAGGTCTCAGTCTGTGTCCTCCTCACTTTGACTGACATCACGACGAATCCAATGCTCTCCACATCTGCGTTTCATCTCATGCATCCTCACCCTGGATGGCTCCTTCCACCGCTCATAACTTTTTCAATAAACAATCCCAAAGGTGGACGTGCGGGGAGGGAAAACACGGGAACGCTCTGCTTTGGTCATCAGCCCGAGCAGATGTCCAAACGGAGACAGGAAAACATTTGGGAAACAAATACAGCTTATCACTTAAAAGGCTCCCGGTGGGCAAGACGCTCCATTTGTTGAGGAACATGAAAAAGTCGAGACAGTTTTCATTGCTGAGAAGGGGCCCATTCGTCATGCCACGCTATGACAGTGGAGACAGACGCTGCAGAAGCTCATATGATGATCTTCCTGCTTCATCATGCTTAGATCATGCTGAAGCCTGCGATGGGTGGAGAGTATATTTGACAGTTTGTGTTTTAATGCGTCTTAAAGTGAGCAGAGGAACAATGTGTTTTAGTTTCATATTGAGGTTTTTTTAATCCCTGCTTGTTGCTGTTTTCTAATTCTATGTTTTATATTGGGTTTTTTGTTTTTTTTTAACTCTGCTCGTAAGGTGTCCTCGGGTTTTTTAAAAAGGTGCCTGTAAATAAAAATGTATTATTATGTATTGAAGAATCAATGAGGGTAGGGTATGACAGATACAGCCTAAAAAGGAACGGTAATGATGAGCCGTTTTCACACACGCACTCCTGAAAGTATCTCGATCCGTTCAGGAGGCGTGCTCTGGATATCAGGAGGGATGGAGGGAGGGGTCTCCTGAGGTGAGACGCGATGGCGGATGTAGTACAGCAGGCTGTAATGACCTCTTTATCAACGCTACGTGTAATCACAGCGACAGGAAACCTAATGCAAGCAGGTTCATGAAGTGCACGGTGAGATCGCCGCGGTCACGTGCACTGACTCCTCCTCCCAT
>NC_136696.1:2288971-2321471 GCF_947650265.1 Symphodus melops | reverse complement strand
CGAGGTCACGTCAAAGATGAGGTCACGTCAAAGACTAGGACACGTCAAAGACGAGGTCACGTCAAAGACGAGGTCACGTCAAAGATGAGGTCACGTCAAAGACGAGGTCACGTCAAAGATGAGGTCACGTCAAAGACGAGGTCACATCAAAGACTAGGACACGTCAAAGACGAGGTCACGTCAAAGACTAGGACACGTCAAAGACGAGGTCACGTCAAAGACTAGGACACGTCAAAGACGAGGTCACGTCAAAGACTAGGACACGTCAAAGACGAGGTCACGTCAAAGATGAGGTCACGTCAAAGACGAGGTCACGTCAAAGACGAGGACACGTCAAAGACGAGGTCACGTCAAAGACGAGGTCACGTCAAAGATGAGGACACGTCAAAGGCCCTGAAGACATCCCTGACGACACGTCAAAGACGAGGTCACGTCAAAGACGAGGTCACGTCAAAGACTAGGACACGTCTTCTTCTTCTTAAGCATTTTTTTAAGTGTCTCAAATCCCACACGGAGTGAAAAAACAAACGTGCAGCCACCCGTTTTGAACTCAGCCGCGCTCTGGGCCGCTTGTGTTTTGATTAAACTTCGAGCAGCAGTAATTGAAAATGTTCCACCTGAGAGTCTCCGCTTAATCACATTACTTCCCGTGCCAAGATCTTTCCATTCCTCCTCATTTCATCGGAGACAAATTGTGTTTGTGAGCACGAAGACGCGCGTGTGATTGTTTAGCACCTCTGTGCGCCGGCTCACACGGATGACTAAAGGTTAATTATGAGAGCGACGCACAGAGGAGTCGTGTTCGACAGCTGCAGATAAAACGCTGAATTAACAGACGGAGCGTTTTCATTCACATCGACTGTTTGATTTCTGCACTAAAACTCTCCCGACACCCGGACCCGTTTTATGACAGTTTTATTCAAGCTGCTCTTTTATGTCCAAAAGAACAAGCTCATTGCCAGGCTGCAGTCAGCTCTCCCAACAATAACTGTCACATTGCACAACATCTAAAACCACACGACACAGCCGTGAACAATGAAGACCCAGAGCCTGACAATCACACAGAGGAAGAAATGAATACTAACTAATGTCAGACAATCCTGTCTGTGTGTGCAGGAGCTTGTAGATGTGGGAGTGTGGAGTCTGCTCAGAGGGTTCCCAGGAGGTTTCCCTCCCACCAACAAAGCCGAGGCTGCCAGACTGTTTGCTCTTGTCAGTCACCTGCCAGATGACGACAGAGACGAAGCAGCCAACGGCGGCTTGAGTCAACTCCAGTCTCAGAAAAACACAGAAACCAGGCTGCTTCCTGCTCTTCCTTCAGACGGCTGCTTCCAACTCCGTGTGAAGAGAAAGTAGGTTACAAGATGTGACAGCACTGTGAGCACGCAGGTTTTTATTCACGTTTCACCGTATCAGAAGATGCACATTTTAGAGTTTGCTGCAGCCCTTTTTTTTCTCCCCAAAATAACGAGACTTTTTTTTTCAGAATCATGAGACTTTTTTTTTTTTTTCAAAATCATGACACTTTTTTTCCCAAAATCATGAGACACTTTTTTTTTTCAAAATCATGAGACACTTTTTTTTTTCAAAATCATGAGACACTTTTTTTTTTCAAAATCATGAGACACTTTTTTTTTTTTTTCAAAATCATGAGACTTTTTTTTTTTTTCAAAATCATGAGACTTTTTTTTTTTTCAAAATCATGAGACTTTTTTTTTCAGAATCATGAGACACTTTTTTTTTTCAAAATCATGAGACACTTTTTTTTTTCAAAATCATGAGACACTTTTTTTTTTCAAAATCATGAGACACTTTTTTTTTTTTTTCAAAATCATGAGACTTTTTTTTTTTTTCAAAATCATGAGACTTTTTTTTTTTTCAGAATCATGAGACACTTTTTTTCAGAATCATGACACTTTTTTTTTTTTCAAAATCATGACACTTTTTTTCCCAAAATCATGAGACACTTTTTTTTCCAAAATCATGAGACACTTTTTTTTTCAAAATCATGAGACACTTTTTTTTTCAAAATCATGAGACACTTTTTTTTTCAAAATCATGAGACACTTTTTTTTTCAAAATCATGAGACACTTTTTTTTTTCAAAATCATGAGACACTTTTTTTTTTCAAAATCATGAGACACTTTTTTTTTCAAAATCATGAGACTTTTTTTTTTCAAAATCATGAGACACTTTTTTTTTCAAAATCATGAGACACTTTTTTTTTCAAAATCATGAGACTTTTTTTTTTCAAAATCATGAGACACTTTTTTTTTCAAAATCATGAGACACTTTTTTTTTTCAAAATCATGAGACACTTTTTTTTTCAAAATCATGAGACACTTTTTTTTCAAAATCATGAGACACTTTTTTTTTCAAAATCATGAGACTTTTTTTTCAGAATCATGACACTTTTTTTTTTTCAAAATCATGAGACTTTTTTTTTTCAAAATCATGAGACACTTTTTTTTTCAAAATCATGAGACACTTTTTTTTTTCAAAATCATGAGACTTTTTTTTTCAGAATCATGAGACACTTTTTTTTTCAGAATCATGAGACACTTTTTTTTTCAGAATCATGACACTTTTTTTTTTTTCAAAATCATGAGACTGTTTTTTTTCAAAATCATGAGACACTTTTTTTTTCAAAATCATGAGACACTTTTTTTTTCAAAATCATGAGACACTTTTTTTTTCAAAATCATGAGACACTTTTTTTTTTCAAAATCATGAGACACTTTTTTTTTTCAAAATCATGAGACACTTTTTTTTTCAAAATCATGAGACTTTTTTTTTTCAAAATCATGAGACACTTTTTTTTTCAAAATCATGAGACACTTTTTTTTTCAAAATCATGAGACTTTTTTTTTTCAAAATCATGAGACACTTTTTTTTTCAAAATCATGAGACACTTTTTTTTTTCAAAATCATGAGACACTTTTTTTTTCAAAATCATGAGACACTTTTTTTTCAAAATCATGAGACACTTTTTTTTTCAAAATCATGAGACTTTTTTTTCAGAATCATGACACTTTTTTTTTTTCAAAATCATGAGACTTTTTTTTCAAAATCATGAGACACTTTTTTTTTCAAAATCATGAGACACTTTTTTTTTTCAAAATCATGAGACTTTTTTTTTCAGAATCATGAGACACTTTTTTTTTCAGAATCATGAGACACTTTTTTTTTCAGAATCATGACACTTTTTTTTTTTTCAAAATCATGAGACTGTTTTTTTTCAAAAACATGAGACACTTTTTTTTTTACACAATAAAGTCGTGTAAATGAAACAACAACAAGCATGCTGGAACAATAATAATCAGAATATTTTCATAAGCGAGCTTCAGTGGCAGAGAGCACATTTCACAAAGTGTTAGTGAAGCGCAGACCGCTCGGTCTCTGCCTGCCTCTCTGACGTGTGATGAATTAGAAGTGGAAAGCGTAACACAACACTTGCACAGACAATTAATGTTGTAAGTGAAATGTAGAATATGTGTTTTAGCCTCCACAGATGGAACGAGTTTACAGGGATTCAAGCTGTCGTAGTGCATGTTGAACAGGATCATTATTCTTCTGTGAGCGATCACACAGTTTTGGGGTTTGTACTCGTGGCTGTGTGTTGTAGCTGGCGTCAGTCCAGTAAGAGCAGCATTTAAAACAAACGTCCATGAGGCCGGAGAGTTCTGGTCGGGTGTGCCGACCCATTTCTTTCCATCAAAATATCCGATTACTCATCAACATGCTATTGCACAGTTTTCACGGTCCAAAACCAAAGAGTGTGTGTGTGTGTGTGTACGTGTGTACGTGTGTGTGCACGTGTGCGTGCGTGAAACACCAACAAATAAAACACCAATAATGGCTCCAACAAACACACAGGACACTTGAAGAGCATGACATGGATTTTAATTCATGTTAATAAACATCAAAAGCCAAATGAAACAAAAAAAATCCTCAGATTTTGCAGAAAACATTTTTGTGTTGCTATTTTAATATAAGATATAAACCAGAGGTATGCGATCTTGTATTAGTTGTTTCCAGTAAAATAAAAAAAATACACCTTCAGTCTGACGATGAAACTTTTAGGTTTAATTTTATGTCTTAATTTTAGTGACAGGAGAGAGGATAAAAAATCAGTTAAAGTCTTAAAAAATAACTTTAACATTACTGTTATTAATATAATCAGAGGTTAACTGTTTGTGTCCTTTATGTAATCACATATATTTGATGTTCTGCACCATAAACCATTCCAACCCTTCAACTCTGCTGCTTTCCATCCAAATCCCTCCATCACAGCCTCAACCATCAACGTGTAAAATATTCCCATTAACTCTATATTTAGATTCAATCCTGATAAAAGATCCCCCCGGGAGCTCAGCTCTCTTTAGCAGCAGAACAATACATCATGAAACGAGCTGCCCTCTCATTGTGTCTCTTTCATTTATGCATTTCCATATTTGTGCCCTGACGGGAGGTTTCTGACCGCCTCATTTACATTACAGTGGCAGTCGACGAGGAAAAGACTAACAAGAAGCCTTCAAAGCTTTTTGCACAGAGCGTTTGTTCAGATGTGAGGCTCAAACGTTGGCCTGTCCACAGTTTTCCCTCTTCGCTCTGGAGGGAGATTCTTTGGGTTCTGGTGGCGACTGACTGGTTTCCTCAACTCTGTGATTTCAAACAGAGACTCACAGTGAGCAGACTGCTGCTTCCTGTGATGAATGTGATGCAGGAATAAAACAGAATTGATCACTTATCTAGAAGGAGTACATACAGTATACTGCAGGCTGACAGCGTCATCCAATCCTCATGAAGGACTCTGACACTTCTTCAGTGATGTAATGTTGAAATCTCTGACCCGTTTCTGCTCCTGATCTCTTAGCCTGCTTGTTGTCATGTCATGACTGTGGCCGCAAAGCATTGTGGGAGCAAGAACAGTGATATGTTCAAGGACATTCTGTAAATAACAATTGTTTTTCTTCTGAGATTAAAATCACTGAAATATAACTTTCTGATATCAAAATAAATAATAAATATTTTAGTTTTGAGATCAACAACAAAGTTATTCTAAACGGGAAACAGCAGAAGATCCTTAGGTACATCCTGTAATTTTAGATTCTGAGTCCTGGGTTTGCCAGATATGAGAGCAGTTATCAGGTGAACAGGTGTTGCAGCGATGGAAGCGGGCAGTGGAACTGCTTCAGATAGAAGTGATTGTACCCGAGCTAAAAAGCCTCTGCATGTTTCTAATAAGCTCCAGCAGCAGAAAGCTGCTCAAACTAGGATCAATGTTGGAGATGAAACATGGAGAGAGGTTAGAACGCAGAAAGCTTCACAGACCCATGCAGAGCTGGCTAAACACTGAAGCTACAGTGTCCACCACATGCAGAGCTGGCTAAACACTGAAGCTACAGTGTCCACCACATGCTGAGCTGGCTAAACACTGAAGCTACAGTGTCCACCACATGCAGAGCTGGCTAAACACTGAAGCTAGTGTCCACCACATGCAGAGCTGGCTAAACACTGAAGCTACAGTGTCCACCACATGCTGACCTGTGTGAGAGGAGGGGGCGGAGCCAGACAGCTCTCTGTGATGTTCAGAGTTTAGACTGCAGTACCCATTTTAAACACTAGGTGCTTCAGCCCCCCCAGCAAGAATAAACAAAGATATTAAAGTTTTTCTTTGATCCTTTGTTGTAAATATCTTGAAGCCAGCATCAACAGGTGTGCCCATAAAAAGGTTTAAAGAGCCCCCTCTTTGTCCCCTCATTTATTATGTCCACGTGTCCAGAATAAATGAGCGTCCTCTGCCCCCAATTTCAATCCTGTCCTCCTCACACTGTGACATTTCAGTCATGTCCCCCATAACAGAATGTCAACCTGGGTGCCGTATCCCGGGCCATTAATCTCCCTAATTGAATAAAGATGAAGAGGAACCGCTGTGATGAGAAAGGGCAGAAGAGTGTCTGGGGTGTGATTTAATGACCCAGGTGATTTATGGTCGATGATAAGACTCTGTTTAGGACCGTGTGGGTGGCGTGTCAAAGGACAGCTCGCAAAAAAAATGCCCTTTTTACCGTTTCCCTGTCGCGCTCCCAGCGAACGCCCCCGCTGCTCCTCCGCATTGTAAATTCTCCGAGCTTAAAGGGAAGGAAAGTGTGTCTGCTTCACTGACAGGAAGAGAACAATGGAAGGAGCAGGAAAGGTTTGAAGAAAAAGAAAGCAATGAAGGTGTAAAGGAAATGAAAGAATGAAACAAATTAGTCAATGTGCATGACATGACAAAAAGAAGAGGAAAAGACAGAAAGGGGGAAAAGAGAAAAGAAAGCGTCAGAGAGTATCCGAAAAGAAAGAAAGGAAGAAAAAGAACAATCTAGGAAAAATGTGACTGGATCAGAAAGGACGGCGAAGCCAAGGCAGAGATGGAAAGAAAAGAGAAGGAAAGGCCTGTGGGTTGCCAGGTCTGCAGGTTGCCAGGTCTGCAGGTTGCCAGGTCAGTCCTTTTGCGGGCGTCATCTGCTGAAAACAGAATTAACGTGACAAATTAAAGACAAACCTTTGTGGAATATCGTCTCCTTCAAGGCTCATTAGCGAACAATCACAAACCCTGTCCAGCACTTGTCAGGCGTGTGGCAGGCTGCCGGAGTGGCTACTGTAAATAAGCCTACTGTTGAATTAAGACTTCATTAATAATATAAAGAGAGCACCGAGCCAGTTAGGGCTGTAAAACCAGCACAAAGCAGGAAGTGCTCATGAGCACACCTGTTTTCAAAAAGCCTCCTTCCTCTCGTTCCCTTTCATATTTCAAAGAGCGGCTAATGACATTCGCAGACGCCGAGTGATTACACGGCATGTTAACGCTCCTGAAGACACAGCCTTCGTCTCAGGCCTGGAAGGGGAAATGTGTTTTACAGCAGCAGGGGCAAGCCCGTCGCAGATGTTAACCGGATCACAGCCATCTGCATCAAGGTAGCCACCCTGCACGCCCCCCGCTGCTAGCTAACAACATGCTAGTGCAAACGCCACACTGTGCCGTCAGCTGTCAGGTCGTTCATAATGAAACGAAGGGTTAAATGTGAGCTCGGCACACTCGCACAGTGGCGTCGCGCCGCACGCAGGCAGAGCTTCCTCCGTGTCGCTTGCACGCTGTCTTCACGCTCCAATCCATCACACGAAACGCAATGACTGCAGGCCGATGATTAATGAGCGTCTCAACGAGTCGGAGCCTCCGGATGCTATTACAGAACGTGCCTGCTGAAATATTAGATCCTCAAATACAGCACGAGAGCGAGTCTTTTTATACAAGCCCCCGGCCAACTGTGTGGGCTTGTTTCAATATCTGTGAATTTGCCTTTAATTCTTTTATTGTTCCCATTATTCCAACCTCAGACCGTGTGCACTCAGCGAGCGAAACTGCACACACGAGAATGTGTAGAGAGAGAGAAATGTCTCTCGTCATCGTGCAAGTTCACAAGCAACATTTTCAGAGTGAATTCAGGCGGCTCCATGGCGACTTCATGCCAGCAGAGGATCAAGGACCCAGGATGCAGAAAGGGTTTGTTGCCGTGGAGAAGCTGGCAGAGTCCGAAAAAAAAGAAGAAGAGGAAATTAGCAACAGCTGTGACGTGAAGTAAAGAGCAGGCAGCTATTCCTGGAAGCTCTGAAAGCAGAGTCAGCTCATGGAGAAAGTTGGAAAGATGAGCTGTGATTTCTTTTTTTTTGTTGAATGGACGTGATGAACGCAGAACAAGTCGGCTGGATGAGAAACACCTGTGCACTCGTTCCTGCCTCATTAAATCCCTCAGCCGCAGAGAGAGGAGGAGGAGCCTGAAGTCAGAGAATCTTCAAATTCACAATTTTGAACGGGAGCGTGTTTGAAGTGTGATCAAACATCCCGAGGTCTGACTCAAGTCACAGCTCTGAAACTCCCGCAGAGTAATTGCACCTTAGCGGCAGCTCGTCCCTGCAGCTGCAGGCTGCGTGAACGCGCTCGCCGCCACATCCACATGAAAGGAACAGCAGACTGTTGCTGAGGAGACAGCAGGAGAAAAGAGGGAGCACCCCTGAGGAGCCTCTGAGTTCTCTGACGCAGAAAGCACACAGAGCTCGATATATATGTTTACATAATGTCTTGAGAGGTTGTTCATGTGTTCACGCTCTGCACACAGTATTAAATTATATCTCCAGAGACGTGACGTCTGCACGCTGGAGGCAGGTTGGAGTCGTTCCTGCAGAGCTCTTCTCCTGGGTTTGAAGGTAAATCAGGTGAATCAACGTCAGGTGGGTGAGACTGAACAGAAAAGTTCAAATTCAACAGTAACTGCAGCTTGTTCATCGATTTAGATAATGAACATACAGGAGACATTTTTAGGTCAGAAACTATCTGAACCAGCCATGTCGACTTATCTGCGTCCACCTTCACCATCGTCCACCATCAAGACCTTGATGTCATCTGGTGATCAAAGTGATCAGAACTCATCCTCCAGTGTCCTGATCTTTCTTTCCTAAGACGTAAAGACTTTGTACTCGTCGTAGCAGGAAGCCATTTGTGGAGAGAGCCGAGATGTTTTTGAAGACGTGATTGGACTTTGTGTGGCCCTCTGCTGGCACAAAATGGAAGTGCACGATGAATTCAATTATTGACGGATTTCAACTTTGTTTAGAGATTCATCTACATGTGTGTGTGTGTGCGTGCATGTGTGTATGCATGCGTGTGTGTGTGTGTGCGTGCATGTTTGTGCGTGTGTGTGTGCGTGCGTGTGTGTGATTTGCTGGGATAGGGATAGAAAGGACAAACTCATGGACACATTATTCCTCAAACCAGAGTGAAAAGTCAGTGGAGCTTTGAGACATAAACTGAATACTCGCCTTTAAAAAGTCTTTTTGAGATAAAGATGTTTTTTTCTTTTTGTTTGCTGAAAAGTTACTAAACGTCAGTTTCACTTTTGGCTGTGCCTTCAGTTTCCCCCTGTGTTGTTAGTGGGATTTTAAAAGAGTGCCTTATGGAAGTAAAAAGCTGCTGCATCATGCAGCTTTATTGCAGGAAGAGCAAAAAATACACACATTTTTAAAATAAGACAAGTAAGGACCTAAGATGAAAGACTTACACTTGGTGAGGAAAATATTGAAATGACTTTGTGCAGCCCATATCTCTGGCCTCCTTCCTCGACCCTGTGAAAGTCAAATAAACAGAAATAAAGCATCATGTGTTCTCCTAAAGGTTAGCTGAAAAAATTCAGATTACATAATTTACACAAGCAAAACTACATTTCTGTTGGGCAGTGGGCTCATCAGAGAATAAACCTTCATAGAGGCAAATAAGGTGGTGAACAAACACATCTGGAATGAGGCCTGATAATAGCAGCGCTCTAACATCACCTCCTGTTTCGACAGTGAATGTGTGAGCAAGGAGCATTTATTCACACACAGGAGGTTAAAGGATCACGAAGTGTGTCGAGACAAACCAGACCAAATCTGTTTGTGGATAAAAGCTAAAGGACAGGGATCATACACGGGACCATGACGAGAGAACCCTTATTGAGAACCCTTATTGAAAGCATGAACGTTAAATGGAAATAGTAAAAAGATTTGAAAGAAAAAAGAAATGGCCACTCTCTGCATCATCATTAAACCACTTTCTGCAAGCCCTTCATCAGAAGCTCACAGGAATCCAGACATGAAATGTGCACCATCAGATTCGCCTTTATGCAGATGACATTCTCATTTATCTCCCAAATCTGAAACTATTTATTGCATCAAGGCTTCTAAATCCACTGTTCCTCATTCATACTCAATTCATGTAGTAAGACTGTGGCACCCCCCCCCCCCCCCCCAACCCTTACCCCCTCTGCAAACTGATATCAACATTCCCCCCCAGGCTGTCAGAGTTAATCTCAACTTTAAACCTCTGCCATTAAAAACAAAGACAACAACCCTCTGACATCTCTCACATGCAGAACTGCCTCCAAACTACCCAACATGAAAACCTCCTCTAGAGGACTGAAGTGAAGCTCCCACCCTCCTGCTCCAGATCACCTGACTCTGTCATGGAAAAACAAAACACCTGGAATTAAAGGTCAAATATGTAGATTTTGATGAGTTAAAAACTGTGTTTTATGTTGAGTACTTACATTACCTCGGATATTTCCAACAGTTATCAAGGCAGAGAAATCCTTCATTTCAAAGTGTTAATATATGTTAATATTTCTTTTGAGGCGGCCTCCATGACGGACGCTCCGTTGTTTAAAACCCACCTCCACCTGACTGAAAGATAAGGTGAGACTGCATTTCCAGCGTGGAGGCCGCCAACCACAGGACTCCAAATCCTCCTGCTGAGCCCATTAATATTTACAGTCGATGATGTAAACTCACTCTCGCTTGGTCCTGAGCAGTAATCTTTTAGTTTTAGCCCCTCTGCAGATCACATGAAGTCTCTAACGCCACCTGATGAATGTAGTAATGTCGTCTGAAGGGATGCGTGTGACGCTCCCTGGACGTTGAGTTAGAGGCTTTGAAATATGAGGAACAGTCAGACGGTCCCCTCAGTCTTCAGCCTCTAATATGAGCTGAAGATCCAGGATGACAGGCCTTAATCCCAGTCTCCACTCGCACCAATCCATCAATCTGTAACGTCTCATAATCTGGTTCTCTCTGTCTCACACACACACACACACACACACACACACACTTCTACACACCGTAAAGGGCTTTGATAGAGCTCGTGTTGTTTTTAACTGTTGAATAATGCATCACATACAGTAAAGCACAGAAATAGAACTGTTGTGTTGCTGATGTCTCTGGCAGATGAATGCAGAGTGCTCTAAATTATGGATTAGTTCATCCTGTCATGAATTTTAGAAACTGCACAAGTCTGTTTTTTTTTTTTTTTTGCATCGAGCAAAGATCATGATGAAGTTGTTCAAATATTCCAAAAGCGGAGACACAAACCTCGCTGTTACTGTTGTTTGTATTCAGAGACACATTTCTCTCCAAATTTTCAGACTCTCGTGTCGTCGCCGGCAAACTTCATTTCTTTCTGATCAGCCAAAGTCGTAGAAGTTTCAGCTGCCTCGGTCAGCACGTATTGAAAACGGCCATGGGAGACGTGTAATATTCCCAATAAATAACCATATTTTCTCTCCTCTCTGGGCTTTACGAGTGCGAGTCAGGGATCTCATCCTTCAGTGTTGGAGAAGACGACGTGCACACAAACTGGCCAGCCTTCTTCGAGTGAAGCCCGGTAGATAAAGATGAAGACGGATCTCTTTAATATCTCTGTCACATCACCACCAGGATGCCTCGTGCTCCTCCTGCACTTCTTAAAGATATGGTCCCGTCTGAAGTGATTACAGCTCTCTGGTAAGCAAGGTCACGGAGGGGGTGAGGGAGCAGCTGTCACCGAACACCGAGTCCATCAATCATTTGTTTGGAAGAATAAGAGCAGAGGGAAAATACAGGTGCTGGACTCTTTACACTGCAGCCTCTACCATCAGTGTGTGAATGGATGAGTTCATACTGATGGACTCTGCAGCAGCCTCTACCACCAGTGTGTGAATGTGTATGAATGGATGAGTTAATACTGATGGACCACGTCCCTGTATGTCAGGTGAAAGTCGGACTAATAAGAGGGAGATTGGCTCCATTTACTTCTGGAGGGTTTTTAATCATCTTCAAAATGTCTTAAAAATAAACATCTGATGGTTTTCTCAGATTAACCCAACGCTCCCATGGAGCCTGTATTTACTGTTCAGTCAAATCCACAACATGTTTTATGGACCAAACACACAGAGCAGCTCTCTCTGAGCTCATGAGACATTCCACGTCGGTGATGTGGTTGAAAGCATCCTAAAGGAGCTCTCAGGGCGAGAACGCAGCGGAGGGCGTTTCAATCTCTTCGATCGGCGACTGTAACTCATGTATGACACACGGACAAAAAGAGAGAGGAAAAACAAGCCTCGTCTCAGCCACAAGAATGCCCATGAACCGTGTGTTTTCAATTACAGGAAACCAGCGCGACCAGAGGTTGCTTCATTTAGCTGCCTGTCTTGGAGTCGACATAATGTTCCCCCTTTTTTAGCGAATCAAAGAAAATCAAACGTGTCTTTGTTCCCTCTCTGCTAATCACACGGCCGGAGAGAATTGTCACAAGTTTCTCATTTTCGGATCAAGCTGGCTTTGGATGTCTGAATTCTCATACTGGAATAGGCTCCCTCCCTCCCTCCCTCCCTCGCTCGCTCCCTCGCTCGCTCGCTCGTGCAAAATGGGCTGAGACAAAATAAAAGGCAGAGTGACAATTACAAAATCTGTGCTGCAGATTTATTGCACGCTGTCACAAAAACTAAAAGGATGCTAAAGATTAACACCAGAAAATTGAGTTAGCACATTTTAATATGCACCATATTATTAGAGCATGGAGGAAAACAAGAAACGATGATGCATGTGTAATTATTCAGACAGAATCTGTTGGTTTTTCGCAGCGACAAAACTTTGGATTCTTAGAGTCCTGTGGATTGTGGTTCACCAAGACTCCCAACAGACCCAGCAGATCTTTCCCAGGCTCTCTGCAGGTTTCCTTAATTATCCTCCATATGAAGGGACCCGTGAGCACAATGTGTGTTATTATGCTCATCCACAGGGTCCTGGTTTCACAATGTGCCCCCCTTTGCTCTCAGGTTTTTCAGACTCTGTAACGTCCCCCGGGTCTCTTAAACGTGGCTGTCACTTTGACTCTGGCTCATGGTTGGGAAATCGGCCACCTTCTCCTGGGCAGAAATCTCACACCAGCTTGCCTTGGCCCGCAGACAGCAGGCTCCCAGTTCTCCATCCAGCTTCCTGCTCTCCACGGAGGCCCGGCTTGGTGCAGACTGGGAATAGAGGCTGAGAGGTTGGAGTGGGGACAGAGAAGAGGCAGCGGGGGCCGGAGGGGGAGGTGGTGGGGGGGGAGAAGGGGGCACATTTGGAGGGATATTTCCTTTCACGGTTTCCGCTCCTCTCATTTTCCCCTCATTATCAGGATGTCTGGTGCCAGACCTCCTTCTGATCTGGCTGAGGTGAGAGATGAGATACAAAGTGAGGACAAAAACCTGAAAGTGGCAGCTGATGATTTTAAGATGAGGGGAAAGGCCTGCTCCTGTTCTGAGGCCTGTTTCTCATTTCAGCTCTCCTCCAGCAGAAGGGGTTAAAGACAGAACAGAGGCGCCCTGTTTTTGGGGGGCAAATGGAAAGAAATACAAACAAGTTATTTATTCATCTGCCCACCCTCCCTTTTCCTAAAGCCCCTCCAGAATAATCCTCAATTCTTCATCAGCAGCTAAGTCCTCTTCACATCCCAGCAGGCGTCGCACCTCCTTGACTTCAGCTGCCTTCTATTCACAGAGACTCACAAAAGCCTCTGCACCCAGACTCCCACACGGTGAAGTCAGATAAAAGTTCATCTGATGTTTAATTTACAGTGAACTCTGAGACTGTACTTCCACCACCGCCGCCCTCCTCCACCAGGCCTCAACTTTTGTTGGCAGCATGCGATGATTTGTGCAGCGCAGCCAGCACTTTTATTCCCCGCCAGAAACCGGGCTGGGCAGAGACTGAGACTGCTCTGCAGGGCTGCAGAGAGGCTGGGTGGTTTCTCTACCGCAGGGATCCACAGCACAGTGGGACGCGGAGCGCTCCGTGCTCGCACAGACGCATTCCAGGCGTGCACACGGATCTCTACGGTAACTGTCCCACTCACTTCCCCCTGATGCCTCTCAAAGTGAGCAGAGACCGTTTATCTTGACCTTAAGCTAGCAATTAGCTCTGATACATTATCGATTGCAAATACATTTAAAGATGTAATCCCGAAGATTTCCCTTCCAGATTAGCATCTTATTTAAAGCTTTAAAAAACCAGGCGTGCATGACGACTCGTCCTCCCCTGGTCAACAGCAGCAACACCGCACAAAGTTACAGAGAGAGACCAAATCAGATTTAAATGCAACTTGTGAAGATGTAGATGCTCTTTCAGTTCATGGTAGAAAAAGTCACAGTGGCGTGCACAGACTTTTAAATAGATTCTTTGCACGCTTTTTCCGTCGAAAATCGTTTTTCTTTCAAGTCAGAACTTCAGCGTCACTCTTCTGCTCGCACGGCTCCGTGGTGAACCGGATTACACGTGACATTAAAAGTGACGCTCAGGAGAAACAACAGCAGGACCTGCTGACAGCCTCCGTGTAGATAAATAAAGAGTTGGTCCACCCCGCTCTGCTTTCAGGCTTTGCTCTCCGGCCATAATGAGGTTTCAGGCTGAAGCTAATGTGCTCAGAGAGAATAAGGAAACAAACAGATGTACTGCAGAGACACGGATGTACCGGCTGAACGCTGAGGTGTGTGATCGCTCGTGCACCATAAGTCACTGTCACACGTGGTCGGCCTGAATATGCACGACTGGAAACGCTCACACTCGCATCGAAGCTGCGTAAGAGGAACGGCTCTGAGATGTTTTGCGAGCGGCACACTGACAGCTCAGGAGAACGGAGAGAAACTGGATAGCGTGCTCGTTATGCTACCGTGACCTCAGAGGTCAGGGACAGGAAGGAAGCCGGCGGTCACTGCGCACAACCAGAACAGAGGGTTTTGTGTTTTTTCTAAACAGCCACAGATAATGAAAATTCTGGTTCCTACAGGAAGGAGAAGGATAAAATCACCTCTCTGAATATCTCTCACTGCTTCATCTAAACTATGCAAGGATTCAGACGATGGACAAAGTCGACTTTTTCTCAGGCTGCAGATTTAATATTCAGACAAGCAGAGAGAGAATTTCAACCTTAAATAACACCACCAGAATTTTCTCTTTGTGTCTGAAAACTTCTGCAAAAGTTGAACCTTTATTTTTTTTTAAAGGAAACATGAGCTGAATAAAAAATATCTGAAATAAGAAATCTGCTGCTTCTCAAGGCTAAAAAAACGTTTTTTTAAAACATCTGCACAGTGCAGTTTGTAACCAATGTGTGCTTTGGCGCCCACCAAAGGTCTCTGCATGCAAGTGCACTGTCAAACACGTGCGCCCGCAGCAGGCGAGTTAAAGCGACGGGGCCTGAAAGTGGGAGGGGCCTTTATTTGAAGTGTTGCGGTGCACACAGCATGTTTTCAAAGAGAGACGCCGTGAATGAATCCAATCATCTAAAATGTGGAGCGACTGCAGACACATTGGAAACATCAAACTGGTGTATTAAAAAATGTGATTAGAAAAAATGTACCTTTGCGATATGAATAAATGAATGTAAACTGGTTTCACCCCCCCATGAGAGCAGGCAGTGATTAGAGCTGAGCTGGAAGGACGGAGCGGAAAACGAGGAGGGGACAGAAGGAGGGGGGGGGGGGAGCACTTTATCCTCATTAAGACTAATGTGCATTAGCTGAAAGGCATCATGTTTGGAGAGCAGCGTGCACAGCAGGAGAGAGCGTTACGGAGGAGTTTCACCGCCGATGAAGGACGGCCTGATGGAATCAAGTGTTTGATTCCGGCAGCGTTGATCAGGTTTTCAACATGCAGCAGGAAGGGAAGGTCAGCAGCTTCACAAAGTCATCCAAGTAAAACTGCAACAAGCACAGAGTTGTGTCTGCAGATGTTCCACTCCCTGGTCTCTCCGGGGTGAGACTGCATTGTTGTTAAACATGTGGCCGTCGTTAAAATGACATTATGACTTCAATCTGTAATAATACAAACATCTTACATTTGGCTCCAAGTGAAGCCAAAAACAACCAAAGTCTCAATCTGTGAGAAAATCATTTACAAAGGGACTTTCCAGAAAGGCATCCTGGTCCGTGCAGATCCTCTCAGACATGATCACAGCACTGACAGAGGAACAAATCAGCTTCTACACTGAGGATGAATCTGTTAAAGGTCCTGGACTACGTTCAAAACATCATTAAAAGTTTCATCTCTGTGACCTTTAATGCATCCATGAATTATAACCCCCCCCCCACACACACACACACACACACACACACACACACACACTCTCCTCATTTCTCCTCCGAACGGAAACAGAACGTTTTGAAATGAGGTTCATAAATGAAATATATTAAATCCAGGAAGCAGTTTGTCTGTTTGTGACGGTTCTACATGGATGGAAAACTAGACACTGTTAGACCTTTGTTCATTTCTGGACGTTTTCACCACGATGTTGATGCTAACAGAAAAACAGCGTGTGACTTTTTGATCCAGTAGGTGTCGCTCTCGAGCTCCAGCAGGAAACCAAAACAACAAACAAGTTTGGCCACGCCTCCTCTCTCCTGCCAGAGACACACCTCCAACCCGACTCCACCTGTGCACCCCCGTCCATCAACACCCACCAGCTACGTTCTCCGTCCACAGCACGAGTGCTGATAACGAGGATTTTTCTCATCCTTTGTCCCTGGTCTAAAACATCTTTTAGTCTTTTATTCTGAAAACAAACTGGAGGTTTTTCATCTTGTTTTGGTGTCTGACTTCTTCTTTTCTCTGCTACACATCTGGTGGAAGTTGGCCGATGGCCTCGTCTCCATCCGAACAGCCAGAGTGGAGAGCGGAGGACATGCGTGTCCATCTCTCACATGTATGTGCACAGCTCTCGTCTCTGCTGTCTCGCTCCTCGTGCGTCTCCAGCGCGTTGAAGTTTCAGCAAACGGACAAATGAAAAAACAACGTCGGTTTACAAATGTGGCAAAACTTCATTCCTTTATTTACTCGTTTTCTTCCCCACTTACTCCATTTCATGGTCACAGGGGTCTGGACCGTATCCCAGCATGCACTTGGTGGGAAGTCAGGTTGTGGCTAAATGTGATTTGAGCAGTCTGAGGTCTGGATTTTATGGCTGTCTGTGTCTAAACAGCAGGGAAACGTGCCTAACTGCCTCCTCCACGGTTCTTCTGGGACAATTCCTGCAGTCGTTTGGTTACGGACACGACCAGCAGACACACTGACTCTCTCCTGAAATCATGGACATGCTATTAAAAGTGCTGAGTCATTACACGTTCTACTCAACCGCACACCACAGACGACAAAAGGATGTCCATGTACGAGGTTATTTTCTTTACTTCAGACGATTACAACACGACCCTGAAGAGACGGGAGTGTGTCATCCAAGAAGAGAAAAACGTGAAAGTCCAGGTTAGACGACAGGGCGAAGCCACACACACACACACACACACACACTGATCAGCTGCTGGCTCTCTAACGGAGCTCAGCACAAGTTCAAGCTGGAAGATTATATCGTGAAACACGTTTATTCAACTTTAGCCCCGCCCTCTCGACCACTTCCTCCCCGCTCTGGGAGTCGCTCAGGGAAACGTCACGCTACCAAAACAAACTCCCATAAAGGCGTAGCGACACGCAGGAATCCTTTAACGATGAGGTGAAGAACTTCCCTCCCTTCCTTTTTTTTAATTGCAACATTATTTTCATTAATTCTGCACGGAGTAATTGGCTTCATTTGTTTGTTTTGATCCACGCACGCAGTGTAATCTAATAACACATTACCTCTCTGATTACTGCAGCCCAGACAGGCTGCTCTTCATTTCTCTTATATTGCATTCATATTTTGGAGTCATTATCCCAACGAGCTCAGCCAGGTTAAATTCCGACCTCTTCAAATCCCGTCCAAGCGTGCTGATTAATGAGTCTGCAGCAGGCGAGGCCGTTACACACTGAGGTAATTGCTCTGCACTGTTTTCAGCCCCAGAGTGAAGTTTGCAGAACGACTGTTAGAGCCGATGATGTTGACTCGTCTCCAATCATGTACAAACATACCACAGATATGAGCAAGGATCCGTTAGGAGCCAGTTTCTGATAATGTATGTGAAGCTTGATTTGTAATTAAATGCAGCTCTATGACTGTATTCTGCATGCTGCTTTTATTCTTTGTACTAATCATGAAAATACGTCGAGATTCCCTCCATCTCTCGCTGACTCACGGCTTTCACGGAGTTCTGTCTGCGGGAAGCAGCAAAGCCCGAGACAGGCTCAAACCTCTGCTGCAGCAGGCATCTGTTTGGGGGGGGGGGGGGGGGGGGGGGGGCCCAGACCATCAGGGGGGCCCCTGAGGGCTGACAAACTCAAACCACAGCAATGACCCAAAACGTGCACTTTTTTGCAACGACAGTCGGAAACCTCCCTTCGGGGGCCCCAATCTGACGGCACTCACTGTCGTTGCATCTTTACTTTGAAAACCAAAGTTTGCCAATGAGTGTCAGCAAATTAAAAATGATACAGACTTCTCTGTTTATAGGAGAGAAAAAGGGAACAGGGGCCGGTAGGATGGTCGCCTGCAGGGCCACCAGACTCTAGAATCACCACTGGTCCTCACTCGCACCAAGGCCTAGCACCCCAAACTCTCACCCTCCTCCGCTGGCCCCCACATAGACCCAGAATCAAATCCTCACTTTTAAATCCCTCCATACTGCTCCGACCTCCAACACCCCACACCCTGAACCCCCTCCCCACCCCCCCCAATCTCTGCCAAGTCTTATCACATTCATCAGCTTCATCGTCTCAGCCTCAGACGTTATCATCAACCATCGACACCACCACCAGAGTCCGGACCCCTCAGGAGGCTGCTGTCTCGCTGTAGCGTTCAAGGACCCTCACTCAACATCACTTCTATGTAAGATAAAAATGTAATTCCTCCTGACTGAATTTCATTTATCTGCCGGCTCAGTTTGTTTAGAAGTCTTTCCCACAGAGTCAGCATCGAGAACACACACTCAAAGGGTTAAATGGACTTGATCCTGTTTCTCCTCGAGACCTCGGACTGCTCAAAGCTCTCACAAATACACATTCACACTCTGATGGTAGAGGCTGCTGTGTGAAGGGAAACTCATCCACAAGCTGTGGACGAAGCAGCGAAGGGTTTTGCCCCCCCCCCAAAAAAAAACATTGGACATGTGGCGACCAACGACCACGAATCCACAGCTGCCCCTAAAGTGCAAACACCAAGTTCATCGAGCTGTTTGTGTAGATTTTAAAAAGTAAATGTTGAGTCCCGTTCTGTGCAAATTAGCCTCATTACAAAGAGCGAGTGATTCTCTCGTGCTAAAAGTCACAGCGCAAAAAAAAGATTGTTTTGAGAGTTGATGGTCAAGAAAACAATGACCTGAAATGAAGTTTAATGTAAGAAGAGTATGTAGTCACTACTTTGAGACCACGAGGGGTTAAATCCGTCTCTTCCTGGTTTTTTATTAGCAGGACAGTGCAGCTAGCATCTCTCCATATTCACACACACACACACACACACACACACACACACACACACACAAGAGCAAACTGTAACTACCCTGAGATGGAGCCGATAGAGGGAGGAACGTTTGATCTCTTAGCAGCCATCAAGGCCGGAGCGTTCGTCCTGCCGTCTACGCTCTGACCTGATCACTCCTCACAGTTTTAATTCACCTGAGCAGTGACGATATCGTTACCCCTCCAAGTCGACGCCGACAGGTGGACGCTGCGGACAGAGGAGGCGGGGCTAAGCGACAGTGCAAAGAGGGAGAGAGCGGGAACCTTGCACCATAAATAGACCACTAACTGTTGGGAGGCGTCGTCGGGTGGATAAACCCAGAGGTGAGCTCAGCGTGTGGCTCATGATGCTTTAAGTGTTGTACAAGCAGGTCGTAGTTTTTCTCCCTTGTAAGAGTTACAACATGAACAGTAAATTAAAAATGAGTCATGTGCCACGTTTCAGAACAGCAGGAAGAGAAAAGGAGTCGGAGTGAAGAGAGCGTGCTCTCCCCCCGAGGCCGTGAAATTCAGCGGCTTACTAAAGACGGTCATTTTCAGTAAGTACAATTAAGAGCTAAGTACCTGCTCACAAAGCAAACCAAAGCCGTGTTTTAGTGCGTGACACGCTGAGCTGTCCGACCACAGAAGGACTGATTCACTCACACAGCATCCCCCCCCCCCCCCCCCCCCCCTAAAAACAGAAAAGTTGTTTTGATTGAAGCTGCATCGCATGTGACTGAGGAATTATCCCAGAGACGGCACAAAACCTGATTCCAGTAAAACACTCCATCCTGCCGCTGCAGCCATCCAAGTGTGGCTTTCCTCTCTTTAGTCATCCAACGTGCTCGACTTTCTGCTGTGTGTGTGTGTGTGTGTGTGTGTGTGTGTGTGAAAGAGTTTATTCACACATTTAACTGGAGCCTGTTGAGGACGGTGAATCAACACAGCTCCAGAGTGCTTGGTGCACTTTTACTTCTCTTTCTATAAGTTACTGTGAGTCGTTTTCCCTTCGTGTCATATAAAGTTGTTGGGAATATTTTCATCAACTAAATATTTGCCACCCACTATTCATAGTAAATTGTTAATTTTCTGTTTTTTCTGCCCTGAACCCAAATGTTTTTGGGGGTTTTTTTTATCCTGAGATGTTTCACTCCTGCAGCAGGGTGGAGTCGTGTATTTATGCTTCATGACGGTTATCGTTTACGTTTTATATTCATCCTTTACAAAGACGTCACTGGGATCAGACTCTGAAGGATTCTCAAACAGCATTCACACTGGATGCATTTATTCTAAGTCACGTGTACAATATGAATAAACCGAGTTTGTTTCTGCTCTTTTGAAATGAAAAAAAAAAACGTTTTTTTTATTGATTTATTGATGATTTATTATTGGACGACAGAACTTCACAGTTTTGAAGCTGCCATTAGAATGCTCACTGTTATTTAACAACACGTTATGAGACGTACATATGCAGCAAAGAATGCAATGTCTGTTTTTAATAAAACACAATATTTAGTATTGACTGTTGGGTGGCTGTGGATCAACGGGTAGAGAAGGTTGAGGGTTCGATGCCCAGCCGCAGAGAGCAACATGTCCGGTGTGTCCATGGGCAAGACACTTAACCCCCCCCCCTCATCCAGCCAGCTCAGGTGCGCCTGCCGGGGGCAGCTCACTGAATTGGTAACATAACATGTGGTGGACACTGTAACATGATTGGTAACATATTCCTCCATAAATATCCCAGTTAAAGGCAGGGTAGGTAACATGCTCTAGATCCACTTTTTAAGATTCGGGTTGAAATTGTTTTTAGGTCCTGACACAAATTAATAACTCAAGTTCTCTGAAAAAGGAACAAAGTAAATCCATCATGTGTTTCAGTTTGTTAATCTTTAAAAACTTTAACCAAATATCTGCCACAAGGTACCAATCTGATGAACCAATCACAGCCTCCCTGTCTCCCTGCTCTCTGATGAACCAATCACAGCCTCCCTGTCTCCCTGCTCTCTGATGAACCAATCACAGCCTCCCTGCTCTCTGATGAACCAATCACAGGCCTCCCTGTCTCCCTGCTCTCTGATGAACCAATCACAGCCTCCCTGTCTCCCTGCTCTCTGATGAACCAATCACAGCCTCCCTGCTCTCTGATGAACCAATCACAGGCCTCCCTGTCTCCCTGCTTGTTCTCTTCCTCTTGCGTGCTCTCGCTCACACTCGAACCACGTCACCAATGAAGGAGTTTATACTGAGAGTTTACTTACCGCTGAATGAGACGGCGTGGTTTTAGAGGGAGCACAGAGGGGGGGAGGGGGCGTGGCTTTAGAGGGAGCATGGCGGGGGCGTGGCTTTAGAGGGAGCACAGAGGGGGAGAGGGGGCGTGGCTTTAGAGGGAGCACAGAGGGGGGAGGGGGCGTGGCTTTAGAGGGAGCACAGAGGGGGAGGGGGCGTGGCTTTAGAGGGAGCACAGAGGGGAGTAGGCGGGTGTTGATGGAACGCTAGCTTTCAAAGATTTCCGACCCTCCCTTTAACACCCACACGGGTGATTACTTTGATTTCTTTCTCCCATAAACATTCGTACATTGAATCATTATAAGGCCCTGTACTCAACATTCCTAGGATTCCTTAGGATTTACCTGTGAAAGTGTTTATCTGAAGACATGGAAGCATACGGTACAGTACAATAAATCAGTGTTATCTCTCACACTGCATTAGAGCCGGATCTCTGCGCTTAGCACTGCCCGGCTTCATGATTTCATTACAGAAACTTGATTCAATACTGAACAACTCAGATGACTTCAGGTCAATTACTCAATGACAACGCCGCAGGCAACAGCATCCATCACCTACAACTAACCTTGGTCTCTTCTCCCCCCCGCATGCAGCAGCTTTACCTGTGCTGTTCTCTGTAGCAGCACTCTTCCTCTGCTACATACTGGTCTTTGATGCTTTACTCTTAGAGCCAAGTGCACAGAGGAGAAAACAATCTGTTCATATTTTCATCCCATTTCGAAAGGCTGCGAGTTGTTTTGGGCCTGGGACACTTGTACCTTTAAATTAAAACAAGATTTAAACGTGTTTTATTGGTTTGTTTGGTTGGTTGGCTGGTTAGTTGTTTGGTCGGCTGGTTAGTTGTTTGGTTGGTTGTTTGGTTGGTTGATTAGTTGTTTGGTTGGTTGGTTGGCTGGTTAGTTGTTTAGTTGGCTGGTTAGTTGTTTGGTTGGCTGATTAGTTGTTTGGTTGGTTGATTAGTTGTTTGGTTGGTTGGTTGGCTGGTTAGTTGTTTAGTTGGCTGGTTAGTTGTTTGGTTGTTTGGTTGGCTGGTTAGTTGTTTGGTTGGTTGTTTGGTTGTTTGGTTGGCTGGTTAGTTGTTTGGTTGGTTGTTTGGTTGGCTGGTTAGTTGTTTGGTTGGTTGGTTGGTTGGTTAGTTGTTTGGTTGGTTGGCTGGCTAGTTGTTTGGTTGGTTGTTTGGTTGGCTGGCTGGCTAGTTGTTTGGTTGGCTGGTTGGTTGTTTGGTTGGTTGGTTGGCTGGCTAGTTGTTTGGTAGGCTGGTACGTTGTTTGGTTGGTTAGTTGTTTGGTTAGTTGTTTGGTTGGTTGGCTGGTTGGTTAGTTGTTTGGTTGGTTGGCTGGTTAGTTGTTTGGTTGGTTAGTTGTTTGGTTAGTTAGTTGTTTGGTTAGTTGTTAGGTTGGTTAGTTGTTTGGTTGGTTGGTTGGCTGGTTGGTTAGTTGTTGGATTGGCTGGTTAGTTGTTTGGTTGGTTAGTTGTTTGGTTAGTTGTTTGGTTGGTTGGCTGGTTGGTTAGTTGTTGGATTGGCTGGCTAGTTGTTTGGTTGGTTAGTTGTTTGGTTAGTTGTTTGGTTGGTTGGCTGGTTGGTTAGTTGTTTGGTTGGTTGGCTGGTTAGTTGTTTGGTTGGTTGGTGGGTAAGATGTCGTGATTACTCCTTTACAGTGAATTATAATGTTGAGGCAGCTATAATCACACCACATCTAACACTGAACATAAAACATTTAGGGACATAAAAAAAACACTCATTACCAAAGATAAATCCCTATGAATTTAATTTACATCGTTTCTTTGGTTGGACTTTCACGCTACCAAAGTAGTTTATTGATTTTAATTATTCATTGACATCAAAAATATTTCCACTCAGCAAAGGACAAAAAGTAGCCTGTCAATGACCACTGAAAGAGTCATAGTGTGTGACTGGAGCACTTTCTCAAACAGATTCAACCAAGGTAACAAAAGTCTCATCGAAGCTTCTTCAGGGGAAAATTCATTTCTATACTAAGTTGTTTAAATCCGGGACAAACTGACTATATTGATAAAGTAAAGAGATGGAGAGAGCTCAAGAGGGGAAAAAAACGGATTGAATAAGACGTCAAACGCTCGATGAACTTATAGAATATCCATCAGTCTGTGGAGCAGCTCTTTTAGAAAGTCAAGCACCTTAATTGTAAATTCAATGAGACCTGAGTCCATTAGGTTATTGAGCAGCATGTCAAATAAACGGAGCCAATATAAACATCCGTTTTGTGTATTCTAATGAGAAGTGTATCGATTGATGTTATTGGACTTGTTCCGGCACATGCAGTGTGTGTGTGTGTGTGTGTGTGTATCTCATCATCTCTCTTCCTTTTCTTTATAACATTTTCTTGGTTGGCACTAAAAGATTAAAAGTGGTTTTGACTCCCAGCAGGACCGGCTGCAGTAATAACTGAAGCCTTGAACTAGCAGAGTGTGTGTGCAGCCTGAAACAGAGCCACCACGCTCACTTGAACACATTACTGCAGCTTAACTGGGAGAAGGAAGTGGAACCGAACCCACTTTGAAGGGATCAAAGCGAGCTGGTTGTGCTCTGCGCTCCTTCTGGCCTGTTGCACCAGCGAGGTTTAAGTTCTGTCTGAAGTCATCATGTAAAGTCCACTCTACACCGTACGTCTCAGCTGGTCCTGCTGTTATTTGTTTGCACGCTGGAAATGTTTGTTTCACCTCAACTAGGCAAGCATAATATCCCAACTGTGCTCAATAATTTAGCAGATATATGGAGTTCGATATGTAAGGTATTTAAAATCATCTTGTGTTTAAAAAAAGTTGCCCAGGTTAAGTTTGGGCATCTGACATTGTGACGTTTCATGTGTGTGTTTAAATGTGTGCTCGGTAGCTCTTGTGTGAACACTCTTGTTTCTGTGTCCGTCCTGTCTCCATGACAACAGCCTGCTGACAACGGCCGCTGTATGACCGACACTGCTCAGTTATTTTTTTTAATTTTAGATAATTTATTTCCTGATCAGACTGATCATACTACAGATCAGAGAAAACACACAATCTGTAGGATCAGTACATTAGGTGTCTTGCTGAGTTGGACGATTTTCAACCCCCTGCTCGGAGCGGCCTGACAAACAAAAGAAGGAGGAGAAACTCTCTGCTCATTGATAAGAATTTAAAAAAGCCTATATGAGCACTGCCCCGGTTCTAAATGAGTTAATTAATCACCATGACAACCATATTCTGGAGAGGACTGTACACCTGATGCAGTCCAGCGCTGAGCTTTATCTGTTCTCTGTGTGTGGAGCATTCGGCTGTGTTCTGCATCCCTGCATGTTTCCTCTGATCTCTCAGGAAGACGGCCTCGGTCAAGGTCAAGGCAGATGAGAGGCGGCTGCAAAAGCACAAAGTCTGAAGAGGATGTGAAAGGACCTTGGATTAATATTAATGCCTATTGTGAATGTGAGGATTTGCAGACGAACATATTCTAATAATAGTGCGCACACACACATAGACACACACTGAACAGATCTGAGAAGTGAATGTGAGTGATGAACGTTCAAGGCCTCTACACTGCAGACAGCTCATCTGTCGGCCTGTGAGATAAGAGGAGGGTCCAGAGTGCGAGGCGGACTCTGTCTCAGTCTGCAGACAAAGGGACTGAAACAAGACACAATAAAACCAAACGAGGCGATCTGGGACTGACTTTGAATCTGCTCTTGTGGGTGTATGGAAGTTTAAGGCTTGAAGCTAAAGATAAAATAGTCTATATTGGTCTGATATTTATTGATTTCCCCCACACACGCACACAGCCATTTTGGACGCCCCTGGGTTTGCCAGATATGAGAGCAGTTATCAGGTGAACAGGTGTTGCAGCGATGGAAGCGGGCAGTGGAACTGCTTCAGATAGAAGTGATTGTACCCGAGCTAAAAAGCCTCTGCATGTTTCTAATAAGCTCCAGCAGCAGAAAGCTGCTCAAACTAGGATCAATGTTGGAGATGAAACATGGAGAGAGGTTAGAACGCAGAAAGCTTTACAGACCCATGCAGAGCTGGCTAAACACTGAAGCTACAGTGTCCACCACATGCAGAGCTGGCTAAACACTGAAGCTACAGTGTCCACCACATGCAGAGCTGGCTAAACACTGAAGCTACACTGTCCACCACATGCAGAGCTGGCTAAACACTGAAACTACAGTGTCCACCACATGCAGAGCTGGCTAAACACTGAAGCTACAGTGTCCACCACATGCAGAGCTGGCTAAACACTGAAGCTACAGTGTCCACCACATGCAGAGCTGGCTAAACACTGAAGCTACAGTGTGCACCACATGCAGAGCTGGCTAAACACTGAAGCTACAGTGTCCACCACATGCAGAGCTGGCTAAACACTGAAGCTACAGTGTCCACCACACGCTGAGCTGGCTAAACACTGAAGCTACAGTGTCCACCAACATGCAGAGCTGGCTAAACACTGAAGCTACAGTGTCCACCATATGCAGAGCTGGCTAAACACTGAAGCTACAGTGTCCACCACATGCAGAGCTGGCTAAACACTGAAGCTACAGTGTCCACCAACATGCAGAGCTGGCTAAACACTGAAGCTACAGTGTCCACCATATGCAGAGCTGGCTAAACACTGAAGCTACAGTGTCCACCACATGCAGAGCTGGCTAAACACTGAAGCTACAGTGTCCACCACATGCTGAGCTGGCTAAACACTGAAGCTACAGTGTCCACCAACATGCAGAGCTGGCTAAACACTGAAGCTACAGTGTCCACCACATGCAGAGCTGGCTAAACAATGAAGCTACAGTGTCCACCACATGCAGAGCTGGCTAAACACTGAAGCTACAGTGTCCACCACATGCAGAGCTGGCTAAACACTGAAGCTACAGTGTCCACCACATGCCGAGCTGGCTAAACACTGAAGCTACAGTGTCCACCACATGCAGAGCTGTGTGAGAGGAGGGGGCGGAGCCAGACAGCTCTCTGTGATGATTAGAGTTTAGTCTGCATTACTCATTTTAAACACTAGGGGGCAGAGTTACATACTGGTCCTTTAAGGACCCTCAGGGTCCCCCTGCAGATAAAACAAAAACAACACAGAATCAGGACCAAATCAAAACTCTGGCAAATGGAAAAACAACATGAAATGCAAAGTCAGCAGTTTAGAATAATCTTACTGTTGGTTTAAAGCATTTATTTAATCTGATTGATGCCCAAATAAATCATGCGACTTCTGGAAACTCTGACTTTAAGTACACTTGATTGTATTTGTTGGTTCTGGATGTGCAAAGCGTTCAACTCCTCCTTTGGGGACGATATCCTTTTTTATATAAATCCTCTACAGCTTTCCACCATCTGTAATCTATTTTCACACAAAGAGCTGTTTAACCTTTTTTTTCCTTTCTCATTCAGTCTGCTGTGTCTCTAAAAAAAAACCAGTGAGAAAGAAAACGATCGAAGCGCTGAGATTTATTCTTATAATTCTGAAACAATGCAGCTGCTGTGTTTATGTCCTTCTTGTTGCAGCAGCAGCTAAAATACAAACACATGGACGTATGGTGACTGTGTAGGATCCAGAGTCTGTTCTGTTCCCACAAGGCTATTTTCAGTGTGGATGTGGATGCAGAGCGTCTCCGAGAGTCACGTTCTGACTGCACTCTGTGGGGATTTTCAGCTTCACCATGCAGCTAATTACAGTCGCGGCTTCGCTCTTACGCTCTGTGTCTACGAGGAACAGATGGACAATGGCTCTGACAGTCTGACTCTGTGACGAGTCACTGCGCCAGCAAAAAGTCGGGTCATGCCGTGAGTCCCTGGAGTCAGGCTTTATGAGAAGTTGGTATCATTTTGAGAAAAGGAGGGTGGCTGAACGGATCATAAAGTGGGTTTGGCTGGAGGACGAGCAGCACACAATGCTCCTGCAGAGTGCTGACAGATGGTCTGTGAGCGGGCTGAGACGTCTGCAGCGCCGGGCTGTGAAGTGGTGACTGCCCAGGGTGTGTTCGTGTACTGTGTACACTAACTAAAAACTCTGGCATGGAGAACTCTGATGTGATGACAGCGAAGGTAAACATGTAGAAGGAGGCCAAGAGTGTGTGTTCACCAGAGGATTCAAAGTTCAAGCCTGTCCTGTTTGACTTAAGATTTCCGCAGGAACATAAGAACTCGTGCAGACACTCGGCTTATTTAGAAGTGTTTGAGATGTTCAAGTCAAGTCAATAAAACCACTTGTATGTGGGTGTTCCTGTGAGGCCGACCACGTCAGATGAGTTGACTGCGGATGAATGCTGCCATCTAGTGGCAGAGCGTAGTTATTACAGGTTTTATTTTTAAGAACAGTGACTCCCAAAGTGAGAGGGTGGAGATGCCTGCCAAACTGGTTTTTTTAACACATTACTGTAAAAATATAGTGTTTCAAATAAAACCATATTATAAAGTGAAATATAAGACTACATTAACCTTGTGTTGCAGGTGCATCTTAAATCTGCAGGCTTGGCTGTCCAATCAGCACCCGGACATGATGCTCACTATAAAAGCTGCCACCTGAGACTCCTGTCGTCCTTTTCCATCCATCACATGCACTGAACGTGATTCTCTCACACTTCTGACGTCGTTCATCTTTTTTTATTATGTTGGTGTCGCTCCTGTTTTTTGAGCCAGACGTGACAATGTGCAAACGTTCTTTAATAAAATGCAGGAGTTAGCATCTTTCGATCTTTATCTTTAGTTCTAAATTCATTAATTTTATTCATGGAAATTACTTGTATTTAAAAGAATCCTCACCTGGGTCATGACTCGACTGGGAGACCCCCCCCTGGGAGACCCCCCTCTCAGTGTCTCATGAGAACCCAGGTGGTCCCACCTCCCACTTTCAGACCAGAAGACCTGGACCCTTCAGACATTTCACAATGTAGTGAAGTATTTTCTTAATGAATATTTGAGATATTGAAAATAACAAATATAAAGCTACTGTAGATTTACATGTTAAAGTGGGCGTGGCCATTTGTGCTCGAAAGAGTGGATTTTGACATGGATTCAGAATCCTGAAGGACCTCTAGTGGACCCCGTCATAAGCTACCTGAGACAAAGGTTAACATTTAGGTTTTTTATACGCAAAGTGGAGAAATCAGGAATTAATTTGAGCACACATTTTCTGAAAAGCAGAGCAGGCAAAAGACGAGGCTCACTGGAGGGTTGTAGACAGACTAGAGACACAACCCGCTATGACTGGATCGGGGTCTCTGGAGTCCCATTGATGGCCTCAGTCTAACTTTGTCCCCGTTTCCACCGAGCAGTCCGGCTCGGTTCGTCTTGGTACGGTGCGCACTTTGCGGCGTTTCCATAGACTAATCCCGGGAAAGACTCCCAAATAACCGATCCGTACCGTCCCACTTTTTGGGACCCTTCCGTTGGGGTGCCAAGAATATCGAGCCGACCTGAAAAGGTGGAGCTAAACACTGCAGTCCGCTGATTGATCGACAGAATCGTCATTTCCTGTCTGACATCTGCGATCAAAACCCCGCCGTGTTTGAACCAAGCTGGATTGAGTTCGGCTGTTAGCGGTTAGCTGCTATAATGTGATGCTATTATGTAGCGACTATCAGCATCCACCCGTACCCAGCTTGGGTGGCTGTGGAAACACAAACAGGATCAGGCTTAATCGAACCAAACTGTACTGATCCGTACCGGACTGCTGTTTGGAAACGGAGCTTTAGAGTCAAGCTAACGACAGGCTGAGAGCTGAAGCGGGTTTTAAGCCTCCCGAAAAACCATTATGTCAGCTACGAGCCTAAGTATGAATAACACGTATCATTCATAAAATCAAAACATAACATAATAAAATATAATTTACACCTGTACAAGTGTGGGCCAGAAAAACTAATCTGACTGACTTTGTTTTTTGTACCAGGCTGTAAACGTTTTTATTCCTGCGCTAAAAACAGCTTTTTGTGACTTCCACTGTTCCTGCAGCTTCCGAACTGCAGGATTTTGCACTCCAGCCTTGGCTTCATTTTTCAAGACTAGACGTTGCCGAGCGCGACCTACAAAAGAAAACTTAATATAGGAATCTGAACAGAGACCTACACACAGGGAAGAAGCGAGGGAGGAACGAAACAGGACGCGTGTCCAGCTCTGCTTAAGATTCAGATCACTGAAGATGATAACTTTCAGCAGGATGTGAGTCTGAACATTGTGGACTCTTCTTCTCTGTTATGTAACGGTCAGTCAGTCCACAGGCATGTGACTGATCTTTGTCTTTTAACAGAAGTGGAAGGATTATAATTACTGACCCATTATCACTGCCCAGGTGATCCTGCACTTTCTGTTTCTGTTTATACATTTAATATATTAAAAAAAATACAACCTTTCCTCAGGCTACATCCTCACCTTCCTTTCAGAGGAAAATATTTGGTGGCCAGGCCTGGAATAACATTTTCATTGAGCTCGTCCAATGAAAGAATAATAAGTTAGTTTAAGCTCATGAGCTGTAATTCTTGGAGGTTTTCGTCGAGGCCACGGTTCTCCTGCCAGCTTCGGCATTCCTCTGCAGCAGAGCCACATCTCCGGCTGAGACGCAGACTTGTCCCTTCAGCTCCTGATGGCCACATGTATAAAAATATGAGCAGACAACATTCCTCTGTGCTGCACTCACACGTTGGCTTCGTCGTGCAGAAGCAGAAGCATTTTACAAGTTTTCACTTCAAGTAACGGTTCCTCGTGTTTGTGAGCGAGGTGATCTGTGCCAAGCAGGGGAACAAAGTCTTTCTTTGTTGTTTTAGCGAGCGAGTTCCTCCAGCAACTCCGGGTGCGTGCATCGTACAATTAGAAAATAACCACGTTCATGTTCAGGGAGTGTGAACTTTCCACGCTGGTCCTTCTGAGGAACATAAACTGAGCTGTTTGCCCGAGGTCAGTTTGGCAGCTAAAACATATACGCCGTACACGCCGTAACCTGCTGAGAGAACAGACGCACACACGCTCAGCTCAGAGAGGACTATAAACATTGTTCCTCCTTTAGCTAATAAACTGTGAAGCTACGTCAACGTTTCTTCCTATGCTGAACTGATTGTACAGAAGGCTGACGAGGAGCTGAGGCAGGAAATAATGTTGACTAAAGCTAACTGATTGCAACTCAAAGGAGCAGTATGTACCTCGGACCCCCAGTGTTTAAAATGGGTACTGCAGCCAAAATTCAAAACATTACAGAGAGCTGCCCCCCCTCCTCTCTTTAGAGTGGATGTGGTGGACACTGTAGCTTCAGTGTTTAGCCAGGTGTATTCTGGATCGGTGCTGTCGATGATAGACTTTGTGGTCGTGTCATCTGACCTTCGGCCGCGTGTCTCGGACACTCGGGTGAAGAGAGGGGCTGAGCTGTCAACTGATCACCACCTGGTGGTGAGTTGGATGCACTGGTAGGGGAGGAAGCCGGTCAGACTCGGCAGGCCCAAACGTGTAGTGAGGGTCTGCTGGGAACGTCTGGCTGAACCCTCTGTTAGCGAGGTCTTCAACTCCCACATCCTTTTCACAGATCCTGGGGGAGGCTGGGGACATTGAGTCTAAGTGGACCATGTTCTCCACCTCCATTGTCAAAGCAGCTGCTCTGAGCTGTGGTCGCAGGGTCTCTGGTGCCTGTCGTGGCGGCATTCCCGAACCCGGTGGTGGACACCGGAAGTAAGGGAGGCCGTCACGCTGAAGAATGAGTCCTATCGGGCGATGCTAGCGCATAGGACTCCTGAGGCAGCTGACGGGTACCGGCAGGCCAGGCGTTCCGCAGCCCAGGCGGTCATGGAGGCAAAAACTCGGGCCTGGGAGGAGTTCGGGGAGGCCATGGAGGAGGACTTTCGGTCGGCCTCGAGGAAATTCTGGCAAACCGTCCGTCGCCTCAGGAGGGGGAAGCAGTGCTTCACCAACACTGTTTACAGTGGAGGTGGGGAGCTGCTGACCTCAACTGGGGATGTAGTCGGACGGTGGAAGGAATACTTCGAGGATCTCCTCAATCCCACCGTCACGTCTCCCACCGAGGGAGCAGAGGCTGAGTTCTCAGAGGTGGATTCGTCCATCACCCAAGCCGAAGTCACCGAGGTAGTTGGCAAGCTCCTTGGTGGCAAGGCTCCGGGGGTGGATGAGATTCGCCCTGAGTACCTTAAGTCTCTGGATGTGCAGGGGCTGTCATGGTTGACACGCCTCTGTAACATCGCGTGGAGGTCGGGGACAGTGCCTCTGGACTGGCAGACCGGGGTGGTGGTCCCTCTTTTCAAGAAGTTGGACCAGAGGGTGTGTTCCAACTACCGGGGAATCACACTCCTAAGCCTCCCTGGGAAACTCTATTCCAGGGTTCTGGAGAGGAGGATCCGGCTGTTAGTCGAACCTCGGATTCAAGAGGAACAATGCGGTTTTCGTCCTGGCCGTGGAACACTGGACCAGCTCTACACTCTCCAGCGGGTGCTCGAGGATTCATGGGAGTTTGCCCAACCAGTTCACATGTGCTTTGTGGATTTGGAGAAGGCATTCGACCGTGTCCCTCGCGGCGCCCTGTGGGGGGTGCTCCGTGAGTATGGGGTTTGGGGCCCTTTGCTAAGGGCGGTCCGGTCCTTGTACAACCGGAGCAGGAGTATGTTTGTATTGCCGGTAGTAAGTCGGACCTGTTCCCGGTGCGCATTGGCCTCCGGCAGGGCTGCCCTTTGTCACCGGTTCTGTTCATTACTTTTATGGACAGAATTTCTAGGCGCAGCCAGGGGCCGGAGGGGGTCCGGTTCGGGGACCACAGGATCTCGTCTCTGCTTTTTGCAGATGGTGTGGTTTTGTTTGCTCCATCGAACCCGGACCTTCAGCGTGCACTGGGGCGTTTTGCTACCGAGTGTGAGGTATCTATCTATCTATCTATCTATCTATCTATCTATCTATCTATCTGAGGCCATGGTTCTCGACCAGAAAAAGGTGGCTTGCCCCCTTTAGGTCGGTGGGGAGTCCTTGCCCCAGGTGGAGGAGTTTAAGTATCTCGGGG
>NC_136696.1:2253971-2283971 GCF_947650265.1 Symphodus melops | reverse complement strand
AGATATCATCTCACCACTCCTCAAACTGTGATGAGGTTGAAGCCTGGACGCCAAACACAAACTATGTTCTGCTGCAGGAAACATCTGAAACCAATACAAGCATGACTTGTCCGACTGAGACGAAGAATGTTTGCGAGCGATTTGTTCTGTTTTTTTTTTTCTTTCTGTCTTTACTGTTGCAAACGCCACGACTGCGTTGTATTCACAAACTTTGAAGGCAAAGTCAAATGCTTTCTCACGCTCAAGGTTTTAACTCTCAGCTAACTGCACGAGATCAGTCATGTTAAACCCGGTCTAAACTAGGGGCTTTTTGGCCTTCTGAAGCTCCGCCCCCACTGTACATACTGAAACAATGTGGAGCCTGCAGAGTAATCCATGTGTTGGTCCACCTTTGATTCGTCGGGGCCTTTTGAAGTCTCCTCAGCTGCAGATAGGAGTCATCTGTAAGGGTCAGAGGTGGCAGACTTTAAAAGTGAGAGACGCAGCGCAGTGTGCTGATGATCCTGCGTCTCACATGTGCCAGAACAGAGGCTTCTGCTAAATCCTGGATTTCATGGCGCCTCAGGTTTAGAGCTTTTCTTCGCCCGTCACAGGGATACCCAACTTAAAAAGATTTAAGAAAACCATCTGGGTCCACAGCAGTATATCACAGCACCATAATATGAAGAAATGTTAGCGAAGGAATCTGACGTATTCCCTGTCTGTCTCTCTTTACCTGCCAGCCTTGTTTCCAGCTGCCAGCAGGCTAAAACGAGGAGCAGCAGCTGTGGAGAACCCCACCTTTCACAACTCCCCTGATGACGTCAACCTTTTATTTGAGGTGAGACAAAGATAAACAGAAGAGTGTATTCAAAGTGTTAAATCAGCCTCAATCGTTGTTCTCCTCGTCCGTCAGATTTTGCTGTCTGGCTCACGTTTCCAGACCAGCGGGGAGTTTTCCGTGCAGGACGCCGAGCTGGCTTCGCTCAGCAAGACGAGAAACCTGGCAGTCGTCTTTGAGGAGATAATCCCCCGGAAGCTACCGGATGTATTTCAGCTCATCTCAAACCTCTCAAATCAGACGGCTCGTTTGCACCCGGACGACTTTGAGCGCGTCCTGCTGACTCTGGTGTTCAGCGCCCAGCAGATGGTCGACTCCGCCGGACAACAGAGACACGTTTGGGCGGAGTCCTTCGTTAGTTTGTACAAAGCCGTTAAGCAGGATCTGACGGGGAGAAACTGAACACATGCAGGTCATGTGACCTCTCCGTGTCGGAGTTTAAAACACACACGTGACCTTTCTCTTTAAGATAGCCACTGAAATCAGTGTGTCGCCTGATTTGTAAAAACAATGCATCGTGTGTTTTTAAATCCTAACAGACAAACAGAGTCCAGAGTTTGATAAAGTGCACAGACTGAGAAAAACAAAACCATTACAATATTAACCCCTTCAGTGCGGGCTTTTCTAAACATGAGGTACGGTATATACATGAGGCTTTGTACACCAGCATTTAAATCTAAACAACTCTACATGTTGTCTCTTCAGTGTTTGATCTCTAGCACCCTCACCTGCAAGACACGTCCAATCAAAGGAGAGTAAAAATCAAGAATCAAGTGTTTGTGCTCCGTGAAGACGCGTGACTGCAGAGAATAAAAGGGACTCTGAAGATGACGTATAACTGTCAGACGTTTATCATTAATAACTTACAAAACGATCCATTAACACTAACTCCAGCTATCTAAATACAAGTCCGTTTATCAACAGATCTAATGCACGGCGTTAGTCGCAGACGTCACCTCACGTGAAATACTTTGCACCAGGATTCTACAGTACAGTGTCTTTGATGATGAACAGGAAGTCCAAACTAAGCTGCCTATAACTGTAAGGTTTGAGAGGGGGGGGGGGACAATCCTTAAAATGCCGTGCTGAAGAGAGAACAGCTCTCAAAGAGTGACCCCGATGATGAGCTGCGGAGGCTCTGGATGTCCCAGGGGCCTCTTTGGCTCCAGGGCGTCGCTCTCCAGCGAGGTGGACACGCCCGGCGGGCAGAAGGGAACGAAGCGGAGCCAGGATGACGAAGACGAGTAAGAGCTGAGGCCGAAGGGAAGGTTGTAGACCTCGCCGCTCTCCAGGGTGTTGCTGGAGTCGTCCTCGTGAGCCTTGTTCCAGGCCAGGATGCCTCGCTCATGCTTCGATCCTGTTGGACACGTGTAAAATGGGTTAAAGCATAGAGACGATATCTCTGACTCTCTTTGTGCTACTTGCTCTTTCTAGATTTAAAAAAAAAAAAAAAAAAAGCCTGGGAATATAGCATGTAGCTCTTCCACGACAATGAAGCGTATGAAATATGAAATAAAGTTGAACATTTAGTGGAGCTTCGGTCTTTTGTCCTCGATAAACTACACATAAAAAAGCATAACGTTGATTTAAACTTTGAATATTTTACAGCTTTACACCTTAAAAGGTGGATTTAATCGCACAATGGCTTTAAAAGAAAAATGTCCGACTTTTCAATCCAGTAGATGTCGCCCTTGAGCTCCAGCATGAAACAAAAACAAACTGCTGTTAGGCCACGCCTCCTCTGTCCTGAAGCCTCCGCCCTCCTCCAGAGACACGCCTCCAACCTCTCTTCACTCATGGTTTTACAACACGCCATCATTCAGCACCTCAAAGCCTAATCGGTTCTTTGCTCGAGCCGCGTTAGCAGTCTAATGTTAGCATGCTAACTAGCATGCTAACTCATAGCTTCATTTTGCACTTAAATTGACACAGATTGACAGTGATTTAAAGACACTGACGTGACATCTAAATAATCAGTGAGTATGTTCTTCTTCTTGACTCAAACAGCTTTTATACTGAAGGGGAGGAGCCATGTAAACACAGCTCTGACAACAACACAGCCAGCAGGACTCCAGCTTCTCCCTCACTGGAGACAGTCAGGACTCAGAGACACATTCACGCAGGAGAGACTGACTTGATTTGGGATGTTTGTGTAAAATGCTCTTCCTCTGAACAGGGAGAACGGCGTTTCTCCTTTCTCAACACGCTGCAGTGAAATAAGCACAGTAAGATATGAAACAGTACCTGGAATAGTGTTGTCCAGTATGAAGCCGAAGAAACCTCCCACAAACATGCTGGTGGTCAGGAGAACCTGCAGGACCTGGTCCAGTTCAACCACACCTGCGATCGCATCAAAACAAAATAAGTTTCAACTGAATGATCAGCTCAAAGTGTGATGCATTGGAGAGTATGGAGTCACGTCTCATGCACCTGTAGCGATAGCTTTTTGATTCTTTAATATCCAGTTGGGAATGACCAGACCGGAGAACATGGAGAAGCCAAAAATGAAGATGTTTCGAGATGAATTCATATCAGCATACTGTAAACGTGGAAGAAAAAAAACAATGTAAGCACCCTTTTTTTTTTAAGTCAACGAATAAACAAGTGGTCAAAATGGTTTTAAAGCGTGTACCTGCAGATTTGAAACTCCTGCAGCACATATGACTCCAAACATAACCAGGAACATCCCTCCTACCACGGGGGAGGGGATGGTAGTGAATATAGCGCCCACTTTACCGAACAAACCCATGATCACCATCAAGACCCCGCTGGCAACGATCACCATGCGACTGCCAACCTGCCAGGAGAAAATGGAAGAGGGAAATAAAAGCATGTTTTTAAACTTTTAAACAAGTACATACTAAAACAGTGCTGTGCTCATTCTGGACAACTGTTGTCTCTCTGTAAATAATAGTACAAAGAATGTGGTTTGACCTGCTCTTCTTCTAAAGTGTCTTGAGATACCACTGAAGTAGGCGATACACGGTGACAGAGGTCCGTCTTACCTTTGTGATACCGAGGGCTCCGACATTCTCGCTGTATGATGTGGTACCATTTCCGGTTCCCCAGGCTCCGGCCAGCAGACAGCCCAGTCCTTCAATCCCAATACCCCTGTTGATGGCATGTTTAGGGGGAGGTGGAGCCCCAGAAAGTCTGGCACACGCGTGATAGTCTCCGACTGACTCTACCATGGAGGAAATCACGCCAGCCAGGATACCAACCACCCCTGCCAGGCTCACGGTCGGGACTCCCCACTGACCTGAGATTGGATTCAGAGAATGACACAGAAGTTACAGCTTGGCTTAGCTATTTCTTTTACCATTTTTTTTTTTTTTAAAAAAGGTCCAAAGTTACCTGGGTAAGGAAAAGTGAACCAGGGGGCTTGGCTCATGACGTCTCCCTTTAGATCAGTGCGAGCTCTGTAACCATACTGGTCTGGATCAGCAGGAAACACGTTGTATATGGTGAAAATGTAGCACACGAGCCAAGACAAGCTGACACCCAGCAACACCTGAGGATATGAAGAAAAAAAAAACATCTGTCTCGCCTTGTTGTCTGAAGAAATAATAAATGATAATACCACAAACTGATCAGCCACACAACCACCTATCAAATGCAATCCAGTACAACTGTTGAGACCTTTAACTCATCCAAGACAGGAAAAAGAAAAGAAAATGGGTCTGATGTGTTTTCTTAAAACAGAAAGAACTTTAAGTTGCATTAATGCTCATACATGTTATATTGTGTGCGCATGCGCAGCTGCAGTAAAAACTTTAACTATGGCACCTGGTCATCTCAAACCATCATCAGGAGCACATAGCCTGTTGGTATGTAACTGTATCTACTCACACTGCCTAATAACCCTGTTAAAGTCACTTATATGTGTGAGCACTGGACATCAATGTGTCCGTGTTAGCTGGCCGAGAGTAGCTTGTTAGCCTGTAGCCTGTCGCTTGGTGACCCGGGAAGCTGTGTAGCGTGATTAGGCTATCATTATTAGCCCCTCGCGGTGGTCTGATTGGTTTCTGGTGTTTGGTTTGGTTCTGGTTTGGTTCTGGTTTGGTTTGGTTTGGTTTGGTTTGGTTTGGTTCTGGTTTGGTTTGGTTTGGTTTTGGTTTGGTTTGGTTCTGGTTTGGTCTGGTTTGGTTCTGGTTTGGTTTGGTTCTGGTTTGGTCTGGTTTGGTTCTGGTTTGGTTTGGTTCTGGTTTGGTTTGGTTTGGTTTGGTTTGGTTTGGTTCATGTTTGGTTCTGGTTTGGTTTGGTTTGGTTCTGGTTTGGTCTGGTTTGGTTCTGGTTTGGTTCTGGTTTGGTTCTGGTTTGGTTTGGTTCTGGTTTGGTTCTGGTTTGGTTTGGTTTGGTTCTGGTTTGGTCTGGTTTGGTTCTGGTTTGGTTTGGTTCTGGTTTGGTCTGGTTTGGTTCTGGTTCTGGTTTGGTTTGGTTTGGTCTGGTTTGGTCTGGTTTGGTTCTGGTTTGGTTTGGTTCTGGTTTGGTCTGGTTTGGTTCTGGTTTGGTTCTGGTTCTGGTTTGGTTTGGTTTGGTCTGGTTTGGTTCTGGTTTGGTTCTGGTTTGGTTCTGGTTTGGTTTGGTTTGGTCTGGTTTGGTTCTGGTTTGGTTTGGTTTGGTTCTGGTTTGGTTCTGGTTTGGTTCTGGTTTGGTTTGGTTCTGGTTTGGTTTGGTTCTGGTTTGGTTCTGGTTTGGTTCTGGTTTGGTTTGGTTTGGTCTGGTTTGGTTCTGGTTTGGTTTGGTTTGGTTTGGTGATTCATGATGTCGTGCTGCGTCGTTATGTTGCGTTTGCGCGTTTATAAATCATTTGGGAGAGTCACGGGTGGCATTGGCTCTGTGACAGCGTCCATAACAACAGTATCCATAGCAACCAGTGACCAGCGGTAGAGTCGCTATGCGCATGTTCCTCCGGCGCTAGGCATTCTGGGTAATGTAGTTAATATTGTTTTAAGCCAGATTTACTACACTTTGATGTCTTTGCAGGCTTCTTTGATTTCATTATTATATTGTTTGATATTTTTAAATAATATTTGTAGTTATTTGTTTGTCATATTTCAGGTTAATGACCTGTGGTCATTTAATAAAAAAAAAAATTAAGGACAAACACGAGTTATGACATTGTGTGCTTCCTGATGAGCCTTTTTTTTTTTTTTTTGCTAAAAATGAAGAAGTCCGAAAAACAACAGAACTAAAAACCTGAGCACTTCAGGCACTCCATTGGGATGCACTTGAGTACACTACCACAACCACCCACCATGACTTCAATAACGTGCAAAAAGTCCAATCAACACCTTTGATACCATGTCAAGTAGAATTTATTCTATAGCCTTTGTATTTGATTGGATTAGACTGCACAGATGGTCTTGAGGATTTGGCTGACCGGTGTACATAAGACAGACGATTACGTGGTACTTACCGGGAGAATTTGAAAGACGTAGACACGGGAGGTGTGTAGTTTTTTAGCTTTGCTGTACATGGGAAAGGGGACAGGGATGTGACGGAGGTACTGTGAGAACAGGATGATCAGTGATGTGGTCCTGCGTGGAAAAACAAAGGCAAAGAAATGGATTAAAAAGGAAAGAAGCTACAGCATTAAATCTGAGCAGGACTTAGCAGAGCGAGCTAAGTCGAGGTCCAATCAGCAAAATTATTATCTTTAATAAGCTTTCCCTCCCACAGAGTTGTTGTTGCTTTGCTAGATCTTTTCATTACTATTAAAACTTCAATGTACTTTAGGCTCAACAGGTTTAAGCTGATTAAACGTAACCTACTGTATGAGCCAGGTTTGTTTGGCAAGAATGCATTAGATAAAAAAACACATCGCTCTCGGTTTAACCTCTTTGTGTGATGTGGTCTAAACATGTAACCTGTTGAGTACATCCTCAAACTCTGGAATTTTTACCCACATGGCAGAGATGCCCCAGTGGTAGCCAGCACTGGTACCAGCTGAGTCAAACAGGGAGAGTCCGATGAGAGCGATGGTGGGAGCGATGGTGAGGGGACCGATGAAGCGCATGAAGAGGCCGATGAGGCCGGAGAAGCCGATGAACACCTGGAAGAGTGAGCCGACCATGATGGACCCCTGGAGCTAAAGAGAGACACAAGACAGACAGCATGAAGTCCCAACAGGTCAGGTCATATTCATTACTCTGAAGCAAGAGCTGCAAATAGACTCTGCAGAGTTCTGTAACTCATTCCACCACCAGGGGGCGACAGAGCACAGTCCAGCTGTCAGTATTCAGTGTGCTTTGTAATACTTTATCTTAAAAGGAAAGAGGCACAAGAACAGAACCCTGAGGGACCCCACACGAGAGGGAAAGAAATACTGTTCACAACTTCTGTTCTCAGGTCTGATAGAACAAATTAAACATGGCCACCATTGTTCAAACCCGACAATAATCAGATTTCAGAATTAATGAAGTAGGACAGCCCCCTCTTTCTACTGAAAAAAAACCAAATCATTAAAAACTTTAAAAAGAGCTGATTCAGTACTGTGCTGCTCATTAACACATAATTCAACAGTTTAGTATTTTTTGTTCTGGCCACCCGCTTCTTACAAAGGAATTAAAATGTTTTACTTTATACCAAATCAGCCGTTTTCATAACGATGACTGTTTTTACTGGAGACCTTGTGTCGCCAACAGAGTCCGAACATGGGGTGAGCATATTTTATAACCTCCAATTCTAAACTCTTTAATTTGACCAAAAACTCATAAATCTCCATCGATAAAGGTCGCCTGTTAGAGCTAGTCGTCCGACCTCCAGCCTGAACCCACTGTGCGTGTTAGCATGTTTTAATACGCCTTTGTATGTTGGCATTTCCAACGTCGCACGGGTCTTTTGAGAAGTACGTACAGCTTTTCAGCACGAGCCAATTAGACCCATTAATGAATCACCATTGATCAGACTCCCAGCTCTGATTACGTAAGGCTCCAACACAAACTCGAGTCAACAACCATGAAACCTGATTGTGTGTGAGCTCTAAACCAAAGCTCAGTAAGTCAGGCTGTAAGTTGTGATTAGAAACACCACGTGGTCTACTTACTGCTCTCATGCGACTCTGCCACACGTCCATGAACTCTGGGGAGGACGTGTTGACGAGGCTGGCGTTTTGCGTCCAAGCGGGACATGTCCACTCCGGCATGGAGAGCATCGCCATGGACGGTAGCAGCAAAGTGAACGTGCCACCTTGGAGAATGGGCAGTCTGGGAATAAAAGTAAAAGACACATAAGAAGAGTGACAGGGTCGTGCATCATCAGTTTGGAGCGACAGGTGAAACACGACCATGTTTCTCATTTTAATCAGCTGTTAATCAGACAACGTGTGGTTCACTGTTCTCAGAGTTAACTCCAAGGAAAGATCCCTGAACTTCCACATTGTCTCCTCGAGAGACGGGCGGTACGTAACCTTGGAGATCAGCTGGTGCTGGAGCAGCACGTTTGGGTAAAAATGACCCAATATTGGGCACCTCTAGGATTTCTATTTATGGTATCCTGCAAAATTCTGATTGAGAGGCGAGCGAGTCTTCAAACTGAGCCACAGCCGCCCCGACAGGACAGACGGTGGGCGGGGGGGCGTGTCGAGCTGAGGAAGTGGGCGGAGCTGCTGTGGTTATCGCGCATCACTTTAATGTTAACTGAAGCAAATTTCACCGTGTACATTTTGACAAACGCTCGCCGTCTTTTTCATTTTCTGACACGTCACCAAATTAAAAACCCACTTCTTTAAATTGATATTCTGACAGCCTGGGAGAAACCCAGAGCATTCTGGGTGATGAAGTTCTTGAACCCTTTGGGCAGAAAGTGAATGACCACGGCCTTTTTTTCAGCTCGTTTTTTTAAAACAAATTCACCTAAAATATAAGAAGTCAGACTTCCAAGCTGCACACTTCTCCTTTAAGAAATGAAATTAAAACTTTGCATTAGCTTACCAGAACTCCCTCTACAATGTCTGTGAGTGTATCCACAGTGTCTTTGACCAACAGATGATGAAATGGTTCATTTAAATCATGTGAGGACGGAGAGCCTAATCGTCTAATTTAGAATGATTGCTATCTGGAGGTTAACTAAGTTAAGGTCATCTGCTCACTTTACTGTCTGCGGTTCACATCAGGCTGCAGCACAACTTCAACATGTCTGATGCAAAATGCACTTCAGGGCTTCACAGCAAGTAGAAGAAAAGACTCTAAACTCATAGTGATGATGGAGAGTGATTCTGTCTGAGGAGAGGTTCAAATGTTGTTGTTTTCTTTTGGCTTCGGTTGCTGTGTTCCCGCTGACCTGCAGCTATTTGGAGAAAGACAGGAAAGCAGCAGTGGTGCTAAAGCAGGGGAATGTGGATTTAGCAAGAACTAAATTCCAAACATAATAAGATGGAAATTCCTCCGCTAATCCTGCTGTGACACAAATATTAAGTCAGGCTGAGTCTGCACAAGCACAGAGCATGTTCAGAGCAGCAGGACACGGTTTCAAGATCCAAGCTCTCCGAACGCACAGCCGTCGTTTCAAGACTTCTGTGCACACGTCTTTGCAGCTCGGCGTGAGACTCAGCAGTCAAATCAAATCAAATGAACTTTATTTATCTGTTAGGAACTTCGTTGCAGGGAAAGCGCCAGGACAGAACACAAGACACAACACACACAACATTCACACTTTAAAAATTCTTATTGGTCATGAAGTCCCTAATAAATAGCTTAAAAACAACAGCTGGCCCTCTTTGTCCTCAGTGGGAGCGCCCTGTACCTGAGGGCCCTGAAGGCAACAGAGTGTAGTGAGGGTGCTGTACCTGAGGGCCCTGAAGGCAGCAGAGTGTAGTGAGGGTGCTGTACCTGAGGGCCCTGAAGGCAGCAGAGTGTAGTGAGGGTGCTGTACCTGAGGGCCCTGAAGGCAGCAGGGTGTAGTGAGGGTGCTGTACCTGAGGGCCCTGAAGGCAGCAGAGTGTAGTGAGGGTGCTGTACCTGAGGGCCCTGAAGGCAGCAGGGTGTGTGAAGGCTCAGTGGAGATCTGGCTGCCTTTGCTCAGGACTCTGATGTTGTAGATGTTAGTGAGTGACTTCTGTTCCTGACCAATGATTTTACTGCTTGTTTTGATGATTTTACTAAGAGCGTTTTCGGTGAGTGAGAGTGAGTGAACCAAACCAGGCGGTGATTTTGAATGTGAGGATGGATTCAAATTCAGTGAGACGAGAGTTTGTGTTTGGCTGCAGCGACGGAGAAGAAGAAGTTCCTTGTCATTATACTGATAATGAATAATTCCGACGTCCTGAATGAATTATTCTCTTGTCATTTTCACACCTCTGGATCGTTTGCTCTGGTCTGAATCATTAACCTTTTCTTTTTTTTATTATTATTTCTGCCTGATTACCTGAAGTGTGTTCACACGGGGACTTTTGAAAACAGACCAAAATGTGGAACATGCTCTCTGATTGGTCAGAAATCCCAGAAGTAAACAAAGAGTAGTGGACGACTCCTGATTGGCTGTGGCTGCTCCAAAGACACGTTACAATATTGAAGTGGACAGATCGAAGTTCTGCTCATCAGTTTTTATATTGTGAGGGTTAATTTAATCCCTGAAGGTCAACAGCTTGTACGTGAGGTCCTCGTAAAGACAGCTCAGGAGAAGGACTCTGATCCTCCAGTCAAACTGTTTCTGAAGCTCCGTCAGGTCTGCTTGTAGTTTGAAACGGATGATGAACACGGAGGACTCGGTCGACGGGTTAATCCAGAACAAGTTGGAGACAAACAGTGGACTGAGACCGGCCTCTCTGTCCAGCTTTCACACAAACGAACCGCACTAACTTCACAAATAGACTCCGAAACACTTCACACATGATCAAGTAAAAAAAAAAAAAACGGTAATATTTGTAAGCATCTTAAAGTGAAAGTTCCCATAATCCACGTTAACAGTAAAATATTCTATTGTTCGTGGTCAAGGCTGCGCAGCGATAACTCTGGCAGCGCTCGCACTTCAAAAGGAGCTAAGAAGCAAAGCTGAGAGTTTTTATTGTTCTGTTTTTAATCAGAGGGAGCAGCGTGGTTAATTCGACTTTAATGCCCCCTGCTGTGCAGCTGCACGAGGCAATTAATGCATGAACCTACAGCAGCAGATTATAAATCACATCTGTAGGCCACGACGTCTCTAATTCAAAGGTATCAGCACAGTGTCCTACAAACATTCACAGGGGGCCCCTCCTACTGTCGGGGTCCCCGACTGGTCTGGGGCTCTAAACGCAGTTTCCTCGCCCTGCGGCGTCTCCCTGCTCGTTCCCCTGGTTTCTTACCTGATGCCAAAGGTGACCTGCAACAGAGTGCAGAGACCAGAGACGAAGAAGATGGTGCTGATGAGGTGGCTTTGTGTGAGGCCGTCGTGATGCAAACACAAGCCCTGAGACAGGATCAACGGGATGGCCACGATGCCCCCGAAGGCGGTCAGACAGTGCTGAAACAGGGAAACCAGAAGGCTGTGAGTGTGTGTGTGTGTGTGTGTGTGTGTGTGTGTGTTTGTGTGTGTGTGTGTGTGTGTGTGTGACGACTACATGCACAAACATAAAAAGTGCTAAAGTTTGCTCACACATCTCAGCTGAGCATATTTTCACGTGTGAGTAAAAAGCAAGTCTAACTGAGCATGAAGAACAGAGACGTGTGACGGTGCGATCATGTTTGCATTACAGCAGATCAGATCAGTAAATATGTGCAAGTCATACGTGACCTTGAGACGTACCTGGATGCCGAGAAGGATGCACAGGTACCAGGGCGGTACGTCTGTCACGCAGTACGCTAACTTGTTGCTGTCTCCGTGCAGCGACGAGTCCGAGTCCTCTCCGTGCTTCGTGTCAGGCAGATCACAGAAACGCTTCTCAAGCTTCAAACGGACAGAGGCAGGAAGAGGTCATTGTGCTTCACTGTCATTTTAACATTTGAACACAAGCCGAAGCAGGACACGCAGAACTTTCCTAATCTTCATTCTTCCTCTTCAGGGAGTGTGACCTTTCGCTTTATGACTTTCTAGCCTCCGTGGCGATCCGAGGAATTGCACAAGAATGAATTTTCCTTTTAACAGATGTGAATTAGAAAAGGTCAAAGTCAGATGACTTATAAATACTTAGAATGGGACAAAACGACATGTTGTTTTCACTAAACAATCCTGCTCCATGAAGGACTCTGCAAAAACTGCAAATCTTACCACGTAGGATTAGATTAGATTAAAGAGCGGCGACGGTCTTTGAAGTGTAAACATGTTAATCTGCACTTTTAAGAAAGATGTCTTCATTCGGGTAAATATTGCTGGATTTGTCTTGATAAACACATTTTGCATCTTCTTTGTTGTCTGTTTTAACCCGGAGACAAGAGATGTGTCTTTAATAAATATTGAATTTAAGCCTGGAAGCACAACAGACATCACATGAGAAGCATCACTTCTGTGATTTACAAGAATCCCCCTTTTTGAAGCTGGTTGGAGATATTTTGCCTTTTGGAGCCTTTATCTCACATTATCTGACTTTTTTCTGATCTTCTCAGCGTCTGATATCCTGAGATTCTGTGAAGAAGAGGAGGCCGACACATAAAAACAGCTTCTCAGGTCTGCAGGGGCCCAAGGTAAACACTCACAGGGGGCCCCTCCATTATTGATTTCACAGCAGTAATGCATGCGACACTGAGCAGGGCATGAAGAGTGAGTGCTGTCCGATGGGGCCCCATTAGGGAGGTTTCCTGTCGTTGCAAAAATTGCACATGTTGATCAACACAGATTGATCATTTGTGTGTCATCGACTCGTACGCTCATAAAGAAAACGCTCGAGTGACGTGGAGTCACGTTTAAACTCGGCAGCACTGCACGGCGTCTCGTTTAGTCTCGCACATGTTCGTCTGTAATATTGTCTGATGTTGGTGTCTGTACACAGTTCACTGGAGTCAGAGTGTGAGCGTACCTCGCAGATGAAGCTGGTTCAGGTTCTGAAATGTGTCCTTTTTATCCACATTTTAAAGGGCCGCTTTGCTCCCTGCTCTGACAGACACATGTGCAGGTTTTAACGTGCAAACTTTCTCTCATTAAGAAACTTTAGTCTCGAGTGTGACGGTGAACAGAAATGCTTTGAAGTGTAAAAGACAATTTGAGGATTCGACTTCAGTCTCTCTGACTCTAACACTGTTCGACTCGCGGTTCGTGTAACGGGTTCTTTAAGCATGCTGGAGCAAGAATGCACACAAGTAAATACATCATTAAGCATGAGGCGACTCCTCCAGCTTTAACATCAGATGTTCATGTTTAACTGAGCGTCTCAAACAGCAGCAGCAGCATGCTTTAGTCAGTGCAGTGATAATCCACGCAGTCACACATCCATCTCCACTTTCTCACAGGTAGAAATGTTGTAATATGACAACAACACGGTCAGAGTAAAGATTCATCCAACCTTTAAAAAGATCAGTCTTATAAAAGGTGCATACTTACTGTAAATGCATAGTTGCTGACCCCATTACTTTCCTTCTCTGGAGCCATGTCGACGTCAGCCTACAGGCTCAGGTGGTGGTCTTCTGAGCCCTGAGAATAAGAAAAAAAACACAACAGAAAAGTAAAAAAAAACACACATTTATGTGAGGGGAGGGAACACATCAAGAGAGAGAAAGTCGAAGGGTTGGGAGGTGGGAGTGTCCGAGAGGGGGAGGAGGTAAGACGGAGCAGACACGGGACTCTCTGCGCCTGTTTGAAATGAGTCCCACCAGCAGCTCATGTGAACTCAATTACAACAGTTACAGCAGCTGATCAGCCGACGACCAGCCGGCTGGTCGTCTCCATGTTTACTCTGAGTGAAGAGTCCATCAGTAATAACTCACAAATACACATTCACACACTGATGGTAGAGGCTGCTGCAGAGTGAAGAGTCCATCAGTATGAACTCATCCATTCACACACTGATGAAGCAGAGGGAGCACCTCCAGGTGAAGCTGTTGAACTGGTGTTGTTGAAAAACTGGTCTCGAGACGACTTTTCACTCAGTCTGAGGTTGGGCAAACCAGCGATCAGCCATTTTTTAATTTCATTTCTGTGATTAGAAGGAAAACGCCTCTTTTTAAAAGAACAGATATAAGACGAGATAAGTCAGACATCGGTTTGAGTCCATGAACAGAATGTGACTCAGTTGTCTTCTGTCTGAGTTTCCTGGTTTTTTTTGTACCAAACTGAATAACTATGACCTGACGTGTCCATGCAGCATGAGTGATGAGTAAATGCTCACGTTATTTTCCACACACTCCCCTAAACTAATATTAGTTAAATACGGTAATTCAAATGTCGAGGTCGTGGAATACAGAGAGGGTTTGTAAAGTGACAGGAAGCTCTCACTCTGCTGGCATCTTTATGTGGGTCACAGGACCGTTCATGTGCATGTTTTCTTTCTGAGTCAAGATCCATCTCAAACTTTGGAGGCTGCAGAAGGAGACAAGAAAGAAGTCGTGAAACAAAAACACCTCAGCTTCATGTCTGCAGAAGTTAAGAAATGATGTATTCAAAAAGACAAAAGACATGAAACTTCCAGCCCGTCTTGAGCTGATGTGAGGACGCAGCAGGAAGTGTGTTTTTATGCCTTCATCGAGTAATCAGCCGTCTCTTCAGCAGTACTAATCTAACCAATGGCACGCCGTTCCTCCCTCATACTCAGCTGATCATCATTCACCTCCCTCTTCATCAGCACAGGACATCATCCATCAACTCTTCACCCCACTCGGTCTCATCAAGTCCTCAGCTTCACCTCCACCAGGGTCCGGACTGCATGGAGGGATTTGTTCTAGTGACGCTCAGAATGTCATTCTCCAAACACATCCAGCCTCGCATACTTAAACTCACGATGTCTCTCCTGGTTGAAACACCAAGGAGTGAGAATGACACACGTGAGAAAGGACAGATTTGAACCCAGGCCATCCGCTTGTTACTGCATGTCCCGCCACCTGGGACCCCCCCCCCCCCATCCGACAAAGAAGTTGCAGGCCAACTCGCTCCGTGAGTTGCATTGTTGAAATGTTGCATGTTGGGCAATTTGAGAATATTTCAAAGGTAGCCAACCTTTCTTCACATTTTTTGGTCGTGCATTTAGATCATTTCGTCCATCACTGATTCTCAACGTCTCCTAAATGCCGAGTGAGGAATCTGGAAATATTCTGCAGGACAGACAACCAGCTACACACACACACACACACACTCAGGTAACCTAACCAGCATGTCTATGGACTGTCGGAGGGAAGCAGGAGTACCAGATCGCAGAAGGAGAACATGAGACTCCTGTTTCAGACCAGTGAAAACAAAAACACTCAACTTTAAAGGTTAAAAAAAAAAAAGGTCCAAATATCATGAAAAGGAGCAGTGGAATGTTTTTATACCCTGCCTGCAACGAGATGAGGAAATGATACCCCGAGGCATGACGTGTGAATGAGTGTACATGCAGGGTTCTAACATGCTTCTGATAATTATCTTCACGCTTGTAAAGCAGTTAAAGTCCGAACCCTGCAGCAGTGTGAGCTGGTGAACATGCTCCAAATAAAAGAAGGTTGCAGGAAATGAATCTCACATGAAACTCCCCTGGCACAGAGAGAAGTAGAGCGGAGACATCATGGGGTCGGCTGTGAGTGTGTGTGTGTGTGTGTGTGTGTGTGTGTGCATGTGACTCCATGCAGTTTACTGTATCCAGGATCAATCACATGTCAGGTAGTCCATGCATTCCTTAAAATTCCAACTTTAAATGCTCAGAGCAGCTTGTTGTACCATGTTTCATGTGTGTGTCTCATGTGAGCCGTGATATTAAAATGACTGCAGCCAATGATGGAGAAATAAGCTGCTAGCTAAGCAGTAGATGTCATGTGCTCATTAAAGCAGCTAATCAAAGCTCTGAGAAAACATTAATCATCTTTGTGCATGCTTGTCCCCCCATTTTCAGAGAAAAGACGGAAGGACTTTCTTTAAGCCTGCTACCTGAAATGAACCCCCCGGAGCCGTTATTGATCTGAGCTCTGCGTCAAACTGTCACACTGCAGCACATGATCCTAATAAGCTGCACGGACGGTTCACATGTTTGTCTCAGAGGCTGTTTCATAATCAAATTGGGAGAAGGGCGGTGAGCAATCAGTCCCAGAAGACAGGGCATCCTTTGCAGAATAATGTGCTGCACGTGTTGGATTTAAAAGGCGCCGTCATATAAGATCTAAAAGTAGCCTGTGACCTGAGCGCAGCGGCGATGTAATTGAGGGGAGGCGGGGCTAACAGAGACGGAATTAAAAATATAGTTTCTGTTTGGATTTGTTTCTCTCTAAGTCGTGACTTTCATGACTTGTGTCAACAGACTATTTCCTTAAAGCTGGAGTTAGCACGCTAGCACACATGCTAACTAACCGCCTGTGTTCGTCACATGCGTGTCCAACAGGAAGCAGGTCAACTTCACACCACCAGGCGAAAAGCCAACTCAAGGTTCACCCTCGTTTTAGAACGAGCCTTATCCGCTTATATTTTCTCTTCTTCCCCACTACGTCAACGTCCGTCATATTGCCGGGTTTTGAATCACGACCAATCGCAGCCGGTGCGCTGTGATTGGCTGGGGGGGGAAACACACATCAACTAAAACTGACCAGAACAGTCACATCCAGTCAGAGGACAAGGTCTCTGCAGACAGTCACACATGTACGGAGGCCCAGAAGGGACAATGGAGCAGCTTCACTTCTGTCTGTTTTCTTAAGATAAACGCTCCTGACTGTCTTTTTAATCTTAGACTTAGACTAAACTTTATTGATCCTTTGGGATGACTCCCTCAGGAAATTTAAGGTTCCAGCAGCAGATACAATAAGAGTAAAAAATAAAGATCAAAAATGTAACACAAAATACAAAAAGTATTGTAAGTAACAATATACAGAATAATACAGCACCAATAATAGAACAGAACACTCTTCCATTGGAAGGAATATACCAGAGATATGCATGGTGGAAGCAAAATATACCAAAAAAAGGCAATGATTATTGTTGCGATTATTGCACTTGGTTGAGATTATTATTGCACATACGAGTAAAAAGTGTCCGTGTGTTATTGCACAGTGAGGGTAGAAGGAAAGAAGGAAAGAAAGAAGGACGCTCCAACTCCTCCCCCTCTGTCCCGTGTGCTCTAGTCCTCCTTCCCCCAAGTGAGGAGTTGTAGAGCGTGATGGACAAAGGAGTTTTTGAGTCTGTTGGTTCTGGACTTGGGAAGGAGCAGCCTCTCACTGAACCGGCTCCTCTGGTTGCTGATGACGCAGAGTGCGCAGAGGGTGGCTGGCATCGTCCATAATATCCAGTATTGGCTCATGGTGTCGTCATATTGAGTCTGTTTCATATGCAGCTCCTCACTGGAGTTTTAGTCTGTTTATTTCTGTCAGTGTTTCAGGTCAGACATGATCCTCTGTCCTGACCCGTGTTATGTGACCAGGGGAACATAACGGGTTTAACATGGCACTACAACAGATTTAATACTGTATCAACAGGAGAACTAAAGGCTGCTGAGTCTCAGAACAATGAAGCTGTTGTCCTTACTGTAACATGCTGCGCAGTCGCAAGGCGGAGACGACCTGCCAGGAGGTCATTTATATTAAATGCACGCCAAAATTATTACTTTAAAATGTTTGTTTCTTTTGATTTGGCGACTCGCTGCGTCCTGTGATCCTGCTTATTTTTGCAGGAGAGCAGCTTTGAGGTCAGGAACGAATCGCAGCAACTTAACCCACTCAAACATGTTTATTCATGAGCCACATGCTCACGCTGGTAGTGTTGTAATCAAGACCACATGAAAGGGGGTCCCCAAGAGCGAGTCAGGACCGAGACACAGACTGAGACAGGGCAAGGCCGACACAAGACCAAGACAGAGCCAGACCGACACAAGACCAAGACCAAGACAGAGCCAGAATGACACAAGACCAAGACCAAGGCAGGGCCAGACCGACACAAGACCAAGACAGGGCCAGACTGACCCAAGACCAAGACCAAGACCAAGGCAGGGCCAGACCGACACAAGACCAAGACAGGGCCAGAATGACACAAGACTAAGACCTAGGCAGGGCTAGACCGACACAAGACCAAGACAGAGCCAGAATGACACAAGACCAAGACCAAGACCAAGACCAAGGCAGGGCCAGACCGACACAAGTTCAAGACCAAGACAGGGCCAGACGGACACAAGACCAAGACAGGGCCAGACTGACCCAAGACCAAGACCAAGACCAAGACAGGGCCAGACTGACCCAAGACCAAGACAGGGCCAGACGGACACAAGACCAAGACAGGGCCAGACCGACATAAGACCAAGACCAAGGCAGGGCTAGACTGACACAAGACCAAGAACAAAACAGGGCCAGACTGACCCAAGACCAAGACAGGGCCAGACGGACACAAGACCAAGACAGGGCCAGACCGACACAAGACCAAGACAGGGCCAGACCGACACAAGACCAAGACAGGGCCAGACCAGAGGAGAGTCCGTCCAGCCTCAGATCTGGACAAGACTGAGGGAAAATGCTTTAAACTCCGAGACAATATGTAGATCTTCATAAAGCTCGGTCTTAATAAAAGATTCACTTTATTGTCCCGTTGGGAAACAAGGACTCGGTGTACGGCGACTTTAGTCCTCGTCACAGCGGCCGTTGGTTTGAATCCGACTTCAGCCTTTTGCGACCTGTTATAACAAAAAGGCAAAAATGGCCCATTACAAAAAACCAGAGTGGAGTCAAACTCCTTCTGGGTTTGATGTTCTCGGATTTGGCGCTTCCTTCAGCTTGTTTATTTATCCCTCGAAGGCCAAATATCTTTTTTTTAGGTTCAACCAGAATAACCTGCCACCTCATTGGGGAAAGAGACCTGGCCCCGCCCACTCAGGGACATAGTGTGTAGAGGCACGATGGCGGCGTGTTGCTGAAGGAGAACCATTGTACTTCCCAAAGTGAGGAAAAGAATTTCAGTCGGTCGAAACACCGACGGAGGGGTGGGAGAGAAAGCGAGCGCTGGTCTCAGACAGGTGCAGGTTTGATTTTGTACCTTTAAATCCCTGGTCGAGGGGATGGTTCTCCCCAGGACCAGGTTTTGGCATCCTCAGTGTCTGGAGTCTGGAGGTAAGGGAGGTTTGACTTGTTCAAATCAGACATCTTTGTTAGAGATTGCTTCAGATGCATGTGATTGTACAGTCTCCTTCGTGAGGGGTTTCTTTGTACAGCTTCCCTGTTTTCCTGTATTTGGATGAGATTACTTACTTAGAGCTTTGCTTTACTAGAAGAGCTCTAAGAAAAGTTCCTTGACGGTTGGGGTTTTTTGGCGCTCGCAATCTCCCAGAACTGCCAGTAACATCCTGATTATCGGGTTTTTTTTGTCCAATCCAAACCCTGACAACACGTGGCCGTTAGCCCACTCAGCACACACTCAGGCTCTTAAAGACTTTAACTCTGAGAAAAGGATCCTAATGATGTCATTGGGATTAAACCTCAGTGTGGTCTGAGACGGGTAATTCTGCATTACGACACCGGGTGCAGGTTTGAAAGAAAGGGGCATTTAGTCGATGAGGAAGCTGTTACAAAAAGATCTTTTTTTTATTTCCATCAGGGGATTATTGCTTCCAGAGTTTTCGAAGCTTAACTTCAAGGAACTTCACTGAGACCTGAAGGGACCGAACTGTGACCTGAAGGGACCGAACTGAGACCTGAAGGGACCGAACTGTGACCTGAAGGGACCGAACTGTGACCTGAAGGGACCGAACTGAGACCTGAAGGGACCGAACTGTGACCTGAAGGGACCGAACTGAGACCTAAAGGGTCCGAACTGAGACCTGAAGGGACCGAACTGAGACCTGAAGGGACCAAACTGAGACCTGAAGGGTCTGAAGTGAGACCTGAAGGGAATGAACTGAGACCTGAAGGGAATGAACTGAGACCTGAAGGGACCGAACTGTGACCTGAAGGGACCGAACTGAGACCTAAAGGGTCCGAACTGAGACCTGAAGGGACCGAACTGAGACCTGAAGGGACTAAACTGAGACCTGAAGGGTCTGAAGTGAGACCTGAAGGGAATGAACTGAGACCTGAAGGGACCGAACTGAGACCTGAAGGGTCTGAAGTGAGACCTGAAGGGACCAAACTGAGACCTGAAGGGTCTGAAGTGAGACCTGAAGGGAATGAACTGAGACCTGAAGGGACCGAACTGAGACCTGAAGGGTCTGAAGTGAGACCTGAAGGGACCAAACTGAGACCTGAAGGGTCTGAAGTGAGACCTGAAGGGAATGAACTGAGACCTGAAGGGACCGAACTGTGACCTAAAGGGACCGAACTGAGACCTGAAGGGAACGAACTGAGACCTGAAGGGTCCGAACTGAGACCTGAAGGGACCGAACTGAGACCTGAAGGGTCCGAACTGTGACCTGAAGGGACCGAACTGAGACCTGAAGGGAACGAACTGAGACCTGAAGGGTCCGAACTGAGACCTAGAGGGACCGAACTGAGGCCTGCAGGGTCCGAACTGAGACCTGAAGGGAACGAACTGAGACCTGAAGGGTCCGAACTGAGACCTAGAGGGACCGAACTGAGGCCTGCAGGGTCCGAACTGAGGCCTGCAGGGTCCGAACTGAGACCTGAAGGGAACGAACTGAGACCTGAAGGGTCCGAACTGTGACCTGAAGGGACCGAACTGAGACCTGAAGGGACCGAACTGAGACCTGAAGGGTCCGAACTGAGACCTAGAGGGACCGAACTGAGGCCTGCAGGGTCCGAACTGAGACCTGAAGGGAACGAACTGTGACCTGAAGGGACCGAACTGAGACCTGAAGGGACCGAACTGTGACCTGAAGGGACCGAACTGAGACCTGAAGGGAACGAACTGAGACCTGAAGGGTCCGAACTGAGACCTAGAGGGACCGAACTGAGGCCTGCAGGGTCCGAACTGAGACCTGAAGGGAACGAACTGAGACCTGAAGGGTCCAAACTGAGACCTAGAGGGACCGAACTGAGGCCTGCAGGGTCCGAACTGAGACCTGAAGGGAACGAACTGAGACCTGAAGGGTCCGAACTGAGACCTAGAGGGACCGAACTGAGACCTGAAGGGACCGAACTGAGACCTGAAGGGACCGAACTGAGACCTAGAGGGACCAAACTGAGGCCTGCAGGGTCCGAACTGAGACCTGAAGGGACCGAACTGAGACCTGAAGGGACCGAACTGAGACCTGAAGGGACCGAACTGAGACCTAGAGGGACCAAACTGAGGCCTGCAGGGTCCGAACTGAGACCTGAAGGGACCGAACTGAGACCTAGAGGGACCAAACTGAGGCCTGCAGGGTCCGAACTGAGACCTGAAGGGAACGAACTGAGACCTGAAGGGTTAGAACTGAGACCTAGAGGGACCGAACTGAGACCTGAAGGGACCGAACTGAGACCTGAAGGGACCGAACTGTGACCTGAAGGGACCGAACTGAGACCTAGAGGGACCGAACTGAGACCTGAAGGGAAGGAACTGGTTTTCATACTCAAGGGCGACACCTACTGGATCAAAGGCAAGTCACACATCGTTCCTTTGATGCTGCAGGTCTCTGAGGATAATTTAACCGTGAGTATGAGTTCTTGTACCTGCGGCACTGACGGAGAGATGTCGGAGTGGGTCGGCTGCACAGGGAGCTGTTGGAGATTTAGTGCCTTGCTCAATGGCATCTTGGCAGTACTCTGTAAATTGCTTCTCTCCAGCAACCAGTTCAGATTCCATAATCAGCTTGTGCTTTTCTAAAAGACGCTTGTGTTTGGTTGAGAAATGTTTCTGATTTTGTAAATGTTTTTTTTAGTTTTTTTTAAAGTTACTTATATTTAGTTCCTCCATTTTTTTCCCTGGGTTTTATTTTATTATTGTTACTCCCCTCATCCCCTCGACCCGTGTTTCCCAAAGTGGGGGTCGGAGGACACTGGGAGAGGTGTCACAAGATACTTTTCTGAAATCTAAAATGACTTAAAATTGCTTATTTTACCCCTTAGTGTGAAACGGTTTTTAAGTGAGATCTGTGCTGAAATAATTCGAAGACTCTGGAGTCGTCACTTTGAGGGTCACGGGGTGAAAACTCCTGCCCACAGCTCAGGGAACATAACTGACACTGGTAAAAAAAAAAAAAACTCTGAAAGAGGTCTTTGTATGTTTCATAATTATTTTCTTTGCAGGCAGAACTCTTCAGGATGTTCTGTATGTTTGTAGGACGAGGGAGCAAAGTGAATGCACTTACAGGCCAACACCACTAGAGGGAGACAAACCGAACACGTCTGGTTTGTAAAGGTGAACTGAAGTGTGAGAGGGCACGCAGAGGACAAGGTGATAAAAACGATCCTGCCCATAAAACAGCTGATAAGAAAGAGTAGCAAGACAAATTAAATATATTTTTATGGCTGAATGTGATCAAGGTGTAAATCAAAACTACAGAACAACAATGCCCAGGGCCTTGTAATGTAAGAGTTTGTTTTTACAATGAAAGCAATAAAAAGCTCTGAACAAATGTAACTTCTCAGCTCAATAACTGGCGAGTGATAAGAACCGATAATATCAGACGAATACGTTTACAGATTTACTATCAGCACACACACACACACACACACACACACACACAAAAAAAAGCCTTGACATGATTTGAACAGATTGCTGATATTTCCTAGAAGTATGAGGAGGTTATGTCGTGTTTGCTCCTCCCTGTGGATGACCATGTGATGCAGGTCAAACACAGGGCTGCCCCTCGCCGAGCTCAAGGTAGAGAGCAGCGAAGATAGCACAGAAGAGTCTGAGACGCGTGGGCAACGTTCGACTGCTGCTGAAAACAGAAAGGACATCTGGTGAGAGAGAGAGAGAGAGAGAGAGAGAGCCGATGGTGCGGGGCGATCAACCGTTGGACATGTGGAATAAAGAAGAGAAGGAGTCCTGCAGGGAGAGAGGGAGAGACTCCCAGCCGAGCAAAACGTTATCCCACTCAGTCGAGGAGATCCTGAGGAGGCCGACGTGCATCAGCAGAGAGAAGAGACTCCATCGCACCTGGTCTGTAATCAAGGAGAACACCAGGACGTGTGCCCAGCTCTCACCTGCAGGTGTGTCACCTTTTTAAACACTCACTCAGGAGAAACCGCTTTTATAACCTCGTTTTTAATGGTGGGATTTCTCGCTCCTGGCAGAAACCCCAGAAATGAGACTACGTGAAGGCTCTCCAAAGGTCCCAACAGATTGCACGAGTGAGCATATTCACAGATCTTTAAAGAATCAGTCAGCACATGTTTAAGAGGCGCTTAAAGTGACGAGCGTGTGTGTTCACAGGTCAGAGGAAAAAGAGGCAAACGAGGGTCACCTTCACCACGTTTCAGCTGGAGGAGCTGGAGAGCGTCTTCCAGCAGACTCACTACCCGGATGTGAGCACCAGAGACCAGCTGGCCTCCAGTCTGCACCTCACCGAGGGCCGAATACAGGTGGGACAGGTTCATGTTCACACACCAACCTCCTCCTGAATGAGAAGACTGATTTACACTCAAGCTCTCAATCAGATAGTAAAAGTAATCGAGTCTGTTGTTGCAGATTTGGTTCCAGAACCGCCGAGCCAAATGGAGGAAGGCCGAAACGCTGAAGGACATCGAGCTGCTCAGTAGACATCACATCCAGGCGACGAGTCGGCCCCTGTTTTATTACGAGGTAACGACTCATCAGTGCAGTCCTTCGACTACTTCTGCAAAACTTGCACAACGTAAAAACATATTCACACGTCGTTTTCGATCTGCGACCTGCCGCTTTGCATTGTGGGAACGGCACGCGAGACGGGGTTTCTGTGATTCTGACATGCCAGCTCAGTGTCAGACTTGCAAAGGCCTCGATAAAATGTTATCGCCTGTCTGGTGGCGCCAAGCGAAGATTCCCCTGTGGCCCCTCCAACCGTGCAGCGTTCATCGCCGTTATGTTGCGACTCCTCTGAGGCCTGTTAACTTTCTTTTAATGTCCAAAGTTTAAATGAGCAGCGCTTCAAAATGTGAACTTACAGAACATTTCAAACTTTTCCAAGATCCAAGATGAAAATCTGTTTAACATCGAAGGACAAACGATTTGAAGCGCTGCAGGTGGAAGTGTCATTTAATCAACTTTATCCGCTCCACTTCCCTCCGTCTGCTTTTCTTCTTCATCACTTTTTTATAAAAAACAGCAGACGGATCATTTCCTTCATTTTCCTTCCACTCATTAACTGTTGGAATAATATGTAATTTGCACAGCAGACCGTGTCGATGTCAGTCAGCGGACCGTTTCCAAGTGTCTTTACAAACTTTGGACATTTTAATCTACTGCTGTGTTTTAAAGTTCGTCAGCCCTCGAGGCGCCCCCTGCTGGCCCACTGACACGCCGCGCCTCGAAACCTGTCCGATGATCTAATCTGGCTTCTCGCTCGCTCATTCTCTCTCTCTCTTCTTCATCCGTCTTTATCCTCGTCTGTCTCTCATCCTCAGAAGTTGTATCAAACTGCACAGAGACCAGCTCATTGGTTGCTTTGTAGGGGCGCTCTGTGGACACGCCATGGACACCTTTCTACCCCAATTAAAACGACGAGATCGGCTTTGAACAAGCTTCTTTTTTTTTAAAGTTGAAAATGTTTCATATTGTTGCTGTAAAACACATCGCAGTTTACTTCTGTTTATTTTGTTATTCATAAATCATGTAGCATAATAACGTGCTGCAATAAGCAGCATTTAGTCCCTTTAACGTGCCTTTAACGTTGATCTCGCTCTGCAGCCGTCCAATCATTACATCATAACCTCTCTCTTCATCATGTCCCCTCGCAGCTCCCTCCGACGCCCCCCCTGCAGGCCGCGTGCTGGCTGCCCTGCTTCATACCGAAACCCCTTCAGTCCAGGCCGTTCCTCAGGGCCACGTTAACCCCCGCCGCGCTGAACAGGACTCTGTATTTTGACCCTCTGGGGACGGTCAGATAGCACCTCCAGTATTCTTATAAAACAAGGCTGCAAGAGTGCGTGGTGCTCAACATTACAGTGTTTATTGTATAAAAAAACAACAACAACAAAAAGGATTGTGTATATAGTGTGTAATAAAAACAGATGTGTCAACAGCTGGACGTTTTTGTCTTTAATTTGATCCTTTGACACTTTTATCCTGAAAAGCTCGTTTGTCTTCCTGTCTTTTAAAATGTAAAGTGTGTGTGTGTGTGTGTGTGTGTGTGTGTGTGTGTGTGTGTGTGTGTGTGTGTGTGTGTGTGTGTGTGTGTGTGTGTGTGTGTGTGTGTGTGTTACTGTGCAGAGAGCATTTAGATTTTTTTTTTTTCATGACACCACACTTCCTTGTCACAGATAAGATTGAGCACAGCCATAAACTGTTCATCTGTGTTTGACTTTCTGACAACCCGGCCTTATCTTAATTTGGACTCGTAAACTGAGGTCACTGTTGGGTCGGCTGAAGCTTTCCAGAACTTGACGCACAGGATCAAAGGGGAACTAAAATGCTGCAGATAGATTTAAAAACTTCTTTTATTCCCAGCACCTTATAATAAACTTTATTTATTGATATGTGACTTTATAAATCACAAGCTGTCAGCATTTACAAATTAATCACAATTAATCATTTTGTCCCTTCAGTCTCTCTGTAGATAGTGGTCCTCAGTGTCTCTGTATTTATTTTGTCCCTTCAGTCTCTCTGTAGATAGTGGTCCTCAGCGTGTCTCTGTATTTATTTTGTCCCTTCAGTCTCTCTGTAGATAGTGGTCCTCAGTGTCTCTGTATTTATTTTGTCCCTTCAGTCTCTCTGTAGATAGTGGTCCTCAGTGTCTCTCTGTATTTATTTTGTCCCTTCAGTCTCTCTGTAGATAGTGGTCCTCAGTGTCTCTATATTTATTTTGTCCCTTCAGTCTCTCTGTAGATAGTGGTCCTCAGTGTCTCTGTATTTATTTTGTCCCTTCAGTGTCTCTGTAGGTAGTGGTCCTCAGTGTCTCTGTATTTATTTTGTCCCTTCAGTGTCTCTGTAGATAGTGGTCCTCAGTGTCTCTCTGTATTTATTTTGTCCCTTCAGTCTCTCTGTAGATAGTGGTCCTCAGTGTCTCTCTGTATTTATTTTGTCCCTTCAGTCTCTCCGTAGATAGTGGTCCTCAGTGTCTCTATATTTATTTTGTCCCTTCAGTCTCTCTGTAGATAGTAGTCCTCAGTGTCTCTATATTTATTTTGTCCCTTCAGTCTCTCTGTAGATAGTAGTCCTCAGTGTCTCTATATTTATTTTGTCCCTTCAGTCTCTCTGTAGATAGTAGTCCTCAGTGTCTCTATATTTATTTTGTCCCTTCAGTCTCTCTGTAGATAGTGGTCCTCAGTGTCTCTGTATTTATTCTGTCCCTTCAGTCTCTCTGTAGATAGTGGTCCTCAGTGTCTCTATATTTATTTTGTCCCTTCAGTCTCTCTGTAGATAGTGGTCCTCAGTGTCTCTATATTTATTTTGTCCCTTCAGTCTCTCTGTAGATAGTGGTCCTCAGTGTCTCTGTATTTATTTTGTCCCTTCAGTCTCTCTGTAGATAGTGGTCCTCAGTGTCTCTATATTTATTTTGTCCCTTCAGGCCCCCCATAGATAGTGGTCCTCAGTGTCTCTATATTTATTTTGTCCCTTCGGTGTCTCTGTAGATAGTGGTCCTCAGTGTCTCTCTGTATTTATTTTGTCCCTTCAGTCTCTCTGTAGATAGTGGTCCTCAGTGTCTCTGTATTTATTATGTCCCTTCAGTCTCTCTGTAGATAGTGGTCCTCAGTGTCTCTGTATTTATTTTGTCTCTTCAGTCTCTCTGTAGATAGTAGTCCTCAGTGTCTCTATATTTATTTTGTCCCTTCAGTCTCTCTGTAGATAGTGGTCCTCAGTGTCTCTGTATTTATTTTGTACCTTCAGTCTCTCTGTAGATAGTGGTCCTCAGTGTCTCCGTATTTATTTTGTCCCTTCAGTGTCTCTATAGATAGTGGTCCTCAGTGTCTCTGTATTTATTTTGTCCCTTCAGTCTCTCTGTAGATAGTGGTCCTCAGTGTCTCTCTGTATTTATTTTGTCCCTTCAGTCTCTCTGTAGATAGTGGTCCTCAGTGTCTCTGTATTCATTTTGTCTCTTCAGTCTCTCTGTAGATAGTGGTCCTCCGTGTCTCTCTGTATTTATTCTGTCCCTTCAGTCTCTCTGTAGATAGTGGTCCTCAGTGTCTCTGTATTTATTTTGTCTCTTCAGTCTCTCTGTAGATAGTGGTCCTCAGTGTCTCTGTATTTATTTTGTCCCTTCAGTCTCTCTGTAGATAGTGGTCCTCAGTGTCTCTGTATTTATTTTGTACCTTCAGTCTCTCTGTAGATAGTGGTCCTCAGTGTCTCTGTATTCATTTTGTCTCTTCAGTCTCTCTGTAGATAGTGGTCCTCCGTGTCTCTCTGTATTTATTCTGTCCCTTCAGTCTCTCTGTAGATAGTGGTCCTCAGTGTCTCTGTATTTATTTTGTCTCTTCAGTCTCTCTGTAGATAGTGGTCCTCAGTGTCTCTGTATTTATTTTGTCTCTTCAGTCTCTCTGTAGATAGTGGTCCTCAGTGTCTCTGTATTTATTTTGTCCCTTCAGTCTCTCTGTAGATAGTGGTCCTCAGTGTCTCTCTGTATTTATTTTGTCCCTTCAGTCTCTCTGTAGATAGTGGTCCTCAGTGTCTCACTTTAACAAACTCTCAGACAGCTCAGCTGACGGGTCCAAAGTCAGATCCTCCTGATGACATGACACGTTTACCTTTTTTTTTTTTTTACTTTGAGCTGTTTGACGCATCCAGACGGTCTGAACTGTATTTGACGATAAAAGCAGCGCTGAGGGGTGCAGGTGGTCATGTTGCACGCTTGATGATGTAGTCCTCATCGCAGCGGCCGAGGGTTCCAATCCGACCTCAACCGCCCTGTAGTCCTTATGTAAACAAGTTTGCGTACATGAAATCTGTAAGAGTGATAAACTTTATTGGAACGCCTCCAATAACTGATTCAACTGCTCCCACGTTGACCTTTTTCCTGGAAGTGTGACACGCTGTTCTTCAAATAATGTCCAATTATTAGCGAGATAACTTGGCATCAGCCTCGCCGGGGACGCCATGAAATGATTAGGTTTAACAAGCCTGTGAGAGCGGTTCAACTTTTCACCCCGCTCATATCTGCTTTTATTGCCTCTGCTCGCTGTCAGATAAATTCACTCCCGGTGAGGTGACAGAGGACACAAACAGTTGATGGAGACAGCATCAAAAAAACACGCTTGTGTAACCAACATTTCTGCCAATCACAAAATGGCATCTAAGAAATCTGTGCAGCATGAAAACCTCATGACCTCCGAGATAACGCAGAGGTGAAACGAGGAAGTCGTGCAAACCTGTGTCCTTGTGTTTGAACACTTTAGGTGCTAAGTGTTTGTTCCGACTTGTTTGTGACCTTTAATGACTCTCTCAACTTTTCCCTCAAACTGATGAGTCATCAAAAATCTCTCACCTGCACAGTGTGTGTGGACGGAGACATGAGCGAATCACACCTGTTTGTTTGTTTGTTTGTTTTAACCAGGTTATAAACATGTTCATGTAAAAACAGGCTTTTTGAATGGGTGTGTATGTGACTTCCTGTGCACCTGCAGCCAGCCTCTAGTGGACACTCCAGGAACTGCAGTTTTTTAAATGTATTTATTATTTATTTTTTAAACACAGCAGGTTTCGCTTTGTCCACAAGTGCCGCCAAAAAACACAAATCCTGTGAGTTTTACGTTTCTTTCCTTCAAACATTTTAACTTAAAAAGAGGCAGAACCTTCATTAGTCAAAGGTGACGAACTTAAAGGGAACGTAACACACAATCAACTCATTTCACTCAGACAGATAACTTTAAATCCTTGACCTAAATAAATGTGACTCCTTCAACACGTCTCCGGGTGTTCAAATGTGACCATCAGAGCAACACAGAGCTCTATAAAACTCATGATATATTATGAAGATTGTTGCATAATTCATTTTATTTATATATAAGAGATGCAGTTAAATAAAAGAAACTCATGCCAGCAGTAATAAAGGACTTTTCAAACCATTATGCTCATGTTTGCTTTAGTATCTGTTTGACTTTACCTCTGCAGAGTCACACTATAATAAGAGCGGGATATAAACCTGCTGCGTCTATTTATGTGAAGTGAGTTTAATTTAAAAAAAAAACTGCCTTCATTTAAGAGTGTTTCTAACCCTTGATGAGTCCTGAGTGTCCAAAGCAGGCAGGAACCTGGATGAATGCATAATTAAAAACATCCTGACGCGCAGTGCCTCACAGCAGCCGACAGGTGGCGCCCCTGCACCCATGAATAAGCAGAAATGATGTTTTTGCTGAGTGTCACACAGAGAGCGAGCCTGACCTGATTTTAAAGACTTCATCTTCCAGACTATGTGGTCTGGATGATATTTACCTGCTGTAAAATACATGTAAATAATCTGCTGCTTGTTTGGTTTATTCACCGCCTGCTCTGACTGGCTCTGACTCTGGAGAGGGGGGCGGGTATTCAGCAGCATCTCGCAGCCTCCGCCCGCCTCTCTGTGAGGAGCAGTAGGACCGCAGAGCGACAGGAGGACGGAGCTCCACACTGAGAGAGGGGCGATGGCTGCCGGCGCAGCATGCGGGGAGTCGGTGGATCAGTACCGGGCCGAGGTGGACCGTCTCACCGCGGAACTGGCCGAGGCGAACCGGGAGAAGATCCGGGCTGCTGAGTGCGGGCTGGTCGTCCTGGAGGAGAACCAGGCGCTGAAGCTGAAGTATGCAGACCTGGAGACCGAGCAGGAGACTCTCAGGAAGGAGTTGGAGCAGTTACAGGAGGTAGGAGGAGGTGCAGGAGGAGGTGCGGGGTGTTCTGCAGGCAGGTGTTTGCACGGTGCACCTATGAGTCATGTCTGTTTGTTGTGTTCATCTGCACTCAGCTGTTTGTGTGTGTGTGTGTGTGTGTGTGTGTGTGTGTGTGTGTGTGTGTGTGTGGGTGTAGTTAGAAATCCATCAGTTGTGACATGTGAGAGTACATGCTTATGGTTCCATGTTCTATGAATAAGTCATACTCCTTCAAAGTGAATAATTGATGCTGTTTCTGTGTCAGTCCTATTAGCAACATGGATATTATAACGTTCACTTCCTGCGGCCCCCTCATCACAGGCTGTGTTT
>NC_136696.1:2233971-2251471 GCF_947650265.1 Symphodus melops | reverse complement strand
TGGTCTGTACATTCAGATACTGTTGTTTGTTCTTTTCAAAGGCCAAAAATCCAATACACTGCTTCACCATCCTTTTATTGGAGACGAGATTGAATCGTCTGTGTGGTCGACTGGCTGCTGTGGCATATATACGTAAAGATAATCACTTCATGCCTTGAAGCTTTGCTTTTATTGATTTGTTATCTGTATGTAAACACGGAGCTGCTGCTGCTTTGCTCCTTCCTGCTGTGTTTGCTTGTGTTTCTGCTGTGACACATATGTTCTGCTCACAGCTGGTGGAGAACAGCACACACACACACACACACACACACACACACGCATAAAACATGAAGCTGCTGACAGGCTGAAATAATTAGATCAGTGTGTTCCTAATCTGCTCCCTTTATGTGAGTCTGCATGTTTCTAATAAGCAGCAGAAAGCTGCTCAAACTAGGATCAATGTTGGAGATGAAACATGGAGAGAGGTTAGAACGCAGAAAGCTTTACAGACCCATGCAGAGCTGGCTAAACACTGAAGCTACAGTGTCCACCACATGCAGAGCTGGCTAAACACTGAAGCTACAGTGTCCACCACATGCAGAGCTGGCTAAACACTGAAGCTACAGTGTGCACCACATGCAGAGCTGGCTAAACACTGAAGCTACAGTGTCCACCAACATGCAGAGCTGGCTAAACACTGAAGCTACAGTGTCCACCAACATGCAGAGCTGGCTAAATCGTGCGTTATTGGATGATTGGTGCTAGGTGGGCGTGAACGGCTGGATTGGTGAATGAATGAACTAGTTGATGAATGAGTGATGTCAGTACAGCTGAATCGCTACACACTGAAGCTACAGTGTCCATGCAGAGCTGGCTAAACACTGAAGCTACAGTGTCCACCACATGCAGAGCTGGCTAAACACTGAAGCTACAGTGTCCACCACATGCAGAGCTGGCTAAACACTGAAGCTACAGTGTCCACCACATGCAGAGCTGGCTAAACACTGAAGCTACAGTGTCCATGCAGAGCTGGCTAAACACTGAAGCTACAGTGTCCACCACATGCTGACCTGTGTGAGCATCCACTCTAGAGAGGAGGGGGCGGAGCCAGACAGCTCTCTGTAATGATTAGAGTTTAGACTGCAGTACCCATTTTAAACACTAGGCGTCAGAGGACATTCCTCCTTGGAGACAAGAGACAAAAAAGTATCAACAGTAGCGACTGATTTTATTTTGCACGCTGTGGACGACTCGGCCAGAGCGTGACGCCACACCTGTCGTTTGTGTCACTGCAGAGATTCCACATAAGATCTCACAGAAACTTCAGAAGTCTTCCGTCATCGAGCACAATCAACATCCTGCCGTGTGTTTTTGTTCTGCAGTGAAGTGAGTGAACTCCTGGCTGAGAAAATGGTGAAGGTGCTTTATGTTTACTGGCATGTTTGTGATGCTTCCTGGTCTGCTCGCCTCTCATTGGATACTGCAGGTGGCTATATTGAATCATATTAATGATTCAATGAAATGTGAATAAACTAGACTGGGCCACAGTGAGCCTGTAACAGTCCTGCATGGTCGCACTGCCCTGATTGTCTGAGGATGAATGTATGGACCCTGCATGTCGTACATAACATGTAGCATGACATGCTAACACTGCACCACTACTTTGGACTAACCGTTATTGAGACAAGCTGCAGGTCTGGTTTGTGAGATAACACAAGAGAGCCGACGTCTTTGTTCACATAAATAAATGCAAACTCATCATGATTGTATTTATTCATTTAATTATATAAATAATATAATTTTTCCTTCTTTTTTTCTTCTCAATGCGTAAAAAACATGAAAATAAATTATGGTGGACTTATTTGTCCTTATCATTCGAAGGTTTTCCGTTGATTTAAGCCTTCTGCAAGGTCATTTAAAGCAGCTGAATTTAAATGTGCATCCTTTCAAGAAGAGCTTTGTGCATCTCATTTCCACCTGCAGGGTTTAGTCAGAAACAAGACGCTTTAAGCTGCTTTTTGAATCTGAAACCAGGAGGGCTTTTCATGCTCTTCATATCCCCATTTTCCCTTCATGCTGCTCGTTCTCTCAGCCTCCCTGCCTGCCGGCTCCATCGCTCTCTCCTCCCTTGTATCCCTGCGTGTTCTGAATGTCTCTGGATCGCTGCCTGAGCAGTGACGGAGACACCATCACCCCGTGGTTCGGGCTTGTTAGTGCTGTCTCTGGGCAGATCAACCTCAGATAGCACACACTCGTGCAGTGGGAGGCAGAAGGAGGAGGACGCTGTGGATGCACAGAGAACAGTGTGTCCATGTGGCCTGTCGTTACGTTAGCTTAGCGCTGACGGAGCAGCCTTGTAGTCATAAAGTCGCTGCAGGTTTCTTTTTACCTCGTACTTCCCTGCAGCTCAAAGGTGTGCGCGAAGTGAACTAGCTACCTAAAAGATCTGTCATATGTCGTATTTGAAGCTCCCGCAGAGACAGATGGGCGTTCGCTCTCAGGTCGGCTGTGTTCACGAGGCTTCAGGCTGAGAAGGTGACAGGAGAAATCTGCATCACATTCTTCACGTGGCATTTTAAAAACACCTCAAAAGAAAGAATCAGTCATGATGCATCAGGTCGTTAAATAACTCACTGCGATATCTTCTCTGTTATTCTTTGAGTTCTTTTCACATATTTGTCATTTAAGACTTTTTCTTTTTATTTGAGTTTATGTCAAGTGTCTGCTGCATCAAAAGGGCGCGAGTCCAGCGCTCGAGCTTGTTTTCATTTAACCTTTGTTCAACGGGGAAAACGCCGAAAAAAATGAAAAAAATAAAGTCTGCTTTGTTTTTCTGAATCAACAAGATACCGACAGAAGTTTTCATCGAGACCACGTCCCCAGACTGTTTATTTCAACACGGTTTTATGTTGGTTCAGGTTCCAGACACGGCGGGATACTCTCGTCTTTGGAGGAGGAGTCAGTCGAATCTCTTCACGAGCAGCTCGTTGAGTTTCAGAGGTTTTCATACGTTGAAAGTAAAAAGGAGCAGCTGACTTCAGTTCGGACTTTAGACAACAGACTGAATTCAACTAATCATGAATTCTGGACAGCAACTTTCCACAATGTTTTCTCAGTCACATCAAAGTGTGCGCAAGAAAATAGTTTAAAAAAAAAAAAAATCGCAACTCGTTTTGCAATTTTCGTTTCCTGCCGCAATTTAATTGCAAAAACATTGCAGGGACGTGATGGAAAAAAAAACATTGCAACATGCATTGTAAGTTTTTTAAATGCTGCCACAAAATCAGGCAACAATCCCCAAAAAGGCAGCGATCAAAATAAAGGAGATGTTATCGTGGAATTTCCCTCGGGAAGTATCTATCTATCTATCTATCTATCTATCTATCTATCTATCTATCTATCTATCTATCTATCTATCTATCTATCTATCTATCTATCTATCCATCCATCTGGTATTAAATATTAAATTAAAATTAAAAGACGTTATTCATTAGGATACTGAAATACTGATCAATTCTACATGACATCATCACACTTAAACTCTAGTGTACATGATTGACAGGCTGTCGGTCCCTCCCCTCTGGGATATTTCACCACCATGTATTTGCATAAGTTGAGTTAATATGAAATGACTTCTTGGCCATCGGGGGGCGATGATGAGAGTGTGACTTCTCCTCCAGTGAAGGACCTTTCGTACGTCACGCTGCTGCTGCTGCAGAGTTTAAGGTGGACGTGAGGAGTTTTGTTTCCGGACACAGATCGCTCTGCTGGTCGCTGAAGTTAAGATAGTTTGCGGAACACGTTGGCGTTTCTTTCCTCATTGAGTGACGTTGAATTAAAGGAACACTTATGAACATCTCTGCACTTGTTTTTTAAGATGCAGCCTGATGTGTTCAAAGAGGAGCAGCCGTGGTTGTAAATCAGCCTCCTCTCTCTTCGGTGGGGGCAGTAAGCCTGTAAGTGGGGGCTGAATCAATAGCTCACTAGCTGATGGTGTTGCGTTCTTCGGCACCACCATCCCCCAACACCCCCCTGGGGTCCCCCCTCCCCCTTTCAGAGAGAAGTGGGAATTATTCATCGATTTCTGCTCAGCGTGGAGATCATGTTTCATGCTGTATGAACTGCAGCTTTGTTGAGAAGAAATGTGATGATTTCATCAGAGCGATCAGAAGAATGAGAGAAAAGTCTTCAGTTAATAAACAACATTAAAGAGATTTGAATAGAGCAGGGCGACCTTCTCTGCAGACTGAGCGTTCAGCATTCACACCTGAGCTGTTTGTTTTGGGGAGGTGTGAACTGAACTCTGGTCCGTTTAAAAACCTCGCGTCTCGGTTTATTTCCTCGTGAACCAGAGTTCGATTCGCCGCAGGTGAGATCACAATCCAGGTGAACCAAAATGCAGTGCATGCCGCCGTTTGTAAACGATCGCTAAGAACGTCACTAATGTTAGCATTGCTAGCAATATTAGCGGTCTTACACATTGCTTCAGTCACTTTAAAATGACACAGCTGATCTATAACTTCATTTCCATCTTATAGATCTAAACTCCGCGCTGCACGATCCCTTCTTCCTCTGTCCTGTTGATTACAGCAGCTGACTGGAGCTACAGCCCCAACTAGTGGCGGGAGGTCTTGACTACGGTACCAAACATTCGACAGGCTTAGCTGTGCTAAAACAAAACGAACCACATGATGTTACTACTTCACCGCTGAATCGTACCGAGGCCGGCGCCCTTCATGTGGAAGCGTCCTGAGACTGTTGAACAGATATCTACACGTTACAGTGCAATTATTGAGAGTTTGATCAGGTTTGGGATGTCGGCACAGAATGAGATCAGATCAAAAATAAAAACAAAAGAAAAAACAGAAATGAAAGTGATCGGTAGGATAGACGAGCCGTCCAGCAGGCGTTTTATAAACTCGAGTTTTCACACCTTCTGTTCCCTGAATATAAAACATTTCAGGCTGACGTCAGCTTTAAGGACTAAATGTTTGAAGCTCTGTTTCCTTCAGACTTCAGTCCCACTGCTGAAGCCCAGCTCAGCCCGAGCCCTGCACAGTCTTCATTACTGGACACTTATCTTTGCCTTCAGGCTTCTTACTCATACTTGCTACGTTGTTCCTGGACGTGTCTTCACGGCTGTCCTGTCTTGTGGTTTGCTTGTTTATTGGAAGTTGCACAGAGCTGTGTCTTTTCTTTGCACAGACAGATTTCCTCTCAGGGACCTGAAAGTGTATCTAATCTAACTTTCAAAGTAAAAGCCCTGGTAATCCTGCCCTGGTCAGAGAAGCTCTTTGTTAAAGTGAAGACTTTAAAGTGAGCCTCCAGGAGCCTGACGATTAAAGAACTTATCTTTGTAAGTCCTCGTGCTTGTCCTCCGTGTACCGTGGTGTTCGGCGTGTAGAGGTTACTTTGGGGCGTGTACAACGAGTTGCATGCTGCAGGTTTGTTGGTTGTGACATTTGACCCTGACAACAGGTTGAGGGATGCAGTCGAGCATTCAGATAAGGAGGCGTCTGGTGTTTGGCCTCGGGGTGTTTTATACCATGTGCCTGTGTTTCGTCAGGTCCTGAGGGGAAGGTCATTTTCGTGGTTCGGTCACGTCAGGGCTGCTGTTCCTGCATGCCGTGTGTGTATTCAGTCTCATCTGCGTGTAGAGGTTAGGGGCGGGGGTGCGGATGTTGTGATTGAAGCTGGAGAGGGAGGGGGCGCTGGGATGAAGTGGTGATGAGTGACTGCAGCCCATCAGCCGGGAGCTCTTTGTTGTTTCAGGTTTTTATGGTTGTGTGGACGTGATGGAGGAAAGAAGAGGAGGTGACTGCTTGATTTACAGTTAGTCGAAATGCTCCACACTTCTGTTGGATCCGGCCTCCCTTCTTTTATTCATCGATAGAAACAGACAGCACCAAAGCTTTAAAAAACACTATTTTTAACTAAAGCTGAGAGAGAGAGAGAGAGAGAGAGAGAGAGAGAGAGAGAGAGCAGCAAGTAAACATTGGCAGGATTTCTAAACTGAAATGTTGCCAACGTATTTGTGCAATTTACACGGTGTGAAGGTGGCAATAAGGGTTGCCTCAGACTTCTGTTCTTGTTGCTGCGGTAACAGAACAGACGTCCTTATTGTTCAGTTTTTTACCCGCAGCACATGAAAGATGTAAACTCCGTCATGATAACACTCATTGCTGCTGTCTGTGAAATAATGAAATAATTAAGACTGAAGAAGTGAATGAATGAATGAATGAAGGCCTTCTCTCTGCAGAGAGCCCTCCGGCCCGCCCAGGTCTGCACAGATTAGGTTTTTCAGAGAGCTCCTTTTTGCTGCAGTGAAATACAGAAGGAGTGTGTGAGAGGGAAGAGGGAACAGGACTCCGCTGCCTGCAGGCTGCTCCATCGATCCGTCGTCCACTTTAGCTGTGTGTGCTGCAAACTCTGACAGCAAAGCACAAAAAAGAGTAGCGAGCTCTCCAACAAACAAAGTTTTGTATGTGCAACCCGACATCTTAGAAACAGCTATTTATAGGTATATATGTATTTATTGATGACATGTTTTTTAAATTTTAGTTTTAGTTCCTGGTTTCAGTTTCAGTCCTCCTTCATGCATGAGAGAGAGAGAAGACCTTTTAGGGTCTCTGTCACGTCCCCTCGGTTACAGGATGTAAAACATTGGACAGGTATTAAATCATCGTCTCGTTAACCCGTTTTCTTAACCTGACCTCCATCATGAGGTCGCCGGGAGGAAGAAAGTCTTCTTAGTTATGGGTCAGAAAAACAGACTCGTTGATTTAGTCGTCTGCAGAGAGGTCCTTTCCTAAATAATAAAGAAGCATGAAGGACTTTAGAGGGAACAGCTCCTCACGTCCCTGCAGGTTACCCTCATACATTTAATGTACAACAGAAGGGTCAAAGTCAGAACATGTTGTTAGCCCCCCAGTTTAGCGCCCACATTAAAAACATGCAGACCTTCGTGGTCCCCAGAGGAAGAACCCCGAGCTGCGTCGTTTGGAAGTTGTCATTGAGATAAGGAGTTGTGTTGACGTACTTTCACATAATGATGTTAAACCCAGAATTTACAGTAGACTGTGATCGCTCGTCGACTAGCTAGTCGTACCACATATGCTAGCGGTGCTAACATGAGCTAACTGTGCTAGTTTTACCCTCGGAGCGAGCTTCAATGCAAAGTTGTGTTTTGTTTGTAAAACTCAGTCGGAGAGAGAATCACTCCCATGATTTGTTATTGTTTCGATTGAGAGCCCCCTGGTGGCCAGATTTATACACTGTTTGTTTTCATTTAACACAGCTAATTTCACGCTTTAACACCAGTCATGTAAAGACGGTAACTCAAGAACAGAAAAGAGAGACCAAATTAAAAAAAGAATTGAACACAGGAACACGGGCGACCACGGTTCAAGTCCGACCTGGGGTTCCTTTCGCTCATGTTATTCCCCACTTTCTTCCTGCTCTATCCACTGTCCTCTTGAAATAATGGCGGATAAAAACCTGAATAAAAAACGATGCAAAATGTTTGGAGATGGATGAGAGACATAAAAAGAGACGTGAGCTGCACACAGACTCCTGCAGGTCTGCAGGCTGAGCATGGCGGCTCGCCTCGGGCTGCTCAAAAGCCCTGAGTCACACAGAGTGTCGATACCGAGGGGGTCGACTGGCCTTCCTATTGTGGTGTGTGTGTTTGTCCTCTTTATCAGCAGAGAGAGCAGACAGTGTTATCAGTTTGATCTGTCTCCTGTCGCTCGCTCGCCCTCTCTCTCTCTCTCTCTCTCCTGTTCCTCTGTCAGCCTCTCTGGATGAGTCCGCAGGCTCTGACACAGAATACCAATCAGCATGTGAGCCTCCAGAACACCCTCATCTTTTTATTTCTCAGAGCCGGTGCTGGCTCACTCTCCCATGTCCTAAAACATCTCTGCTAATTAAACGCTCCTCGTCCCACGGCGTCCTTCTACCTCACTATTTAAACAAAGAGATGGAGGGAGGGAGGAAGGGAGGGAGGGAGGGAGGAAGGGAGCGTTTGTAGCTGGAGTGCTTCGGACTCCACCCTCCCTACATTAGTGCTCCAATTCTTCTTCGCCCCGGGCAGGTCCCCGTACACTTGACTGACTTCAGAGACTCAGAGCTTGCAGTATTTAAGGATCATAATAGAGATGGTCTGTTGTCACTTCAGAGGATTATGACAGAGACAGAAACACTTTAAAGGGTTTCAGGAAGGGAAGGATGCAAATATTAGTCTGAAAGTCTTTGTCCTTTGAGAGATGAGGAGCAGAAAACATCGCCGCTGTCACTTATGGATGTTCAGTCAATCCATTACCTGCAAGTTTTGTGGGTTTTTTTTTTTACTGTAAACAAACACACTGGACTCAATTAATCCTGCGCTGCTTTCCACGGTCCTGTTAGCTGCTGTTTGTTGTGACGCTGGCTCGATCAGGGAGCAAATATCCAGTCCCTCCCCTCCCTTCTTACTTAGTGCTTCGTTTGAGGCTTCCCGCCCCTGCCTGGTGGCTCTTTTCCCTTTTAAAATAAACACCAGTGAAGTGCATGTCGGCCGGTGTGTTTTTGTGTGTGTGCTGGGATGGCCCTGGAGGGTTTGGTCATGTGTTTTTTTTTGTGCTTGGCGTGCTCTCCTGCAGGGCGTATGACCGCGCAGAGAGAGCGAGCTGCACATGACACAGTTCCAGCTGCTCGATTGGTTTCTCCTGTCTGCTCCGGCTTCTGAACAATGACAGAGCTTAAAACATAAGAGCATGAAAAATACATAAATATCTTTACCTGTTTAGATTCCACAGCAACACGCAAATAGAAGTCCAATGTACCTGCTGTTGGGTTATTTCTTGTTTTGAATAAGCACGTCTCAATAACTCATAAACATTTAATTTACTAAATAAGCATTTTAATTGGCTGTGTGTTAAAAGGATGACTGAAGAACTGTTTTTAGATTAGATTAGAAGACTTTATTGTCCACTGTGGTGGAAATTTGTCTTTGGCTTCTCCAAAATATAAAAAACACACAGGACAAATTAAAACACTGCACAAAGTACAACAATATGCAATAAATAAATAAATAAAGTTGTGCAAACAGGCTACAAAAAAAGGGGGTGGTGGACAGCAGATGTAATACCTGTACCCTCTAAAGGGGGATCACTTGTGCAGTCTTGACAGACTCTTTGTTTATTGTAAAATAATGGCTGCTCTTATTCCTCAGAAAGTGAGAGACGTTCTTCTTCGTCTCTTCTGGTGATTGTCCTCAGCAGGGAGAGTTTGGGGTGTTTTAAAGGAAGAATGAGCACCAGCATGAAACCACAACAAACTTCTGTTAGGCCACGCCTCCTCCGTACTGAAGCCTCCGCCCTCCTGCAGAGACACGCCTCCAACCCCTCTAACGTTGGGTTCTCATGGAGGAGTTATCACGCGTGAAAGAGGCGGACATAATCGTCCTTCACTCGAGCTGCATTCGCCGGTGGCCTGCATTGTTGTGCTAGCATGCTAATGTTAGCGCTTTTTCGTTAGCTCGTAGCTTCACGTTGCATGTCCATTCACACAGAATGAGCTTGATCTAAAAACTCTTCATCCTAATAATCAGTGAGTATGTTCTTCTTCTTCTTGACTCAAACAGCTTTTATACTGAAGGGGAGGAGCCATGTAAACACAGCTCTGACAACAACACAGCCAGCAGGACTCCAGCTTCTCCCTCACTGGAGACAGTCAGGACACATTCACACAGGAGAGACTGGATTTATGATTTACTAATGTGGGACATGTTGGACATTCTTCCTTTAAAATAAATGGTATCAAAAAGAATCAGACATTTTGCTCACTTGATGTCGTTGAGGAACGAGAGTTACGAGGAGAGTAGAATCTTAAAAGGTTTAGAGGTGAAATTAAAGGACATGAAGACTCATTTGGGATCTTACATAACAAACTCTGAGCCCAGCTGTCTCTCTGTCTCCCCGTTCAACATCCGTTCAGCCTGAGCACGCTGAAGTGAACGGCATTCTGGGACGTAATCCAAGTATCTTTTCTTATCACGCGCAGACCTGCAGTCAAATTGAATCACTTTGAAAAGACACACAGCCTGCGTGTCCGCGGTCAGGCGAGACGCACACACACATTGTGTTGGCCAGAAAGCGACAGATGTGACACTATTGTGGACTTGTTGTAACGAGCAGGGATTTTCCTCCATGAGGCACATTAGGGCTTTTATCCTTCATTATAGATTCTTCCTCTGCTGTCGACATAATAGCATAATGCTATCAGAGGGATAACAGGCTTCACTGCACTGAAAGACGAGCGGAAAGCAGGCCAATTTACATTTAGCCTCCTTGCTATCTATAGAGCGCTAACAGTAGGTTAGCTCGGTGTTTATGTGGACAGTGATTCATGAACAGAGGAGCTTCCCACCAGCTGGGGAAAGTGGAAAATAAAGGATATAAATGGTGCAGTCGAGCAAGCCTGTGCGCTCAGCTTTATGATGATGTCCCTGTTGATTCAGTGGAGGACTGCTGCGGTTTTAAAGCACATGAACACACACACACACACACACACACACACACACACACACACAGGGCCTGTACTGCCGTGTCTAATTAATATCTTGATTTAAGGTTTTATCTTGTGGTTTGAATGTTATTTCTGCGTAACAATGTGCTAATGTTTGTATTTTTTAATCAGGCTATTTTACTCGCTATCATTGTTAATTGCGTTGGTGTGTCTGACCTCCATCCTTACAGGGCTGTGATTACCCCGCTTACCCCCCTCGAGCAAATGTGCCTGTGTGTGTTTTTTTAATTTTTTTAAGGGATGACAGATCTCTTGACTTGGCGCATTTCCCTGTGGCTCAGAGGCTCATGGGGACGCTTCTGTGTCCTTGCTGGAGGACAACGTTTCCCATAAAGGCTACGTCACAGTGACTCATTATGTTTATGTGAATTCAATACTTCAGAGTTTATTTCAGGTAAAGACAGAAAGAAAGAAAAAATTAACACTGCCTTTAACGCTTTTCTCTGGTGAAAACTTTTCATGTGTGATACCCACTGTGCTTAAACACCTGGGTCAAAGGTCACATCTCCTCTTCAGGTGAAATCAGTGTCCTCGCTCCTCTTCATCATGTGTGTGAAGTGTGTTGTTGTAAATCCACTCCGATCCTGTATCTGATCATGTCTATAAACCCCTCTATTTCAGCCCTGCTCAGAACAGGCTGTTTCTGTAGCTTTAAATATGTAAATGAGCTGTGTCTGGCCACGCCCCCTCTCTGGAAGGGCTCGGGTGTACTCGCTGCTTTCTGGCTCCATGTCCTATTGTTTACGGTGAGAAGGCAGACTCAGAGGGCAGAACAAACACCTAGCTGTGGGAGTGTCACCCACCTGGGGGAGGGGCTACTGCCCTTTGTGATGTCATGAAGGGAAAACCTCCAAACGGCCTGTTTGAGCACACATTTTCTGAAAAGTGGAGCAGGCAGAAGACGGAGAGGATGGACTTTTCTCATGATTGGGGGGTTTGTAGACAGACTAGAGACATGTTAGAGGAACATGGAGGAGAGGATTTTGAATGCGTCGTGTTTCCCCGACCTTTGCAACCCCCCGCCCCGCCGTCGACACTGAAGACGCCGCGTTGAGAAGCGCGTTCTGCAGTAGTGCTCCTCCTGAGAGGCCTACAAACCTGAAACACTGATAAATGTGACCTTTAAGCCTTCAGGTTGTTCAGTAGTGTGTTCAGGATGATTTAATAAACAAACATGCTGTTTTAAAGCGGTTTAAAATAAGTCAACCTCCAAAGCCATTCAGTGACAATGATAAGCCTCCGCGTCTGGGAGTCTAATCTCCATTTACAGATAAAATCTGTATTCAGGGCTCTGGACGTCCACCAGGGAACTGTTTGTAGTATGTTTGTGAGTTGTATTGACCAATGAGGTATCAGCAGGAGAAACGGTTCAAGTAGACAGAAAAAAACACTAACGTAACATTATCTGGGCTTATGACTAAGCAGCTGCCTGCGATGATAATCTGATGATTTATTTATCTCTTTACACTGATATCTGCACCAAAGCACAGCGAACAGTCTGCTTCAGATCAAACGTTTCATCTGCAGAGAATAATCTGCTTCATTCATTTCTGAGAGCCAATCAGCGTTTAGATCCTGGAACGCATCATCAATGAATAATCCAACAAATCCAACAAAAACAGTTTTCTCCTCTCGAGGACAAGCCCGACAAATGTTGCATGCTTTGAAGAGTGTTTTGTTCCCTCTATGACACGGACTTCATCGTGTGGTGTGTTTTCTGTCTTGTGACTCAAGTTTGACAAACATCGAGCCTTTTCTTTGACTTCACGTCACGCCGCTCCTCTGTGAAGCTGACCTCTTGTTTTGTTCGATGCTGGTAGTTTACATTCAATCACAAGCCAACAACAAAGTGAATGACCTAAATACACACAGACACACATCTATCTCTACTCTCTGTCCGTCCGGTTGTGCAGCAGCAGTCCTGCTTGTCTCTCTCCGTGGTTCTGAAACCGCGTGTGCTGCCTGACCATCTGGACAGGAAACAACAGCACGCGTGTCTTTCTGTGTAAAAGCTTCTTATGAGTTATAATACCCGGATTTATGATTTCTTGTAACTTATCAAAAAATCGTCGTAGCAGACCGAGATCAGACTTCAGCAGAACGTGTGTCTGATATTTAAATCTTTCTTATGATTCATATAGAATTATAAAAAACAAACATGTACTCAGTCTTCACTAGGGATGGGTACGAGCACTCGAGTACTGACTCCATTATCCGAATTCATTACCCGCGCGCGTTTTCGCCTCACTGAATATACGAGCAAGGAAAATAATGAACGGGATACAAACGTATGACTTCTCCGACCCCGGCTTCAGCTTCAGCTTCAGCTTCAGTACACACGAGCCAGATGACCTGTTCGTGCAGCAGCTCTGATTGGTGCGTGTGTTCGCTGCAAAAGATTCGATCGTTGTGAAAAAATGTCTTTAGTTCAAAATCCAATAAAAAAGGTCAGAAAGAAAACTCCTGAATTAGAAGGCCCACTTTGGGAACACGTTTTGTGACCGGGCTGCTCTGACCTTAAACATGCTATCTTTAGATCTCTCTTTAAATGCATTTAAAGTTGTTTTAATTACTTTCATGCTGCTGCGTCGACCCGGCGAATCAACGTAAGCCTGAACATTTGGTGGAGATTAATTGCTGTTGAAGAAAAAGTTCACTTTGCTCCTAACCTCCAGGGTGTTTAAATTAGACTGCTGCTGTGTATATTTACACACACACACACACACACACACACACACACACACACACACAGGTTCTCCCCTGACTCCTCATTAGGAACTGCAGCAGACAGGGAAGGATTTCAGGGTTGCACTCGCTCCTCCTCTCACTCTGGTGCAGCGCTGGGTTTGTCCCCTCGGCCTCTCTCCGTGGCCTCAGGGATGAATATCTATAGAGGCCGGCTCTTTTGTCTGGATTTCATCCGCTGAGCCACAGACGGCCGAGGAGCCTCAAGGTTGAATGCATTAACACAGAGCGGCGCAGGCTGCCGATCAGAATCAGAGGCTGAGGAGAAGTATACAAGTTTAATCCTGCACACTGACGCTCTCCTGCTCTCCTCCAGGACACCGATACAGGGCTTCTTAAACTCTATCACTGTGATGATGCAGCGTGCTGATTGGTCAGTGACGTTCACGTAACGAGCCTGAAAAATGCATCGCTGTCACGGTGTTATTTTTAGCCCCGTGGTGCCGCAGCATCAGGAGCGTGGTGCTGTGCTGTCCTCTGTGTGTGTGTGTTGAACTCTTCGCTCTCTGCGTGGTCACTCTGGCGTCCTGTGAGAGGAGGAGCCTGGAGGCAGATGATGGAGACAGAGTCTGATTTTCGAGGAACAGCTCAGCCCACGAAAGACGCTCGTTTACCAAAACATCTCCCTCTCGTTACGGCTCCGAGGTCGGTCGACCCGCCGCCGATGATTTCTTCTTGAATCACAAATTCTAACTGGGACAGTCCGTCTGTTTCTGTGCGGTCATGTGGTTCATCTGACTCACTGAAATGTGTCTTTACAGGAATACAAACAACCGTGTAGCTCCAAATACTTCCTTATTCTACCTTCTTCTTCTTATATTGAGGGACAAAATGCATCATTCAGGAAAAATTATGAGAGGACACATTTTGTACCGTAGCCAGTTAGCCTAGCTTAGCATCGACAGAAAAACAGAGGGAAAGCCCAGCTCAGTCAGAAAGCAACCAAATCCTCTTCAATAAAAAACTATGCTCACTGTCCACCGCTCTTTTTTTAATCTGGATTAAAAAAAAACAAAAATGCTAAAAGTCTTGTTGTGGTTTTAAGATCTTCTGACTAAATGTAACTTCGATTTAGGATTTAAGACGAGTCATAGTCGTGCTCACACAGTTGTTTTTGCTGCGTTTTGTTTCTTTGGTGAGATGTTTGATGTTTAGACACAGCCATGCTCACTCCTGCTTTAAGTCTTTATGACACACAGTTGTAGCTAAAGCTTCATTTATAGCAGACTGACATGAGACAGACAACATTTTAAACTTTGATATGACTCAAGTTTGGATACCACGTCGACCACAGTAGAAGCCCTAAGCTCCTTCTTTGTTTAAATCACCTGCACACTGTCAATACTGAACCAATACAAAGATTTGAATGAGCGAGTAAAAGACGAGGGGAGGGGGGGTGGAGCCAATCCCAGCAGGTGAGAGGCGGGGTTACACCCTGGACTGTCAATCACAGGGCGGACAGACAACAATCACAGTCACACCTCCGGGTCATTTTAGAGTCAGCAGGTAACCTAAGGAGCGTGTGTTTGGACTGTGGGAGGAAGCCGGAGAGAACCCACGCCATGCATGTCAGACGGGGATTCAAACCAGCAACCTCCTACAGCGCTAACTACTGCTCCAAAAAGAATCTGAATCTTAAAACGAAACAGAGTAAAATTGTTTTCCTTGTTTACACTCGTTAGTTTTCACTGTAATTTTATTTTTTTTTTAAACTAAAAATGCAGCGTACTGGAGGCGCCTGAAAGCCTTGTTGTCATGTAGCATGCAGGCTAATCTCATGTCGCAACGACCGTTGGTTCGAATTCGACCTCGGCCCCTTGCTGCGTGTCATCCCTCTCTCTCTCTCTCTTCAGCTGTACTTTCCAACAAAGGCGGGAAAAAAAAGCTTTAAAAAAGCTCCGGCAGATTTTCTCGACCTCAGCGGTTGCAGGGAGGTCCGCTCGTCCACCGACAGATCCTCATCTGAGCTCGTTCAGCCACACTGTGCTCAGAATTAATCAGCTGTTTGTGTTCCTGAGGCCTTCCCCTCCTAATGATTCACTACAATCAGACTGTGCCTCCCCAGAGAGCGAGAGAGCGAGAGAGAGAGGGCACGAGGGCGAGCGAAGTGAAGAGCGTGAGAGATAAAAGAGACGTGGTGAGAGAGGGACCGTGACGAAGACTTATTCTACAGTGTGTTTTCATGAGCGAGAGTCCTTGAGGACATTTTTCATGCTTGAATAGTGAAGTGCTCTCTTTTATATGCTAACTGTTGCGTTTGTTGTGTGCAGAATAAACAAACGGATTTCGTAGCAGCTTTGAAGCTAGTCTTAATTTACTCGCTGCATTGTTTTTGTGATGTTCATCGATATATATTTCCGTCAAATTGAAATTGTATTTAACCAGTTTAAATAAGTGTCAGATGTGTGTGAAGTGTGTTGTTGTATATCCACTCTGATCCTGTATTTGATCATGTCTATAAACCCCTCTATTTCAGCCCTGCTCAGAACAGGCTGTTTCTGTGTCTGTAGCTTTAAATATGTAAATGAGCTGTGTCTGACCACGCCCCCTCTCTGGAAGGGCTCGGGTGTACTCGCTGCTTTCTGGCTCCATGTCCTATTGTTTACGGTGAGAAGGCAGACTCAGAGGGCAGAACAAACACCTAGCTGTGGGAGTGTCACCCACCTGGGGGAGGGGCTACTGCCCTTTGTGATGTCATGAAGGGAAACTCTCCAAACGGCCTGTTTGAGCACACATTTTCTGAAAAGTGGAGCAGAAAATGTTTCTCCTCATTGGAGGGTTTGTAGACAGACTGGAGACACATGTTAGAGTCAGAGGAACAACATGTGATCTTTATCTTTGAATATCCCGTCTGTCCTCACACACTCCTGGATCGCCTCTGAAGTGACTCTGACTCATGTTAGGATGGTGTGCTGCTGCGTTCACTCTGTGCTCATGAATCAAGAGTAAATAGAGAAATGAAGAGTGAGTCTAACAGACGCTCACATCTCGTGCAAGATTCATGATGTTGTGGTTGGATCAGGTCGTGAATTATTGATACTCTGCTCGTCCACAATAAATGACTCCCTTATGATTTAAGATGCATCGTTGATTTGTGCCGGACTCTGCCGGCTTTAATAACGACACATGCTGTGCTGTTTGCAGTTTCATTGTAAAAGCATGAAGTCCGTCCAGAGGCTGAATTATTGATTTATAGAGAGGCGAGTGCAGCAAACAAACTCTCTCCTCCTGCAGACTGTGTGAAGGTACGGTTCAAAGTATTTAAACACACACACACACACACACTGGTGTAACCCCGCCTCTCGTCCCATGACAGCTGGGATCGGCTCCAGCATCCTTCGACCCTGAACTGGAGAAGCGGTGTAGATAATGGATGGATGAAAGTTAATGTCATGTCCAGTAATCTTTTCATTTTTACCTCGTCGTGTTACACGTCCTCTCGTTTCAGAGCCGGTGTGATTGTGCCCAGCTCCTCCTCGTCTCCCTCTCAGTCACTTTAGTGTTTAGTCGGGATGTAAGGAAAAATCGTAAAAATCGATTCAAAGGTGTCGAGGTTCACATCGGTACTTGAGCGTCAGCAGCTGCAGAGAAAGACCCAGCGCCGTCTTTAAATCAGAAGTGTGGAAACATTTTGACGTCAAGACAGAAAATGAAAGAGGTGAGAAACGGAGAGTGGCGAGCAGGTTAGCAGCCTCTGAAGGAATCTGTTTCACTCACCATCTGTCCACAGTCTCATTTAGTAGTAATGGTGACAGAGTCGTGAATCATCCCTGGTATTTATTCAGTGTCGTCTGTGACACTTCGTCTTCGTCCTCTGAGTCAGACGCATCAGCGTTATGTCCCCTGTTTTTCTATCTGTGCTGTTTGTTTAGATTTCGGCCTTCTTCACTCTGCACCTCTAAATCAGCTCATCCACATTCTACGTGCTTTGATTTGTTTTTGCCAGTCTGGAGACAAAAAGACACATTTTCAAAATCTGATTGAAACCGCATACGGAGGCGGTTTTGAATCTGATTCTTCCAGGTCCGACTCTGAACGTCTCGGTCGCTTCAATGCGTCTTCTGCGTCACTCTCAACACGACGCCATCGACGACGACAACAACGACGACGACGACGGAGATCCAACAAGCAGGAAGTTAATTTTCAGACACTTCTCTGTCATCCATTCTGCTGTTGTCTTTCCTGGCTGTAACCTGTTACCATAGAAACC
>NC_136696.1:2208971-2226471 GCF_947650265.1 Symphodus melops | reverse complement strand
TGGTTCCCTGATCTTCCACCAGGCGTCACATGAGCCTCCGTCTTCTTCTTATCTTTAATCTCCTGTGGACAAACGTTCAGAACGAGCACGTATGTTAAAACTCTTCACACGACAGGTTCGCCCAATCTATCGTGGTTACATTTCCTCGGCCAATCAAACGCTTGATAAGCGGAGTGGAAGTCAGATGTGAAAACGCCAATAAGTTAAACACAGAAGAAGAACGCAGTAAAAAAGGATCAACAAGAAAGAGTCCTAAAACCAGGAAGTGAGTTAGCATGTTAGCTCGATGGGTTCCTAACTCTAAAAGTCAATGTGGATTTTGAATGTGTTTGTGTTTAGACGCCTGAAATAAGATCTGTGGTTAACACAAGCTGAAGAGATGATGACGTTTTGTTAGACGAGATAAACTACGTTAGCTAAGACGCCCACTTGTGAATTTGAAAGTTTTTACGCGAACTTTAAACGGCGGTTGCTAACGAGTAGCTAACTGAAACTACAGTGGTTGTCATGGAGACATTAAACGTCGTCACATTGGGACCTCTCTCCCTAATCCTCCTTACAGTTTCTAGTCATGTGTTTTAGTGCTCCTGTAAATATTAGGTTAATAAACCAGTCATTAAGCTAACGTTACGTTAGCTTGTCAAAACCGCTGATTAGATCGATGAAACATAACGGTCGTGACGTCATAATAAACCGATCACAGTGTAGACTGCAGTGCGTCTAGCTCCGCCCCTTTAGTGTGCGACCAGTAGCAAGATGGATGGATGGATGGATAGATAGATAGATAGATAGATAGATAGATAGATAGATAGATAGATAGATAGATAGATAGATAGATAGATAGATACTTTATTGATCCCGAGGGAAATTCAAGAAATTAAAAAAAGTAAGATGGTGCAGATTTGTTATTTTGACCGTGGAAATGTTGATAAAAGAGTTAAATGAGTACGGTACCGATCCGAACTGAAGCGGGTCACTTGGCATAAACAGTTTGAGTGACAGGTTTATAAAGCCGTGTTTAATGTCTCCAGCTGCTTCAAATTACCAACGAATGTTTGGATGAATGATCATATCTTCAGATATAGTTAGAAATAAAACAGCACGTTGTTGTTTTGTAAATCTAAATGTAGCGTCGTGTTTATGTAGCTCACATGTCACCTGGATTCTTGTGTTTCCAGCAGTCCGTCTGTCCTGACCAGAGGATTTTTCCCCGTCCTTGACTAAAAAAATATCCGGATTGAAAATGTTCTCTGGATTAGATTTAATAAAGTTGACTGATTTCTTTCTGCCTCTCGTTAGGTGGAGTACGAGGGGCTGAAACATGAGATCAAGGTTCTAGAGGAGGAGACGGTTCTCCTCAACAGCCAGCTGGAGGACGCGTTACGTCTGAAGGACATCTCTGAGGGTCAGCTGGAGGAGGCTCTGGACGCCCTGAAGAGCGAGCGTGAGCAGAAGAACAACCTGAGGAAGGAGCTGGCCCACCACATCAGCCTGAGCGACAGCGTGTACGGGGCCGGGGCCCATCTGGCGCTCACTGTCACCGGGGTCGAAGGCCTCAAGTTCCCGGAGGAGACAAACGGAACCAGTGGCTCCAACGGCAGCGCCATCCCCACCGCCAATGGCAACAATGAGGACAGCAACCGCCGCAACGGCCATCTCCACGCCGCCAAGATGAACGGGGAGTTTCGATCGGGCAGGAAAGGAGAAGGCCTGCATCCGGTGCCGGACCTGTTCAGTGAGCTCAACCTGTCGGAGATGCAGAAGCTCAAACAGCAGCTGCTGCAGGTGGGTCAGTCAGATAACCTGTAATAACCCCGGGCCGCTCTTCATGTCCGACTCTGTCTTTAAAAGTCTTGTAAAGGTCAGCGGTGAACGCCACATTAAACCAGGAAGTCGTTCTAAAAGTCAAGCTTTGATTTATCACCGTGAAATGACTCTGATGGGGAAGACTTTAAAACCTGCTCCAGAAAGGTTTTACCTTTAAAATGTACGACATCCACGAAACGTGTGAGAGAGAATCCAATTATGGATTCTTGACCGGTCGGGATTTAAAATCGGGAGTGAGGCCGAAACAAAGCCGAGTAAGAAACCTTTCAGACCGACTTTGAGTGCTACAACACTAAACGTTTTTATGAATCAGGAGCTGTGTGTTTAGGTCACAACGTGCTGCGACACCAGGAGAGTAAAAGAGACCTGTGATCCTCATCTCCAGTCTCAGAGAGGACTTCTGTCTCTCTTTAAGACACCTGACGATAAACCTCTTTTAAAGAGGACTTCAGTAGTTTGTAATAAGTAGAGACTCTTCCCTTCCTGCATCAGAAGTCACTCATTTTAAACGTGTGTTGTATATCAGTCTTCAAGGCCCGGTCAGTCTACGAGGGTGACTTATTGAAAGGAAGCGATGTCTGAGAGCGCTGATGATGATGCTGCAGAAAAGTTTGTGTCCCAGGTCGACCTTCAGCTGTCCGTCCTGCTGCAGGTCGACCTTCAGCTGTCCGTCCTGCTGCAGGTCGACCTTCAGCTGTCCGTCCTGCTGCAGGTCGACCTTCAGCTGTCCGTCCTGCTGCAGGTCGACCTTCAGCTGTCCGTCCTGCTGCAGGTCGACCACGTGCGGCGTGCTGCACGTCACTTCCTTCATGCAGGCAGGAGAGCAGCACGCCTGCACGCCGACGTGAACATTATGTCAGCGTTTAGCAGACGATCTGCTGGAGCGACAGGACGGGGGGGGGGACGGGGGGGATGGGGGTCTTGATAAAGAAGGAGAAGTCCTGCGGTCGTCGTGGAACAGGCCGTGCGTGTTGCACAGGCAGCACTGTCAGGATGATTAGTGTCTGCAGCCTTCTCCTGTTCTCACTGTAGAGAGGAGAGAACGCAGACTGACTTCACAATATCAACCTGTGTCACACTCATCATCACGCTGCAACACGCAGCCCAGAAAATTATTTCAAGATATATAAGACGATCCCAGCTGTGATTGGACGAGAGGCGGGGTTACACCCTGACTGAATATAACATGAATATGACATGTCTTATTACTTATTAATCAGGCAGGATCTTTTATGTTTTAAGTGTTAAAATTCAGAATGGTCACGTGACTGTAGCTGGTTATAAATCATTATTACTGCACGTGAGACGCGTTTAATAACACGAAGACAGATGACGTTCACGCTAAATCTCGTTAAGTCATTACTGAGTTTTCTTTCCCTCCTCGGGGGAAATAAGAATTAGATTAGCAGGAGCTAAATTAGCGGCGTGCCTCTCTCTGTGCAAACACACTGATCCGTCCGCTCTCTGCAGCTGATTGCTCGGGGACTGATGTGGAGGCCGGAGGCAGTTAAACTCTTTTCAATCTATCTGGTGTTTTTCCAAAGGAGCAGCGTCCTTTAAGGGTGAATTCACAACTTACTTGTTTGGTTCGCTTGAAACGAACTAAAACCCTGGTGCGGACCTTTTGCGTCGGTGTGAATACAAACCATCGAACTCAGGTTGTTTGGTACGAAATTAATACTATAAACAAAATCTGTGCTTCTATTTGGCCCGCCCCCAATGCCCAGACAGTAGACACCTTGTTTTAAAGATAGTGAAGACATGGTGTGTGATGAGTATGATATTAAGGATTAGAGTGATAAGGCACTGTTCCGGCTACACCACAACATCTGAATTAAAATGATATGTCAACTTAATAAAGCTTGGAAAGGTAACTAGAGGTGGAATAACTTAAAAAGTTAGAGACCCAGTCGAAGAGGTGGTCTCGGTTCCCTGGTGCGGTTCGTTTGAGGTGTGAAAGCAACCAGACCTCAGTCCGACCCAGCTCTAAAAATCTTACAGCTTTTTGGACATAACAGGCTCCCGTAGCTGCGCGCATAAAGGGAGATAATTGTTTGGTTAGCAGCACAGTGTTCTTGTTTGTTTGCCTCCTTCTGTGATAAAAGACGCGGAGGTAATCTTTAGTCAATCTTTCAGACACTTTCACTGGTGTTTCATCTCTCTGTTCTTTTATTATCCAAAACATTTAAATCACACAGACTATGAACAGAACAGCAGCAGTCTGATCCTCCTCCTCTCCCCTGCGCCACATACGTCATTTATAACCTCGGCCACATTCATCATAACACCGATTGATTGCCCACACATAGATCTACATTTTTTACACAATAAATATTTTCGTACCTGAACTTAATGGATGAAATTGTTGCTAAAATGTTGAATACAAGGACAGCGAGTGCAGCATGCAAGTTCTCCATGATTGTTTCTTTTCATCTTGTGATTTACGGCTTTACCCGCCCTAAACCTTTTTATCCAATGAGTGAACGACCTTTGCACACATGGTTTGTTTTATGACTTCAGGGCCTCTTGTGAAAAGAAACCGCACCAAACCAAAAAAGAAACCGCTGAAGTGTTTGATTTTACAAACATCGATCATGAAGCGCGTTCAGCTACGTCTGAATATTCGCTCTTTCTGTTGTTGTGGTGAAACGCCTCACACTGGGTGTCGTCCTGCAGGTGGAGTGTGAAAAGGCGGCGCTGCTCATGAACCTGCAGGAGTCTCAGACGCAGCTGCAGCACACGCAGGGCGCCCTGAGCGAGCAGAGCGAGCGAGTGCACCGCCTCACGGAGCGCGTCAACACCATGAAGTGTCTGAACGGCGACAAGGAGCTGGAGGACCCGCAGGAGAGCGAGAAGCCCGACGGCGGCTCCATGTCGCCACCGACCAACGGTCACCACGACCCCGACATCCACGGGTTCGAGATCCTGGAGTGTAAGTACAAGGTGGCGGTGACGGAGGTGATCGACCTGAAGGCGGAGCTTAAAGTCCTGAAGGAGAAGTACAACCAGGCCGTGGAGGGGCAGGGAGACGACCGGGTCCACGCTCTGACCGAGCAGGTGAGTCGCCCTCGCACGCCGCCGCACGCCGCCGCATTCCCCTGCAGCGTCACCCGAAGCTAAAATCTTTTTTCCATTTCTTTGATGTTGCAAATCTTGAACTTGTGTCTTCCAAGCAGGTGACTCATGTGGAGCGCAGTTATCGGGAGAGCCGGGAGCGGGTGGCGAGCCTGGAGGCGGAGCTGCGAGCAGCCACCAGCACGTCCACGGAGAGTCAGGGCATGCTGAACGCGGCGCAGGACGAGCTGGTCACCTTCAGCGAGGAGCTGGCTCAGCTTTATCACCACGTCTGTCTGTGCAACAACGAGACGCCGAACCGCGTCATGCTGGACTACTACCGGCAGAGCCGCGTCACGCGCAGCGGCAGCCTGAAGGGCTCCGACGACCCGCGAGCGCTGCTCTCGCCTCGCCTGGCGCGTCGTCTGGCGGCAGCGGCGGCGGCCTGCTCCTCCGACTCGCCGCGCAGCCCCATGGACTCGCCCTCCAAAGACGGCCATCACAGCGAGACGTCGACGCACGCGGCCGACTCTTCGTCCTGCCACAGCAGCCCAACGCGCAACCCGCCGGGCTCGCCATCCATCAGCGTCTCCCCCTGCCCGTCTCCAGGGCCCTCGGAGGGCGGCGGAGACCTGCGCAAGGAGCCGATGAACATCTACAACCTGAACGCCATCATCAGGGACCAGATCAAACACCTGCAGAGGGCGGTGGACCGCTCGCTGCAGCTGTCCAGGCAGAGGGCGGCGGCCAGGGAGCTGGCGCCGATGCTCGACAAGGACAAAGAGCTGTGCATGGAGGAGATCCTCAAACTCAAGTCCTTACTCAGCACCAAGAGGGAGCAGATCGCCACGCTGCGGCTGGTGCTGAAGGCCAACAAACAGGTGTGACCGAGGCTTCTGATTGGCTCTCACTTTGTCTTTCCCGCGTGTTAAGATCAGTCGATGAAACGTCTCTGTCCTCATTCGCAGACGGCCGAGGTCGCTCTGGCGAACTTGAAGAGTAAGTATGAGAACGAAAAGGCGATGGTGACGGAGACCATGATGAAGCTGAGGAACGAGCTGAAGGCTCTGAAAGAAGACGCCGCCACCTTCTCGTCCCTCAGGGCCATGTTCGCCACGAGGTGACGTAACCGTTCACACATCCCGCTTCTCAATCCTCCTCCGCTCTGCAGCCGCCGACGCTTCACCGTATCACTCGTTTTTCCGATTTGAACCTTTAAATGGATTCTTTGCATATTGACCTCCTTAAAAACAGAAAGCGTGTGTGACCGTCCTCGTCTCTCTCTCTCTCCCTGCAGATGTGACGAGTATGTCACACAGCTGGACGAGATGCAGAGGCAGCTGGCGGCGGCAGAGGACGAGAAAAAGACGTTGAACTCCCTCCTCCGCATGGCCATCCAGCAGAAACTGGCCCTGACCCAACGGCTGGAAGATCTGGAGTTTGACCACGAGCAGACCTACCGAGGCCGCGGCGCTAAAGTGGCCAAGATTAAAAGCAGCCCGCCCAAAGTAAGTCACCGAGGCGCCTTCACGGCGCCCTCCAGCCCCACCCGGCTCCACGCCCCCTCCATTCTCATCCCCCTCACCTCCAACCACTCCCCGACTGTCCGGAGTCCTCCGTCCGCGTCTTTGTGGACTCTGGACTCGCTTCCTGAATCCATCCAGGCTTCCGCTTCGACGCGGTTTAACGTCAGTTACCCAAATTTGTCCATCGAGACGCCGCCCTTCATGAGAGACCGCGAGAGTCTAACGGTAAAGTTCAGACGACTGAGACGAGACCAAGGTCACATCCCCCGGTCTAACAGCACCTGTAGATCTGCCTCAGTGTCTCCCCACCGCCGACCAAAGCGCTAATCCGTCACTCATCATCAATATTTACTCTGTGCACAATCCCTAAAAGCCTCAGGACGGCGTGGACGGCGTGGACGGAGAGAGGAGGTCGACTGGTTTGAACAGGAAGTCTCCAGGGTCTGCACTAGTTCAACATGTCTGGTCACACAAAGCTGGTTATCGACCTGACAAATCAACCCAGACTTTCTCTGAGCATGCTCACATTAAAAAGGGGCGGAGCTAACTTTATATGACCTGTCTCTATGATTGTCTCTCGACATATTTAACCACTGCAAACTAAAAACACGCCGCTGCCGAGAACGTGCAGGAAGAGCGGTGCGAAAAAGAGAAATCATAAAGACTGCGGCTTCTTCCCTGACAGTGAATATTTCAGCCGTAAAATAAAATGTGCAAAGGAAAATAATTAAAATTGATAAGTAAGCTGATTAAATCCTGACATCACAACGACGAGGCTCCGGCCCTTTATCAGTGCTTATAAGTGTTTTCAGGTCTCCGCCCCCCCCCCCCCTGATCTGATTGGTCATCCCAGCTCTGAAGTGAATCAGCTCCATCGCACTGAAAACTCACAGATCACCCTGAAGTCTATTCATAGGTAGGTAGGGAGGCTTTATGCTCCATGGTAAACATACAGCACAGATGACATTTCAACCCGCAGTGCATTAAAAAAAAAGCACTAAAGAATAACAATAAACAAACAAATAGCAATAAAAAAAAATAGAAATACTATAAAAAGACAAATTCTTTGCAGCAAAACTTCACTGAACACGTTTGAGACAGACAAATAAGGAACGACAGGGCACTTGTGTTTATTGCACCAGGGAAGCAGTATGTAGATAAATTAAAGCTGAACAGTATAAACAGAACACAGATTAAGTTAAAGTCAGGTCGTGCATCGTAAGTGCAAAAGCTTCAGATCCTGCTCTCGGTGTTAAACGCCGACAGGAGGAAGGTGGCGCCCACGGCGTCTCCCTGCGGGCCTTTTTGTTATTCTCAAGTTTTTTGTCACAGTTGGACGACTTCCCTCGTTAATACGTCTGAAAGGAAAAACACTGAAAAACAAAAACATGGCTGCAGCTTTTTCTACAGAATGCTAACAGCGCCTCCCTGTGGCAGACTCTGGGAATTACATCTTACATTTGACTCAATTGCATTAAATCTATTTCTTCGTTAAATCGACTCCTCTACTGTTAATATTTTATAGACTATTCGCTTTCTAATATTTCTGCTATTGTTCGTCCAGTTCATCTGTGCACGCCTCATTCTGCCACCTGAAGTAACGTCAGGAAGTCTTTAACGTGTCCGTCAGAGTCGTCTCGAGACCCGTCCGACCTCCTCTCTCTCTCTCTCTTTTTTTTTTGTACTTCTCTTCTGAGCCCACATGACAAATCAAGGTCCAAACTCTCGCATTGTTCCCTTTTCCCCACTAGATGGCAGCGTCTGACATTTCCATTCCCTTCTCCTCTCGTGGAGATCAGTTTGATCCCCTTCTCTCTCTCGTCCTACCTCAGATAACTAAAAGGAGCTTAAAGTAAATCTAAAGACTGTGTCCACCATCGGATTGTTCAGTCTCAGCTCCTCTCTGTCTGTTTCTTCTCTTTTTTTTTTGTGTGCAGAACAAATCAATGCAACATTGGATTTGACGATGTCTTTGTGTGTTTGTGTGTACATTGTGTCCATGTATCTGTCTCCATGTGTTTTAAACCTCCAGTGTTGGTTGTCCAGCTGTGCAGAGTCTGGTCCTGTCAGAGGAAGCAGGCTTACAATATTAGTAACGTTCAAACTTTAAAGCATCTGCTGTAATCAAACAAGCGGTGGAATGAGTTCTCAAAGACTCAACATTTAAGATATGTCCTGAATTAAACTGTAAAAATGACTTTACGATATCGTCAGACAACAATGCAGCAGCCAGTATGTCCTCCTTCTAACTTTAGATTCTGCTCCTGAATGCTCTGGATCTGATTGGACCAGAGAAGGTAGGCGGGGCTTTGAAGGCCGTTTTGGACGCCCCTGGGTTTGCCAGATATGAGAGCAGTTATCAGGTGAACAGGTGTTGCAGCGATGGAAGCGGGCAGTGGAACTGCTTCAGATAGAAGTGATTGTACCCGAGCTAAAAAGCCTCTGCATGTTTCTAATAAGCTCCAGCAGCAGAAAGCTGCTCAAACTAGGATCAATGTTGGAGATGAAACATGGAGAGAGGTTAGAACGCAGAAAGCTTTACAGACCCATGCAGAGCTGGCTAAACACTGAAGCTACAGTGTCCACCACATGCAGAGCTGGCTAAACACTGAAGCTACAGTGTGCACCACATGCAGAGCTGGCTAAACACTGAAGCTACAGTGTTCACCACATGCAGAGCTGGCTAAACACTGAAGCTACAGTGTCCACCACATGCAGAGCTGGCTAAACACTGAAGCTACAGTGTGCACCACATGCAGAGCTGGCTAAACACTGAAGCTACAGTGTCCACCACATGCAGAGCTGGCTAAACACTGAAGCTACAGTGTCCACCACATGCTAATCTGTGTGAGCATCCACTCTAGAGAGGAGGGGGCGGAGCCAGACAGCTCTCTGTGATGATTAGAGTTTAGACTGCAGTACTCATTTTAAACACGAGGGGGCAGAGTTACATACTGCTCCTTTAACATTGTACTCAGGTGTTTAACTTCCTGCTGATTCTTGTGTTTATATTTCCCCGGCTGCACTGGGTCGCACACGTTCTGTGTAGGTTGAGCCTTAGCCTAGCTTGAACGTACTTGTGGTTTCTAATTCAGGACTGAGTTTACACACGACCAACATTTCAGGTGTGGCACCAGCTGACGAACAGGCAAGTGTAAGACTGGAGCTGTAATTTCAATTTAAATCATTATTAGTGTCTTTGTCCCTGACAAGGCCTCCTCCTGTTTGTCCTCCTTGTTGTCTGTCTTCTTGTCTAACCCTGAGTGTCACCACTCTGTATATCTGTCTAATTTATCAGTTTCTTGTAGATTGTCAGCAGCCTGCTGCCTCAGTATCGTCACTCTCCCCACAACTAAGGCGAGGGAGAGCCTCCCGAGCCCGCAGGTAACGAGCTGTAGAAGAAGTAGGAGGCTCATTTACATCCATCTATCTATCTATCTATCCAGTTGCACGCAGACTTCTCACATCTTTTTATGATAAAAAAAATGTAAAAATGATAAAAATATTAATCATAGTTTTATTCACCTTCATCTATCTAATACAAACGCTTAGCATGCATAAGTTTTAACGCTTTGTTAAAGGTCACATATTAGGCAAAGTACTTTTCTAATTCTAACATGTGAATCTAGTCCGTTTGGAGATTTTCCCTTCATGACATCACAAAGGGCAGTAGCCCCTCCCCCAGGTGGGTGACACTCCCACAGCTCGGTGTTTGTTCTGCCCTCTGAGTCTGCCTTCTCACCGTAAACAATAGGACATGGAGCCAGAAAGCAGCGAGTACACCCGAGCCCTTCCAGAGAGGGGGCGTGGCCAGACACGGCTCATTTACATATTTAAAGCTACAGACACAGAAACAGCCTGTTCTGAGCAGGGCTGAAATAGAGGGGTTTATAGACATGATCAAATACAGGATCAGAGTGGATTTACAACAACACACTTCACACACATGTTGTGGAGCTCTAAAACCTTATTGAACTGGCTGAAAAGGAGGAAAATATGTGACCTTTAAACTAGTATTGAACTGGTTATGGCAGAAACACTTGTTTTGCACCTCTCACTATTTGAGGAAATAGAGTTGTTGTTTTTTACTTTGCATGTAAAGTCATGTTTCACAAAGAAGCTTCTATGACAATTCTTATTATATAATGTAAATATCTTGTGTTTAACTTAGCTGAGTTTGCCTGTTCAAACAATAGACCTTATACGTGACAAACATAAAGACGTGAGTATCTGTGACTGCGGTAGATAAAGAATGCTTCTACATTAAGCATCATTTCTTATGAAGAAGTTCAGTACTAACTCAGCATCCAGTCACTCTACTCATATTCATACTGGGCAATGAGTTGACATCTTTGAAAACTGCTGACAGATCTGAGACCATGTTTTGGTTTAGTTATGTGTCTCTTAACCGTCCTCGCCAACCCTCTGTTTGTAATATTCCTCACCAAATACTTTGTCTGGAAGTACGATAACAACCCTTTCCTTTGTATCTGGCATGATTTAAAGGGTTAGCATGTTTGGGAAATATTTCTGCTGTCTTGAGAAGATGTGAGATGAGAATAAAACCACTCTCATGTTTCAGCTATCATGTTAGCTTAGCATTAAACCTGGATCTGTCTACACACACCTTTAAATGTTTACATCTTAATAAGAGTCTGATTCACAAGACTGAGCTGCATTTCTACCCGCTAAAGCTGTGCAAACCACCTTGTCTGATTCACAAACAACAGCGCTAACAGCTAGCACTAAAAGTATCTGTGCTGTCATCTTTGTAAGTGACGTGATGCACAACCTTCCCAGTGATCAGGAAGACAACCCACCTCTTTACTGTTGTTGCAGGGAGTTACACTAAATTACCTCCTTTCACCTTCTTTTATAAAGCTAGGCTATCGCCCGCTGTGCTAAGCTAAGCTAACCGGCTTCTTGCTAAGTGCAAAACTTTATATTTCACCTCCAAACATGAGTGTCTTATTTTAACTGTGTGAAAGATAAAGAATTGGAATATTTCCTAAAACTAGCTTCCCTTTAAGGAACACCATGTCAGGATTATGTTAAATGTGGAGTTTTGGTTTGTAGACTTTATTCCCCCCCTGAATTGTTTCGATCTTCTGCAGCTTTAAGCTAAATGGTCTTTGTCCTCTCTCCTGTCTTTTTTGCATTCTTGCAGTCTTAAATTATTGGCAGACCACGCAGTCCTGTCGAGCAGAAGCAGCCTTCTCTCCCCCTGCGACCCTCGTTACTGTCTCACCCAGCAGCCCCAGCCCCCCGACACCTAGCCACCCCGCTCCAGCCCGGGTCCTGGTCCCAGCCCGGGTCCTGGTCCCAACCTGGTAGGACTCTACAGAGACACCACCCCGCTCCAGCCCGGGTCCTGGTCCCAGCCTGGTCGTACTCTACAGAGACACAAACGCTGGTGGAACTTCCAGCCTTTCAATCCAACCTGGTGCTTACTGGTCTCTGTGATCCCTCCCCCCTCCTCCCCGCCTCCCACGGCGCGCCTCCTGGTCACCTGGGTCGCAGAAGAAGAGCAGGACGCTCTCTTCTTCTCTGGAAAGAAAAAGACCTGCGGTGCAAACAGGTCACAGTGACAAATCAGGGGAATCTTTTCCCTCATCGTTATTAGTATTTATTAATTATTTATCTACTCTGTCGCTTATTTATGATATTCATTTGTGAATATTTTTGAGATATTTATTACAGGAATGTTTTTCTCTTTGTTGTTTGTCATTTTTAAAGATGAAAAAAAGAAGACGTTAGTTGTTAAACTGCTGTGATTACGACTTCAAGCAATCTTTTCTGCTAAAAAAACAAAAACTCACAAATCTTAATATGTTAGATTCTGCAAATATGATAATCAAAAATAACATGTATGCCAGTTTCCGGAGCAGAGTGAGTACAGTGGGTCTGACACTGGAGGTGATTTCAGCTCCCTCTCTCACCTCATTCTCGACTCTTTCTTTGAACGCTTGTGTTTTTTTATACAGAGATTTTATTTGCAAATCATGTGCTTGAAGACTATTTTATACCTCTTTATAATTTATTTATTTTATACAGCAGACTCTAGTGACATTGGTGTGTCTGTTTTTGTAGCTCGGAGCTCTTCAGCGAGACCGAGACGAGAGGCTGAGCGTGTGAGATCAGGACTAGGGCTGTTGGCCTGGTTTTTTCATTCTTTCTTTGCCTTTTTGAATTGCGCAGGTTTCAGTGAACTGACCTGTGACCTTTAGAACCCGAGCTGGAGACAGAGGCGTGCCTCTCCGAGAGTGTTGCGGTCCCTGTGAGCGGAGACGTCGTTGTAGCTCTTCCTGCAGGGACAGACGTGTCGATGAAAGGGACATTTCTCATGTCAAAGGATTCTCCTGTTTGTCATCATGTTGTCGTCGTCTCCACATGCTTCCTCCTATCAGTATGCAGTACTGTCCAAGCACAATGATGCACTATGCATTCAAGCAATACATTAGCTCCGGTTTAAGAGTGGTTTAAAATACATTTAATGAAATCTTTCAACAGTGTCTGTCCCGTTGAACCAACCAGCAGGCTGATAGGAAACATGAGTGTAACCCCCCCGACCCCTAACCTTACAGATACAGAATGTTTGGATTTGCAGAGGAGTGGAGCAAAGTCAAAGTGCTGACATGGATGTAATGTGTGACGTTTGTTGATGCATCATTAAAGTCCTTCTCTCTGGATTTAAAACCCCTCACCGTGTCTTCGATGTGAATGTTCTCCTCGCTGCAACGAACGCAAACGTCTAAGAAGACGGATCGTGTAAAGTATCGTCTGCGTCTCATCGGCGGTGGATGACGGGACTCGTTCTGTGTCTCTTTTGGAGCTACGCCTGCGGGATCTGTGCTCCTTCAAATTGTAGATTTTGCAGCTGCAGAGTGACCCTGTGGACACGGGCTCATCGGTGACTCCTCCAGTTTAAACAGTAATAATTGGTTTCAAACGTGAATAAAAGACCTGCCCTTGGATTTGTATGTGACGTTGTGTTTATGTGTCTTTCTCTGCCTCAGTGTGTTGATGAAGTCAAGAAATTCACTTCCTGCTTGCTGCCTTGGTCACCGTGATTCACTGAGTGTAAAGACGGCAACCTGCAGATGTTTTTCTTTCTTTAAAAGAGAAAGAAAAAAGACTCTCAGCTTTTGAAAACAGAATCTGAACTGTTTCCAAGCAACCCAAACACTGGACTGCGCTCTTCTCTGCTCGTCTCCATGGTTACCACTGAAGGAAGGTTTCACCCCGACATGCATGCATGCAGGGGCGTGTCCACTCTGAACTCAGGTGGCCTGAACTTTGTGAGCGCTCACAAGAATTTAATAACACACACAGTATGCTGCATCTTCTCAGCTCAGTGCTTCAATCAGTCTAAATCAAGATGGACGTCCAAAGTGGCAATTTGAATTATTTTTGAAAAAGCTTTAAAAACAAACCGCATACTGAACAGTATGAGCTGGCTGTTAAAACAGCAGAAAAAATGGATGAAGAAGATTTCACCCCCCCCCCCCCCTGGACACGCCCCCATGGACACGCCCCCTGCATGTATGCAGCACTTAAGATAATAAAAGGCCTTTTTTGTAGACTTAACGATTATTTTGAGTTAGAAACATTTTTTTCTGAAGATCACCTTCAGTTCTGTTTTCCCTGTCTTATGAACTTTATGACCCGTTGGCTACATGTTGATATCGAGGTGACAGAGTGGCATGGTGCAAAAAAAAAGAGACAGAAAACACACACACACACACACACACACACACACACACACACACACACACACACACACACACACACACACACACACATCCTGCTGTCTAAAACACGTCACATCTTCAGGCATATATTAAACCACAGCAGACACAATGTAAACCTGCACAAATACTGAGCCATGAACACATCTCTGTTCATTTAGGCCCAAACTAGAAATGAGCCAACATTAAATTATATCAAATATGTTGCTGCAGGGAAAATTTAAATATCGTTTAAAGTTAATAAATCAGGCATCTTACAAAGTTCATGTTTCTTTAAGAAATCCTCAGAAATGTGTCCGCGCGCGCGTGTGTCTGGTGTTAAATAGTAGGAGCATTGTGCTTCAGATATAATAGGGAGGTCTGCACCGTCAGTACGCGCTGGAGACGGGGGGCGGGGCTTACAGTAACACTTGTGATCAAGGTGACTTTGGATGATCTGCTCCCACCTGACGCACGTGGACAGCTGTTTACCAAACTTCGAGGTGTCTCGTTTGTGTTGTTGTTTTTTAACCTGGGCAGGTGTGTGTGTTCACACTCCTCCTCCTCCTCCTCCTCCTCCTCCTCCTCATGTGTTCGGACGGGACGCTCACCTGCACAGAGCGGACGGCCTTTCTTTCTTTCTTTCTTACTTTCTTTCTTTCTTTTTGTGAGGAGTGATTTCCGGTCACTGTGAGAAGCGTCTCACCTGAGCGGCTCGATGCTGGAGCGCTCTCTGTCCCGCAGGAGAATGGAGGGATTCCGCAGAGTCGCTTTTCGCAGGAAACAAACAAGTCTGGACACAGAGGAGCCAGAAGAAGGTAGGATGATCAGGAATGCAACCTTCATCACAGAAACACAACTTTCACAACTTCTAGAACACACTATAAACCCCTCAGGGCTTCATGAATGTCCTCTTACTCTTCTCTCTGCACTGTTTGAACCCGGCGCCTCCGACCGAGCTGGTTGGTGTATTTCCTTTAATTTCAGGTAGTTTTGCGGGTTAAACGTAAGAATGAGGCCATCACAGGCTTTAAAGTGTTTAGCAGGAGCTGGTGACTCAGTGCTGTGATTGCTGCAGGTCATGTTTTGTGTCAGGCTGGTTGGGAAAGCGTGCAGGAAGGCAGACACCTATAGCCCGTGTTTACACTCAGACTGTGCTCAGACAGGTATGAAGGTTTCTGCAGACAGGTCCCGGCCTGTTGTGTAACCATCCGCATGCCTGAGGGCACGTTTTCTTTTCCCCTTTACGGAGACTTCCGGTGAAGAGTGCAAACAGAGAGTGCCTTAAATGCACCTTCTCTGACTCACAGGTCCGTGTGCACACGCCTGATCAGAACCACTCTTTGGATCTGTCTCCAGGCCTGCAGAGGAATCAGTGCAGAGCTACATGTCAGCACTCCTGCTGCTGCCTTCAGACAGGCTTCATCTTATCTGTGCAAACAGCCAACCTGAGGACACTCACTGGATTATAAGACCTGACTATGAACTTTGCTCCTGAGTCATAGTGCCACTGTTCTGATTGGACAGAGTCCGTCAGCGGTCACGGGTAACGAGCGCTATGACAGGAAGTGAGGTTGGCGATAAGGAATACTGAGATAAGCCTCCTGGAGTCACAGTCTAGATTCATCACTACTATGTCTAAAGCGTATGCACCAACCACTAGGCCACTGCGCCCCATAAACACTTTGACCAAAGCTGTGATGAAGATAAGCAGCAGCAGAGTCCAGCCTCTCTCCCTGCACCACGAGGGAAGTCAAGAGGCCGACAACCATCTGTAGAAATCACCGGAACACCTCAAACTCATGACACGTAAATATTCAATCCACCACTGAAACCATCATCAGCCTCAAGTGGTGAAAGATCAGAGAAATATGAGTTTAGAGAGTCGGAAAGCTCAAACCGGTCGACCTCATTAAATCTCCCTTCAGAGACCTTCAGCCCGCTCCTCCAGCAGCATCATTACTGAGCTCCTCCTCCTGCTGCTGCTTACTCTCACATCACATGTGACTTATTTTATAAAAGTCAAAGCAGCAGATGAAGCAAACGAGCAGATTTGGACGTCTTCCATTTGACTGGGCTCGAGGCTGGAGCGCTTCTGATTGGCTGCCCGACCCTGCACAAAGAACAGACGCAGAACGTTGTTGTTAACTCACTTCAGGCACCTTTTTTTTTTTTTTTGGATCCTCCTGAGCAGAATGAACACTGAGTTTCATTCTCTCTTCATTTTCATGTTTGTCTATTTGTGTCCTTTTCAGAGGAAGTATTTATTCACGCATTCTGCACTTCTCTTCTCCTTTTGATCTTTACATTGAAAACATTGTGACGCTACACGCTGTAGCTGTGATTTAACGTGAAGTAAAATTAGGAACCGTTACGATGCCGCGGCCACAAAAACAAACCTGACTCCGACTGCAGGAGGATTTCAGGTCCGATTCCTCCTTGGGGAAAATCTCCGGGATGATCCCGACTCAAGGCGGCTCGAGACCGATTATCTTGATGCTTTAGAGTGAGTCATAGTGAGAGCCGATGTCATGTTGGACATCGTCACCTTGTTAGTAAAATCCTGCAGGATGTGACGTGCAATGATTTTCACGCTCGAGATGATGGCTGTGATGTCACTCGAATTTCAGAATCTTCCAGATTTTCCAACCTGCAGTGAGAGCTGGACTCAGCTCGGATGATTCAGTGTGTGAGGGGAAACTATCGAACGTGACTGCTTCATTAACGTGCGTCCACAGAGCCGGAGTGTCTCGGTAATGAACAAACGTGGAGTGACATTTATTGAGTGTTTGACGCACAGACCGCCCGTGGGTGGACGGCTGTGTCAGTAACAAAGGACGGGTTTGTTTTTGGGCGTGCACGGCGTGAATCGGAGGCCGTGTGGCGTGCTCGCCTCCTGCCACACGGATTGTTTGGCTGCTCTGATGCACAGTCACCCTGCAGTGAACCCTCTCCCTGTCCTCTGCAGGAAACAGAGCTGCTGTTGTGCAGCTGAGTTCATGATGGCTTCACACAGATCAGTGTGTGTGTGTGTGTGTGTGTGTGTGTGTGTGTGTGTGTGTGGACGGGCCGGGCTTCATGTCGATGCTTTGTGCTCGTATAAACCAGACTCAACATCGTCTGAACAGAAACATAAAAGATGGCGGCTGTCATGCGGCGCTCTTTAAACCTCCTCCGAACTCCTGAAATGAATATTCTGACAGACAAACAGCTTCCTTTACATGTCAGTTACACACATGACTGTTACACACATGACTGTTACACACATGACTGTTACACACATGTCTGTTACACACATGTCAGTTACACACATGACTGTTACACACATGTCTGTTACACACATGACTGTTACACACATGACTGTTA
>NC_136696.1:2204109-2208771 GCF_947650265.1 Symphodus melops | reverse complement strand
AAAAATCGTCAATAATGACTGTTTTGGGTTTTCAGTGAAAGACGTACAGAACCAGTCGAATTCACGTGCTCACAGCTCCTGGTGTTTTCCTGTTTGAGCCCCCAAGTGTTTTTTACATCCATAAAGTCCGAGTGAGCGGATGTGGCGACACGGCAGGAAATGATCTCCATGATTTATTCAGGGCGAGTTGTAGGTGATGTTGCCATTGTTGTTGTCGTCCCACATATTACGGCCCGTCCTCTAGTTTACCCGGCAACAGAGACGGTGCCCCTTTTCAAAAATGAACCCGTCGACACTTCACCCAAAATGCTGTCGTCATGCAACTAATAGCATAAATGCAACAACAACCTTAACCCCCTCACCCCGTGTAGTCTTTGGCGCCCGCCCCCTGACACCAGGTGGGGACCCGGTGAATAAATGACCCTAAATGTGCTGTAAAGACTTATTATGTGTACATAATGGTTCCTCACAGTGCTGACGTGTTTATGATGAAGGTTAACTACGCCTCATGCTCGTGTTCGCAGCAGAAGCCGGGTGGCTCATCTGGCCGCCGCGACCACAGAAAGGCTTTACAGGCTCTTTTAATTTCCATTCTGTGTGCGGCAGAGAATCATCTACTCGTTGGTAATTGTCCATCATGGAGGGACGCGAGGAGACGGAGACAGACGCATCTGCTCTCATTCAGGAGCCAATCTCTTCTGAGGCACACACACACACACACACACACACACACACACATTATCACCTTGTGAGGCAGGATGATTAAAGGGGAGTGACTTGGCATATTAATACGTCCCCTCTACATTATTTATGAGCCACGTTTGAATGGTAGTTACCTTAATGCAGGGCAGCCATGCAAATGAGGCTGAAGTTACTTTGCATTCCTTTTTATATTTAAAAGAATCTAGATCGATGCAGACCCCCTCCCCCCCTCCCCCCCTCCCTCTCTGTGATGTAGGATTTTAAATATTTAAAATCTCTTTGTGTGACATTTAGTTCTACTGCACTCTTAGCAGGGCTCGGATTTGGTTCAAAATGGGGCTTTTTTTAGGGGGGGTTGGGTGGGGGGGGGGGGGGGGGGGGGGGGGGGTCTGCTTTTCAGACCAGGCCGTCCATAAGGGGGGATGAAGGGGGGGAAAGCTTTCTGGGGCCCAGTCGCATGGGGGGAGGGCCCGTGGAAGCTAACGAGAAAACATGGTCCATGCTAATTTTAAAGGGAACATGTAAAAAAAAAAAATCACTTCCACAGTGATTGTGAACATTTATTTGGGTAACCTGAGAGTCTGCAGACCCACAACATATCAACTAAACCCATCCAGTCCTTTGTTTGTGGTCTGAAGAAGTCTGACAACACAGAGAAAAATGCTCCGTTTCCCCTTGTGATGTCACAGTGGGATCAGGTTCCCAAAAAAAATCCCCTCCCCTCCCCTATATGGACTCCACCCCCGGCCTAGAGAGAAACATTTACGCAGGTCCGCCATTTTTTATTCTCACTAGTGAAGGAGCGATGTCTACGGGGAAATCTCAGGGGGCGGGGCTTATTGCATTTAAAGAGACACACACACCAAAACAGAGCGTTCAGAGAGAGCTGGTTTCTACAGGGTCACAAACCTCCTCTGCTGCTGCTTGGAGAAAATGTCCTCTTTTTATTTTACACCAAAATACTCACTATTATATCTAATAGCAACAAGAAGACTGGCTGTACTGTATCTTCAGTGTTACGTCCATTTCAGGACCTGCACGGGGTGAAGATGAAGATGCCAGAAAAGACAGAAGAAGAAGAAAAGGAGGGAGGGAGATGAGGAACTAGTAAACACACTTATCTCAGTAGTGATGGGAGATAATCTTAGCTAGGAGGCTAGGAGGTTAGCGCTCACACAGCTAGTTTGCGGGGGCGTTCCTGGCTGCAGATGGTTGAATGTGAATGATCACGGCTGGTTGATTTTCATTTGTGTCTCCCTCCTCCATCTTTCCTCCCTTCTTCTTCTTCTTCTTCTTCTTCTTTGGTTTCTCTCCTCTTCCCGCCCCGTGGTGACTTAGCTTTGTCCTCCAGTGCTGGCTGCCTCTTGAAACATTATTATTATTATTATTATGGAAATACTTAAAGGTGAGCGTGCTGTGAACTGACACCTTGTGAAGGACGCCCTCCCCCTCTCCCTCCCGTCCTTCCCTCCCTCCTCCCTTTCACCTGGTGACTCTGGTTTCCAGGGAACCGGTTTGTGCAGTGACAGAGCAGAGACTCTGAGACGTAAACACAGACGTGATGCAGCCGGCTGACAGGGAAACACTCGTGTGTGTGTGTGTGTGTGTGAGATAAAGAGATTGAGGAGGAAACAGATGGATTATTACCGCGTGATGGACAGGAGACTGAAAACGAAGCCGTACTGGAGAGACGAGCTCTCAGGTACTGTGTGGTGTTCGCTAAAAAAATGTTTGTTTTTTTAGTTTGAGTCAAGACGTCTGAGGTGAGCTGAGCACCACGCGGACAGAAACTGTAGGGAGCGTTGGTTTCACCACACACACACACACACACACACACACACACACACACACACACCTAGAGGTCACCCAGGTCCTAGAGGCTGGAGAATCAAAGAGTGTCTTCCCCATGCTTCCAGGAACATTCCCATCTGTTGAGATTTTTGGCTCGGGCTATCTTTTGGTCAAACCTGATTTTAATGCTACTAGTGAGGACTTGTCAGGTTTATGTGACTTATGGGTGCAAAACATCACACACAGATATTTCAGGTTTAGGTGAATTGTGAAACCCATGGATACACACACAACAACATGTATACAGGACTTATAAAGACCGGGTAAGGGTAGGGTCTGTATTTTCCCCATGACTCCTGTTACATGTTTGGAATACTTGTATAATAGACGCAGGTGTACAACAGTCAGGTAATGTCAGACATTCACATGTTAATACAACACAGTAAAACTAGACACTTAAAAGGAGACATACATAACAAATGTGGTCTTTAAGTCTTACTGTATTGTATTTATGAATTTTGAAGTACATGTTAACGTGAATAAAAAACACACACACACACACACACACACACAGGTGCTGCCAGATGAGCGTCTGTCCAGTCACCTCACAGACATTTTAAACACGCGGCTCGTGTGTGTGAGAGGACGTCATGCATGTACTGAAGGAGTTTATATCACAGGTCAGGTGTCTCAGTAAGAAGCTCGTGTTTAATGTGTGTGTTGTGTGTTTCAGAGTGTCACATTGTGTAGTGATTTAAAATCTGTTGGGGAAGTTCATGTGCTTGTGTTGACATTAAAATGTGATGTCAGCATGTTTCTGTTTTCTGTCAGTCTTTAATGGTGACATGTTCTTTTTAATCATCGGTCAATAATTTAAACTTACAGACTTTGGATGTGTTTAAATATGTGGCGGCCTGCTGTCTGTCTGTGTGGTGACCCGGCTCAGGGTTTACTTTGCTTTTCCGCCACCCTGAACAGATGGATGTTAAAATATGCTGAGTCATCTTCTTCCAAAGGTCTTTTATACTTGGAACAGATCGAACATGTTATTGATAAAGTCGCATATTAGAGGTTTATGTTTGAATTCTGTTTTAGTTGTGTTGACTTGTTCTTGTTTTTACCCTGGAAAGCACCTTGTGCACCATTTGGTACTGGAAGGTGCTTTACAAATAAAGTCTGATTGATTGATGTTAGTGATGAGAGTGAGAGAGAGAGAGAGAGAGACATACAGAGAGAGAGAGAGGGAGAGAGAGAGGGAGAGACAGAGAGAGACATACAGAGAGAGAGACAGAGAGAGAGAGAGGGAGAGAGAGAGAGAGAGAGAGAGAGAGAGACATACAGAGAGAGAGAGAGAGAGAGAGACATACAGAGAGACAGAGAGAGGGGGAGAGAGAGAGGGAGAGACAGAGAGAGAGAGAGAGAGAGAGACATACAGAGAGAGAGAGAGAGAGACATACAGAGAGACAGAGAGAGACATACAGAGAGAGAGAGAGAGAGACATACAGAGAGAGAGAGAGAGACATACAGAGAGAGAGAGACAGAGAGAGAGGGAGAGAGAGAGAGAGACAGAGAGAGGGAGAGAGAGAGAGGGAGAGACATACAGAGAGAGAGAGACATACAGAGAGAGAGAGAGACAGAGAGAGACAGAGAGAGGGAGAGAGAGAGAGAGACATACAGAGAGAGAGAGACATACAGAGAGAGAGAGAGACAGAGAGAGAGAGAGGGAGAGAGAGAGAGAGAGACACATACAGAGAGAGAGGGAGAGAGAGAGAGAGACACATACAGAGAGAGAGAGAGACACATACAGAGAGAGAGAGAGAGAGAGACATACAGAGAGAGAGGGAGAGAGAGAGAGACAGATGTGCAGGGAAGGAGCTACAGTCACAGTACAACTCGCTCTCACTCCACATTCAATTCTTTATGTCAAACTTCATCAAAAAGTCCCGAAGCTCTGCAGGAAGACATCAGTGACGTTTCAGTGGAGCGTGCCGGAGTTTGAATGCATTTATTTAAAACAATACATGAGTGAATATTTACTTCCTATAAATTGTATTTTCCGTTCTGTTGTTCTGGGAACAGAATTAAAACGTTTAAACGTGATGTGGTGACAGCTCGTGTGTTCAGTCGCACTCTGACTCGCTGCTCCTGTTCCTGATGTTTCTCTGTGTT
>NC_136696.1:2161609-2194109 GCF_947650265.1 Symphodus melops | reverse complement strand
CTGGTAATCTACGACCATATATGGTCATGTGCCTGTTTAAGGGCTGCATGTCTAAGTACACTCTCTCTGTGTGTGTGTGTGTGTGTGTGTGTGTGTGTGTGTGTGTGTGTGTGTGTGTGTGTGTGTGTGTGTGTGTGTGTGTGTGTGTGTGTGTGTGTGTGTGTGTGTGTGTGTGTGTGTGTGTGTGTGTGTGTGTGTGTGTGTGTGTGTGTGTGTGTGTGTGTGTGTGGATTGAGGCTCCTGTAAACACTGTCAGTCTGAGTCTGTCGCTTCATTTAATGGCTCTGAAACACTCACGCTGTACCATCTGTGGCCAGCTGCTCGTGTTGAAGCCTCGCCGCTGACCATCATCAACTGGATCATTAGCCGGATGATCCGCTCCGCTGTCGGACACCCTCGGATATTCATCCTGCAGCTGTCTTTCAGAAACATGCACACAAAACTAAACGTCTACCGAAAAAAAAATACAAACCTTATCGAGCGTATTTGTCTCATTTACTGCCAAAATATATCTTAAAACTCTTGATACCAGTTTGGGCTCCTGTGTGTAGATAATAAAACATGTGACTCTGTTCAAATGAGAAAAAGTTTTCTCACAAATTTTCAGCGACTGAGCCGCCAAAAATCTAAACGCTCCGAGTCTGGAAGGTGAATTTATTTTGCTTGGTAGCTTCACTTCCTGTTTAGTTATCTGGTCAGCGGCTGTGAATAAGAGTTGTTGATGTGTTGTCACAGATGTTCTCTCTCTCTCTCTCTCTCTGTGTTCCTCAGCTCTCGGCAGCAGCCCGGCGTGCGAGCACAGGGACCCGCCCAGCGTGCAGGCGTGTCTGAGTCGAGCAGGCGGCGGCAGGACTGACAAGAACAGGAGTTGGGTCAATGGAAGAGTCCCTGCCAGCAGGCCGGGCTCACAGTCGAAACCACAAGGTACACATTGAGTCACCAGTCCCGAGCGTTCAGACGAGGTCAAGAGAGCGGGCGGGCGCGTCACTTTGTAAAGACAGGATGAGTCAGAGTGAGTCTCTGTGTCACTCTCGACAAACATACCTGAAGAATCACCGCGTACCTGGAGACAGCGGGAGGAAGTGTTCAGGTGTTTTTTTGGAAATGAGGAACTTCCTGGTTTGCACAGGAGCCTCTCTGTGGAGTCTGCAGGTTCTCCTCTCTGTGGAGTCTGCAGGTTCTCCTCTCTGTGGAGTCTGCAGGTTCTCCTCTCTGTGGACTCTGCAGGTTCTCCTCTCTGTGGAGTCTGCAGGTTCTCCTCTCTGTGGAGTCTGCAGGTTCTCCTCTCTGTGGAGTCTGCAGGTTCTCCCCTCTGTGGAGTCTGCGGGTTCTCCTCTCTGTGGAGTCTGCGGGTTCTCCTCTCTGTGGAGTCTGCAGGTTCTCCCCTCTGTGGAGTCTGCAGGTTCTCCCCTCTGTGGAGTCTGCAGGTTCTCCCCTCTGTGGAGTCTGCAGGTTCTCCTCTCTGTGGAGTCTGCAGGTTCTCCTCTCTGTGGAGTCTGCGGGTTCTCCTCTCTGTGGAGTCTGCAGGTTCTCCCCTCTGTGGAGTCTGCAGGTTCTCCTCTCTGTGGAGTCTGCAGGTTCTCCCCTCTGTGGAGTCTGCAGGTTCTCCTCTCTGTGGAGTCTGCGGGTTCTCCTCTCTGTGGAGTCTGCGGGTTCTCCTCTCTGTGGAGTCTGCAGGTTCTCCTCTCTGTGGAGTCTGCGGGTTCTCCTCTCTGTGGAGTCTGCGGGTTCTCCTCTCTGTGGAGTCTGCAGGTTCTCCCCGTGCACGGCGTGGGTTCTTCCAAACGTAAGCTCGTTAGGTGACGATGCTTTGCATTCGTCCACCTATAAAAGACTCAAATAGACTCAGGCTGAACTTTATTGATCCTTTAGGTTCCAGCAGCACATACAATAAAATGTAGCAGGTAACAAAAAAAAAAAAGTAACAATATAAAGAATAAGATAGAACAAATAATAGAACTCTTCCGTTGGAAAAAAAGTTTTTAAAAAAAGAAAAAATATATCCAAAAAATATGCATGGAAGAAGCAAAAAAAATAAATAAATTGATGCCTGAATTTAATTCCAAGTATTTAACTTTTTTTTTATATATATATTTTTGCTTAATGAAGTTGAGAAAGTTAATTTGACCAGAGCTCATAGAATAGATATGAATTTAGGTATGATGCATATGACAAACTCATGCTTGCTAAAGGTTCCTCGTATGTTCTGAAAGTGCATCAAGCAGCAGTGGAGGAATACAGACGATATCGTGGCTGCGTTTGGAGCGGGAGCAGTTTGAGGAAAATATGGCGTGAAGGGGTTAAAAGTTCCTCAGACATCAGATTGTTGAGTGCAACACGAGCTTTACCTGCTCGACCTCTCTCAAACAGTCCCCTGTAAATACTGCCATGATGTGTAAATATGTGGAGTATGTGTGACTGTCAGACGAGTCGATCTTCTCTTGTCTTATTTGAGTCCACCGTGAGAAGTGGAACAAGCTGTTTTCTCACTTCACACTCCTGGAGGAGGAAAGCTAAGAGAAAGGATCCGGTACGTTCTGACAGACAGACATGAGAGAAGTGAACTTTATGCTGCTGCTGTTACTCGGTGAAAACAGGAACATTGTTGTGTAAGTCGGCCTGTGATCAGTGAACTTTGAGCTTTGTTCCCTTTTTGTGACGTGAGTTAATCATTGGACCCAGATAAGAGCTCCTCTCTCTCTCTCTGTACACCATCGATGTCCTGCAGGTGTGATAGGATTCAAATGATGAGCATACTCTGTGTTGTTTGGGAGCTTAAGCGCCCCCTTCAGGTCTCAATCATCAGTGCAGGGACTTTTTTCTCTGATTAGAAAAATCAATTTAATCTTCCACCAATCGATCTTTCTTCGTCTTCTCCTCCAGTGCCTCCAAAGCCACCACATCTCCAGAGCCCAGTGACGGAGTCCTTGTCTCCGTGGGGCCGCGTCCACAAAGCACCGCTCAGACCGGGCATGGAGGAGGGAGGAGGGAGAGGAGGAGGAAGAGGAGGAGGAGGAGGAGCTGTAACCAGGGAGAGAGCCAGGGATAAAAACTCCAAAGTCTCAGACCTCATCAGTCGCTTTGAGGAGAACAGGTAGGCACTCCTTCTTTATCGCTCCTCAGGGATTTAAAAGGACGCCACACGACATGTCAGAAGAGTTGAATCACTTCACGCACACGTCACTTTGAAGCTTTAGAAACCGAACGACCTCACTCACACTTTCTGTGCAATCACAGTGACGGAAAACTTCTGTCTTTCCTAACGTTTCCTACTGCCGGTTATTTCAAGGGAGAAAAAGCAGAAGCAACTTGATTTAAAGAGTCTCGAGCCTGACTCATTGGTGACAGCGCAGACAGAGAGAGAGAGAGACAGACACACACACACACACACACACACACACACAGACAGACAGACAGGAGCAGCAGCTGAGATTAGCCTGAGCTGTGCGAGTCGAGTGTTAGCGAGGGGATGAAAGGAGATTTGTACAGACGAGGGGAAACACGGCTCCTCGTTCAGAGGTGGGACATGAAGCCCCGGAGAAAGAGGTAGGATCTCCTCTCTTCAGCGTTTACATGATGATGATGATGATGATGACGATGATGATGATGATGATGAAGATGAGCTGATTTGATGTCATTCTGATGATGAAGAAGAAGTGAGAAGAATCCAAAGTGCTCAGAAAAGGCTTCCTGGTTTTTTTCTTATGATCTTGCACAAGTCGTGCCGGCTTTGATTTCAGCTGCAGCTTTTTTCTACACGGGGGTGTGTGTGTGGGTGTGTGTGTGTGTGTGTGTGTGTGGGTGTGGGTGTGTGGGTGTGTGTGGGTGTGGGTGTGGGAGGGGGGGGCTCGTTGAGAGACACAACAATGCTGCCCTTGTCTCCAGCTGCTCGTACAGTGGAGCCCTATAATATTTGTCCTGCAGACGTAGCGCGCCCTCTCTCAGTCTCTTCACTGTCCGGGACTCGCTGGCGTCCCTCCACACGGGCTGAACCGAGGTCAGCCAGAGAAACCCGGGGGTGCATCCTGTTCCTTCAGACTGTGGCGGGCTGTGGGGGATTAGCCCTCTTGTGGGCCCGGGGAGAAGAAGAGAAGGGGAAAGGACAGAATTAGCCTACTAATATACTAATCTGGTTCACATGGAGCAGCTCCTCTTAAATCTCATCCAGTTAGGCCTGTTTGAAAACACTGTGCTGCAACACTGGCTGTCCTTTGTATATGCAAAGAGGAACTGTGTGTGTGTGTGTGTGTGTGTGTGTGTGTGTGTGTGTGTGTGTGTGTGTGGTGGTAGCATATAACACCCCTCGGAGGTGGACTGTATTGTTTCATGTCCAGGGCCTCAGGTGGCCGACGCACCACAAGTGATTCATGTGTGGAGTTTTTTTGCAGCAGCTTGTTCTTCCTCTATTTATACACACTTCCTGTTTCTGCCGGCGGACGCTGACATTCGGCGCAGGAGTTTGAACGAACACTCCGATGCACCAGGTCAGGTTTGGTTGCAGACACGGTTTCATGTTGTTGCTTGTGATTCTTGCAGATGTTTTTCTTGGCGGCCGCTCGGAGAGCAGCGGTGTTTGAGTGTGCGACACGGTTAAGACGGGAGGTCCGGAGGGTCGTTTGCAGGGAAACAGCTGTGCTGCAGGATGTAGAGCGGATGAATCATGTCATTGTGCACGCTTGTGTGTGTGTGTGTGTGTGTGTGTGTGTGTGTGTGTGTGTGTGTGTTAATCTCTAAGCTTCCATCCCTGCGCTGTTTTTCAAATTGTCTTGCACAAACTGTTTTTCCCCATCACGTTCAATCAACCAATCGGAGCGCAGTCGGAGCGCAGTGTGTAATTCTCCTTTTGGAAGTAGGACAGCGTGCGTCTCCCTGCTTCTCCTCCCACACTCTAATAACTCTATTCCTCCTGAGCGCACACACACTTCCTCTGCAGAGCGCCGGCTCCCTGCAGCCGTGTGAGACGGGCTGAAGTTTGTGCATGGTTTTATTTTTAACTCTCACACTCACACGCAGAATCTCTCTGCTTCACGTCGAGTCCCCGCTCCCCGGCTTTCAGCAGCGTCGTCTTTACGCTCCCCTCGCCTCCGGTTGCTCAACTCCATTCTGTGTCCTTTTGTTGGTTGATCAACTTCCTCCTCTCCTTTTGTCTTCTGTTCCTCCAGCAACACAGACGGCAAGAGAGACGGCTCGCCGCTCAAACAGATCAGCAAGTCGTCAAACTGCAGCCCGGCTCACCGCGCCCAGCAGACGAAGACGGACGCAGCAGGCGGGACTCAGGAGGAGACGCACTCCTCGGCTCCGGCCACGCCGCGGGATGCTCACGAGCCGGCGGCCAACGGGGTGCTAGGGCCGATGGAGCAGGAGGAGACGCAGGAGAGGAAGGATGAAAGCGTGAGGATAGAGAGCGCGGCGCTGGTGAACGGAGAGATGGGCGACGGGAGCACGGAGCAGAGCGAGGAACACTCGGCTCCTCACGCAGAGCGCCGCTCTGACAGCGAGGACAGTAAGACGGAGAGCGTGCAGACGAGCGAGGACGGGAGCACGGAGCAGAAGGTACGAGCACGCCTCTTTATTCTTTATATTCCTCTTGTTACTCTGCAGTCGTTTCGATCTCCTGAGCTGTGTGTGTGTGTGTGTGTGTGTGTGTGTGTGTGTGTGTGTGTGTGTGTGTGTCTGCGAGCGTCTCAGAGGGCTTCTGGAACAGATGTAAGTGTGAGCAGCTGAACACATGCCTCAGCGACTCCCCCCTCCTGTGGGAGCCTGCTGTTGTCGAGAGATTATAAATATCTCGGACTCGGATCACTCTGTGTCTGCTCGCTGCTGAAACCAAGCAGGTCGTCTCTGACACCCCCCCCCTCCCCCCTTCAGACTGTAGAGCCACCTCATGGGAGGTTTGCATCTTCCATCTCTGTGCCTGTCAGGTGTTTGAGTTCAGTACAGAGAGACCAGTTCCACTTTTTAAACCCTGAAACCAGATCATTTGTTTGTGCTGGTTTTTTTTATCTTGAGTTACATTTTGCTTTCTCTTTTAGACACGTTGATTTTATGTTTGCACGCATCCACAATCAACTTAGACTCAGTGTGCTCAGAGTGGAGCTTTATAAATCGACCTAAATAATCAGGACGAGAGAGAGAGAGAGAGAGAGAGAGAGAGGGAGAGAGAGAGACAGACAGACAGAGACAATCGTGAAGATGAATAACTTTAGCTCATAACTCATTTCAGACTCCACATACGCCTGCATCTTTGTCAAAACATGCTGACTACATTACCCACAATTCAGCTGGGAGACAGTTTGGTCAAAGGCTTTGTGTGAACTCTGCTTTAGGCGTAATTATTTTCAGCTCCATCGAGGTGCGTTTCATTTCATCTCTGAGGTCTAAATCCAAGATGGCTGCTTCGTGCATCAGCAGTAAAGTTTGAGCGTTAACGATGGTGTTTATTAGCAGCTTCGTTTTCTTCTTCTCTCATTAAATCCATCACAGCGAGTCGTGTCGTGTCTGTGGACGTGTTGTCGAGTTAATCCCCCCCGTGTGCTGCTAGCTTCAGGTGTTAGCTAACAACACAACTCCAGCTCCAGCCTGTCGTTAGCTTGAAAGCTAGTCAGAGACAAGAAGTCGACGAGCCTCCGTCAGGCTTTCATATTTACATTCAGTCTACAGTCGCACTTTCGCCCAATCATCGGGCTGCTGTGTGTCTAGCTCCGCCCTTTAGCGTCACACTGGTACGTTTAGCAGCCCAACAGAAAAGTAGGACGGTGCAGATCGGTTCTTTTGGTACCTGACCCGACTTTGGACGAAACACAAACGAAGTGAAGTGAACGCTTGGTGGGCTTATGGATGATGGTGGATTGATTGACATTTGAAGAGCAGATCTGCAGCGTGTGAGACGATCTGGTCTTCAGGTCTTCAGGACATTCAACCGTCCTGTTTGTCTCATGATCTGCTGACATGTTGACAGTGATTGTTTCTTTCTGCTGATTGTTTGCTGGTCTTTGTTTGATTTAGTGTTGTTTCCCCATGTCCTTGTTTTCATTTCCTTTTCTCAGAGCATGTGCTTCACCACAGGACACACACACACACACACACACACACACACACACACACACACACACACACACACACAGAGACACATGAAGCCGCACTGATGTGTTGAACTCGATTCAGAACGATAAATGTGATGAACGTTTTCTCTTTGACGTTTAAAAAGCTTAACGTGCCTCCTTCAATAAAATATAAAGTTGTTTTTTTTTTTTCCGGCAGTCTAAAGAAGAACTCAGTGATTCGAATCAAACAGGAACTTGCAAAAGGGACAGGAAGCTAAACTTTGTAAATAATACCAAAACTCCTGAGCTTCACAGCACGGCTGAGCTTCTCCGACTGTGTGATGATAAACTCGTCTTCATGTTGACAACAAGGGTCAAAAAGCTCTGACTCAGGGTTCACAGCTTCCAGGAGAGGAACGAGTCCTCTGCATGGAGACAGAGTGCAGGAGTTTGCTTGCAGCTTTTTTGGATTTAAAGGAAATACCCGAGATAGGTTGCAAGAGGACTTCTAGTTTTGTTGCCATGGTAACTGAAGAGGTGTTTGAGTTTGACAATATGTTCCTTAATATTTAAAAGTCTGGTTTCATGACGGTCCTTTGCACTACAGGCGTGTGGTTTCAGCCTTCCGACACGATCGTCGCTCATCGTCCGTCGCGGTTTTGGACCGTGTGACTTCGTCAACAGACCGAGATGACTTTCAAGCTTCACAAGGTCGAAGCTCATGAAGGTGACCACATGCATATCTCAACGTTCACCGTTGCTCTCTATTCGCAGGAGACGAATGAGCAGAAGCTGTTTAAGATCGCCAGCGAGCTCCTGCAGACGGAGAAGGCGTACGTGGCTCGGCTGAACCTGCTGGATCAGGTGAAGCAGCTCAGTGAAGGAAGCCATCGTGCTCCTGTTCAGTGGGTTTCACTGTCTCACCTCCAACGTGTCTCCTCAGGTGTTCTGCACTAAGCTGATGGAGGAGGCGAACAAAGGCACGTTCCCCGTGGACGTGGTGAAGAACATCTTCTCCAACATCAGCTCCATCAACGCCTTCCACAGCCAGTTTCTGCTCCCTGGACTGGAGAAACGCATGGGAGAGTGGTGAGTGAAGAAGGCTCCAGATTTAAATCCCCATGTTGGTTGCCTTTGATACCTCCTTCTGCTGCTGTGCTATTGAGAGAGGTATCGATCATGTTTGATTTTGAGTGTGTCATGCCAACCTTTCTGGCATTGTGACATTCCTGTACCTGACAGTTTTCTGTGTCGTGGATGTATTTGACAAAGACGTGATCAGGAAATGAGCAGCATGTTGCTCTTAAAGCTTAAGAGGAAGGTTACACTTCCTTGTAGATCTGCACACAGTCTGACGGAGTTTTCCCCTCAATGTTTGTTATTTCAAAACAACAGATTATCCGATATTTGAGAGGCTGGGACTTTCATTTCGTCACTGTGACATCGACCTCATTTGTTTTTTTACTGGTGTCGTATCAAAGTTTAAAATCTGGTCTCATGACAACCCCCACTCTCTGCAGGGCGTCCAAACCTCGCATCGGGGACATCCTGCAGAAGCTCACACCTTTCCTCAAAATGTACGCCGAGTACGTGAAGAACTTTGACAACGCCATGGAGCTGCTCAAACAGTGGACGGACCGCTCGCCGCAGTTCAAGGCCATCATTCAGGAGATTCAGGTAGAGTGAAAAGCATCCATGCTGGAGTTGTTTACCTTTGTTTCATGGTGACATGCAGAGCTGAATATTAGAATAGAGCTCATTCAGTTTGCACACACTGGATCAACACAAACTGTGCTATTGTTTTAAGTAGGAGTGAATATAACATACATTGTTAATTCAAGCTGCAGAAAGAAACTCCAGTTTCAGTAAAATAAAAAAAATAAAGAAACATCTAGGAGAGGTTAAAGGTCACGTATTAACTTCAATAAACCCCTCTATTTCAGCCCTGCTCAGAACAGGCTGTTTCTGTGTCTGTAGCTTTAAATATGTAAATGAGCTGTGTCTGGCCACGCCCCCTCTCTGGAAGGGCTCGGGTGTACTCGCTGCTTTCTGGCTCCATGTCCTATTGTTTACGGTGAGAAGGCAGACTCAGAGGGCAGAACAAACACCTAGCTGTGGGAGTGTCACCCACCTGGGGGAGGGGCTACTGCCCTTTGTGATGTCATGAAGGGAAACTCTCCAAACAGCCTGTTTGAGCACACATTTTCTGAAAAGTGGAGCAGGCAGAAGACGGAGAGGATGGACTTTAGAGACGCATGTTAGAGTCAGAGACACCTTTAATACTGATGAAGGCACAGTAATGTGCTTAACATGAATAATGTGCTTAACATTAAAGGAAAAGCAAAGTTGTGAGTGTGGTGTTATTTGTGAGCAGAGTACGGACATGTGTGGCTCCCTGACGCTGCAGCATCACATGTTGGAGCCCGTGCAGAGAGTTCCTCGCTACGAGATGCTGCTCAAAGACTACCTGAAGAAGCTGCCTGAGGACGACCCCGACCGACGAGACGCAGAGAGTAAGTCCAAACCTCGCCGGGAAGCTTTTTTTTTCTTCCCACTACACTTCCTGAGGTAACCTCTATTATTTTGCTTTCTCCAGAATCGTTAGAAATTATCTCCACAGCCGCCACGCACTCCAACAGCGCCATACGGAAATCTGTGAGTACTGACGTGTTTTTAAACCAAACAGAATCTTTGTTTCTGGCATTTTTCTGATCATTGACTAAAAATAAATAAATAAATAAATTTAAAAAATGTCCCGTCACTGTTCAGGACAATCTGAAGAAGCTGATGGAGATATACGAGATGCTGGGAGAGGAGGAGGACATCGTTAACCCCTCGAACGAGTTCATCAAAGAGGGTCACATCTTAAAGCTGGCCGCCAGGAACACCTCTGCCATGGAGCGATACCTCTTCCTGGTGAGCGCGGCGTCTTCTCACTTAATGAAGGACACTGCAGGGAAATATGCCGAGGCGTGGCGTCGGCTGCAATTGAAACAAGTGAATCATTCTGAGCCGTGAACACCTCGGCGTAAAGACACATCAGGGGCTCATGAACACATCTCTCACTTACACAGATGAGCCGATGATGAGATTACACTCTGCCTGGTTCTTATTAACTTCAGGCGGAACGTCTCCCATCTGAGTGATTCGAGCTACCTGCAGCGTTTAAGACCCCCCCCCCCCCCCCCCCAGCATCGTAAACATCCGTCTGACATCCTGTGCTTCTCTTTCTGCCAGTTCAACAACATGCTGCTGTACTGCGTGCCAAAGTTCAGCCTGGGAGGGCCCAAGTACACGGTGAGGACGCGGATCGGCATCGACGGCATGAAGGTCCTTGAAACCTCCAACGAGGACTACCCTCACACCTTCCAGGTGTCGGGGAAGGAGAGGATGCTGGAGCTACAGGCCAGGTGCGTCTCAATACAAAAATCTTCTTTTACAATCCGTGTTAGGAGGCGCAAAAACGTCCTCTCCTCTCCCACGCTGGACGCTTCGACTGTGGGTCAGTGGTCACCACACGCGTACATGTGGAAGACCAGCACACCAGACCTCCCTTTTTAAATCCTGTAAAGCTCGAGAAGACACAAACTCTGCGACCGCGGCGAGCTGCTGTGTGATTAGTGGAACTTGTGGTTTGATGCTTTCTCTGCTTTTCTTTCCTCCTCAGCTCGGAGCAGGACAAGGCGGGCTGGATTAAGGTACATGCAGGACGAAAGCATTCATTTTTTTAAGACGTGAGTTTAAACATGCTGAATCTGAGTTTCATGTTTTTTTATCCTGCAGGCTTTCCGGGAGACCATCGACATCTTCCAGCAGAAAAACGAATCGTTCAAGGCTCTGCTGAAAGACGTGGAGGAAGTGTCGGTCAGTGTCGCAGCAGAGCTAAACACACACACACACACACACACACACACACACACACACACACACACACACTTTGAAAGCTGTTTGTGTTGGTGCTGAGGGAGTTTTCATGTGAATGCAGAATGCAGAGCTGGGGAAGAGAGCACCGCGCTGGATCCGTGACAATGAAGTGACCATGTGCATGAAGTGTAAAGAGCCTTTCAACGCTCTGACGCGGCGGAGACACCACTGCAGGGCCTGCGGATACGTGAGTAACGTGCACATGATGCATTTACATTTCTATGAGGAGAGTCGGTCAGGACGACACAAAGCTCCGTCCGTTCAGACATCACAGAGAGGATTTCACACTCGCACCTCGGATTACCCGTGTCCTAAATTTCAGGATCAACATGTGTTCTTGTTGCCGAGTATGAAAAAAGAATGAACTTCATCTCTTCCTCCATCCGAGCTCCCACACGTCTTTAAAAAGTTTTTAATTGGATGTTTAAAATTGAAGCTCTTAAATAGTTGTGTGGTTTGAGGCTGCACGTTATCTCAGTGGTTCAGCGGTTCAGCGGTCAGCAGCGAGGAGGTTCCTGGTTTGAATCCCCGCCTGTCAGGAGCCTCTCTGTGTGGAGTCTGCATCGACTCCAGCTCCACGTGACCCCGAACAGCCCGAGCTGTATATACGATGCACGAGGTCTTAAATGTTCGTCTGTGTCTCTTTGATTATTGGGGTTTTCGTTATTTGCTTCCTCGCCTGAGTCAACCTAAAGAAAAGGGGGTTTTAAGGTCAAACCATTACATCGCGCCCACCTGTCAATCAGGTCCGCTGCACGCCTAAATATGGATAACACGTGTTGTTTTTTTAAAACCAAAACAGCCATTAAGAAAAAAAAACAAAAAAAACATCCCATAGGATGCAGTGTGTGCCAGTGACAACAATAACTAATCAGACATATTTTGTATTTGTACCAGGATGTAAACAAGTTTATTTCTGCTGTGAATAGTTGTTTTTTTGCCTTTGTATGTGACTTCCTGTTTTCCTGCAACCAGCCTCAAGTGGACACTTGAAGAACTGCAGGATTTAAAAAAAAAAACTTTATTCATAATCAAAGTCTGGTTGTTAAAAAAACAACAATATACACTATATGCTACAGATCGAGCATGACTTCACATAACTTAATGAACAAGAAGAAAAAAATGAACAAATAGTTCATTAAAACATAAAATCAGAGGTCTAATCTGAAATCAAAGTCTTATTTAGTTTCGTTATTTCTCAAGCTTTAGTTCTAAACTTCATAATTGTTTTCTTCAAATGTGTTCATGAAAATAAAGAAGCATGGTTTGACTTTCAGAAATGTACATTTATGTATATACTGTTGGGCCATAATAATAATTGTATTATACATTTTCCCCTTCTTTTAGTCTTTCATTAAAATACTAAATTTTATTCTGCTATATTGTAAAATTGGATAATTTAAGCCTTTTGCAGAAATCCAGTTTTGAAGTGAACCCCAAAAAGTTTTTGTAAATTCACAATCATATAATCAATAAATGTTGTGTTTCAATTTGAACATCACAAAAGACACAGTTATTTTCAATATTAAAGAGTAACAATGGAGTATATATATCTACAACCATCTGTAGTATTTGCCTTTTATTTTTTTACCAAAACAAACCCTTAAAACCCACCTCAGCTCCAGCAGCCTGTGGTTAGGTTGACTCAAAGTTAGGCTGAGACAGCATTTCCAACATGGCGGCTGCTGCCGATGAGCCTTCGGAGCCCAGTGCAGGAACAGATGGCTGACGTCACTCAGACTTCGGTCATTAATATTTACAGTCTATGGGAGGAATGCACCAACTCATGTAATCATGTAAACAACGGAGCCGGCTGTTAAACAAGCTGAGAGGAGAACATAAAAAAACAACTTGTGGTGAAGAATTGTCTGGGGAGACATCGACATGAAAAGCATGACTGTAAGTGAGAGAGTTCCCGGTGTGACGATGTTTAACGTCTCCATGACAACCACTGTAGTTTCATTTAGCCACTTGTTAGCAAACGCCTTTTAAGTATGTGTTAAAACTTTAAAATTCACAAGCGGGGTCTTAGCTCACGTAGTTTGTCTCGTCTAACAAAAGGTCAACATCTCTCAAGCTTGTGTTAACCACAGACCTTATTTCAGGCATATTGACTTTTAGAGGTCAGAACCCGTGGAGCTAAAATGCTAACTCACTTCCTGGTTTTAGGACTCAGTCTTGTGTCAGCCAATCACAGTCAGTGTTATGTTTTGAACGTAAACATTCCAGATGAATTAAAGTAAAGAGAACATTCTAGAATGGCTTTGGTGTGAACATATTATGTAAACAGATCAGGGGGCGGGGCTTGTATTATGAGGTCAGAATTCTCAGAGTGCTTTGATCTCAAGCTAAGTGTATAAAGGACAAAGACAGTCAGCAGAAAACACTGAACTACCCAGAGAACAGAACATGTCTCGAAGGAGCTCCAGACTACAATCTACTGGAAACTACAACCCTGAGGGGGGACCAGAGATTTCTCACAAGGAGAAATTATACAAGAATTTCAGGAAACCTAAAACTCCATCTCAGCCCGAGAAAGAGAGAGGAACCTTAAACAGCGTTGTAAGCTTTGATGTTAATGTAGAGTACAGGGCAGACAGCACAAACTTAACAAGCGGCAGCATGTACGGACACAGAAATACAGACACACTTGATAAAAATGACAGACACACCACGGGCAGTGTTGGAAACAACTACAGACACAGCAGTGACAGAAAAAGCCAGAGGCCCACCATGTTTAACTTCAACAATCTTGGCTTTCTCTTCTTTGTATTGAGCCTGTGTAGTGGACTTATGTACTTTTTTACTGAGTCACAACACTTCCAGTTTCTTGTCTCATCAACCCCAAATAATAAGGACGTGAATGCAGCGTATGAAGTCATGGCGGAGCAGCTGAGACATCTACAAGATGAGCTGCAGAGTCTAAAGAAGATGCTACGTCCAAAAGGCAACACTGTACCGGACTTCGCTCTGGGGCCTCAAGGAGCCAGTATCGTTCACGACTTGACTTCTGAAACATATTTTCACCCAGAAAATTCTTTAAGATTCTTTGGAATAACACTTTTTGCACGCTCTGTAAATCCATCCTCTGTAATTCAGGGACGCTCAGAACTAGTTCCAGGAAACTGCTGGTCGTTCAAAGGTTCAAAGGGTCATCTAGTGATCGCCTTGTCCCACCCCATTGCCATTAGTCAGGTTTCACTGGGCCATATTTTAAAGACCTTGTCCCCAACTGGTACTATCACCAGCGCCCCAAAGGAGTTTACTGTGTATGGTATGGAAACTGAAGCAGATCCAGGAAGCAAACTAGGAAGGTTTCTTTATGATGAAGATGGAGATCAGCTACAGACTTTCAACATCCCGAGTCACGGAAGTAGAATCTTCAAATACGTGAAGCTGCAGGTGGAGAACAACTGGGGAAATCCTGATTACTCCTGTGTGTACAGCTTCAAAGTCCATGGGAGGATGGCAGAATAAAGACCAGAGGGGTCAGGGCGTCTGTGAAGGTGAATCTATGAACGATGAACTAGCTATGACGGCTATGAACATATAAGAATAGAGGACATATGAAGTGGACTTCAATGATACCTATATTTAAAAGCAGATATGTGGCTGTCTTCAGTTCAGCTGCTGCAAGTTCCAAAACACGAGCAATAATTAGATTTGATTTGATCCTAGATTCACCTTCACAGTGGGCGGCATGGTGGCGCAGTGGTTAGCACTGTAGCCGCGCAGAGGTAGGACTGGAGGTGTTTCCATCTCCATCTGCAGTTCTCTCTCTGTGTCGAGGTCGCATGTCTCTCCATGTTAGCTGGGTTTACTCCGGGTGATCCGGTTTCCTCCCAAAGTCAAATAAAATGCAAATTAGGTTCATTAGAAAAATCAGTTAAAGAATTTGGACTGTATTTATTTTTCTGCTTGGTTTTTAATAAACGTAAAAGTCTTACCTGTAGTTACGATAAGCTGGTTTATAAACTTATGTTATAAATTCACAATAATATCAATCAAATTAAATTGTTTTACATTTTGACTGCAGTTCCCATTATAAACACTAGGTGTCAGAGTTACATGTACATCAATTGATCAATTAATAGACGAACCCTGAGTGACGTCAGCCATCTCTTATAGCAGTGAGCTCCGGAGGCTCTTCGGCAGCTGCCGCCATGTTGGAAATGCTGTTTCATTTCAGCCAACTCCAGCAGCAGATGATGTAAGAAAAACACAAACGAGTGCCGACAGGAGAAAGAGAGAGGAGACGACAGTGGGGAAATTCTGCTTCATAGTGATTGGTTGGCAACTTGCAACATATGCGCGCAAGATTTTAATAATTAGGACAACTGATGAGAACATGCTGCTGTGCAAAGAAGGTTCAACAGGAGTCGACCCTGCTGATAAATGCAGTCGGATCAAAGATGCTCTCTAAGCCTCTTCCATTCCAAACTGTAGTTCTTGTTTTGGATGATGAGACAATGACAGATGTGTTCTCCTTCTTTCTTCACCAGGTGGTTTGCTGGAAATGTTCAGACAACAAGGTGCCGCTGGCATACGACGGAAACAAGACGAACAAAGTGTGCAGAGACTGTTTCTCCATCCTGACGGGAGAGAGAGTAGCAGAGGGCAAGAAGAAGGGCATCCTGGAGGTGAGGAGGACGTACTGCAACACGTTCAATATTTTAAAAAAAACACAGCTCAGTGTGATGTTTTAAAACGTGCCTTTTGTTGTCTTGGCGTGTGCAGATCGAGGCAGCTCAGTTCTCAGGCAGCAGCATCATGTGTGGCTTCCTGCAGTACTGTGAGAAAAACAAACCGTGGCAGAAGTTTTGGTGCGTCATCCCCGAGAAGGAGTCTTTGGTGCTCTACCTGTACGGAGCTCAGCAGGTAAAACACACACAGCATGAAGCACATATGTACAGTATCAGCCTGAATGTGTCTCCTCCTCCTCCTCCTGTCTTCAACTTGTGTTTCTGTGTCAGGGCTCTACAAACTTTTTTAGGATGAGATACTTCTACTCCCCTTATTTTTGTTTGGTTTTTGCAGTGTACATTAGCACATTTTAATATTATTAAGGGGCGGGACTTTAACGCAAGATAATTACAAGAAAATAACGTGTTATTTTTTTTAATACATTTAATCACAGTTTGCTACATAAACAGCCATTGTTCTCTTAGTCACATAGGGGCTCCTAAATCTTGTTTGGGGATTATTGTATACATGCTAGCTTAGCGCTAGCTTAGCGCTAGCTTCGCCACAAGTTCAAACAAGAAGCGTTTGAAGCCTAAAGTCGACCAAATGACTGTCTTCAGGACCAAAATTAAGAATTCAACGTCTGATAAACTTACAAATTCAGGGTAGATTCTAGAGGGTAGATTATTTTTATTTTCTTTAATTTTTTTATATTTTGGATTTGCTTGGTGAGCTACTTATTGAACCCCTTGTTGGAGACGTCCCTGTTCGAGGTGATGTCTCCTCTTGGTGTTTTACCCGAGGGTCTGTCCATGCTGTCTCCCCCTCATGTCTCCCTCTGGCTCTGCAGCTGTGGATGACTGTTTAAAATCCCATCATGCATCTAACAGCTGGTCTTTCCTGACCTCTCTCCACAGGATGTGAAGGCTCAGTCCTCTATCCCCCTCCTGGGCTACAGTGTGGACGACACCGCCCGGCCCACAGACCTTCCAGCCAGCTTCCGCCTCTCTCAGTCCAAATCCGTACATAACTTTGCTGCAGAGTCGGAGGAGCTGAAGCAGCGCTGGCTCAAAGTGATCCGAGTGGCGGTGACGGGAGAGGTGCCAGAATGCCCTCAGACAAACGGCAACAACTCAAACGTGATGGACAACAACAACACACAGGAAGCGAGTACGGACAGCACATAAAGGAAAACCACTCTGCTGGTGAAAAGACGACAAAACAAAAACACCATGCACTCCTCCTCGTGCTGTCTGTGAACCTGAACCTTAAAGACGGAGAACTCCGTGCTGGATTAGCTGCCTTTCCTCAGAAAGAAGGATTTTAGAGATGCTGCTCGAGCCGTGCTGGATTACTCAAGGACACGTCTGGTACAATCAACACGGGAGCGCAGACTGACGCCAAACAGGCACCATAAAGGACAGCTGAGACGACCACAGACTTACACAGCGCCCCGTTCAGGACGTCAATCAAAGCAAACTGAAGTGGACTCTGCGTACCTGTACGCCGTCGACGTTAATCTCTTTCTTTTAAAAAGTAAGAAGTGTTGTGTTTTCATGTCCAGAGATCAGTCCCAGGCTTCGTTTTGATAACGTAGAAAAACGATCAAGTATTCACAGTATTGCCCTCCTCTTCCGTGCGTGAGGTTAACGGCGTTCTCGTCTCCGTCTCTCACCTGTCAGTGTGAATTTATAAAGTGTGGCTGCACGTTGGCTGATCTGCGATCTCTCGCTCTCGCTCTGCTCGTGTTTCGTTTTCACACAAAACATCCAAACGTTCCCTGGATGGGTGAACGCTGAATGTCCCGTTACGAAAGCGTTTCATCACGTTGATGCAGCAGGCATGTCCATCCATCATGGCGATAATTCAGATATGTGAGCACACGGCTCCTCAGCGATTCAGAACACATGGTGAAGTGCATTTTGGGTAATCTGTGACCTTTAATATTGAGCTTTTCAGGCATTATAAACATGATAAATCTCACTCTATGTGATGTTGCATTTCTCCCGCCGTGGATTATGCTGTTTGCATGAACTTGGCACACTGCAGACGTCTATTAACACATGATAACAGATGTGTAACAGGCAGAGTTTAGGACGAGATAACGGACCTTAACGTTAGCGTTAGCGTTAGCGAGACGAGCGCCGCCGTCTTTGTGTGGCAGGTTTTTTTTCTTTTTTAGATGCAGCACAATCACAGATTTAGAAAAGCTGGAGCGAGACATGTAAATGTATTTTTAACGCTGTAATTCATTTTCTTATTTAAAAGTAATTTATAGAAAGTGTGACGAGCATGATCTGTTTAAAATAGCACAAAGACGTTCCTTCAGTCGGCTCAGCAGGAGATCACGTCCTGTCGTCAGAGTCGGGCTGGACGAGCCGTGTTCAGTCATCTGTCTGTTTGACGTGTCCCCCCCCCACACACACACTCCTCTGCTCGATGCTGGTGCTCACATGAGTCTGACCCCCCTCCCTCAGTATTCCAATAAAAAGAGCACAAACTTCTGTCTGTAAGATCTGAATGTAAATCCAGACTTCTGTGTCCTCGTCTCCCCAAAGGTTTGAGAATCGATGCACTTTACACGTGTCGTATAAAGTGTCCCTTCAGAGAGAATAAAACCATTACATACTGTCTGACATCCAGCCTGCTTCATTTCTTTCTCTTCTACTTCCTCTACAGTAGCTTTCACCTTGTTATCAGAAACATTCACACACTGGTTTTGGTTCCTTGTTGTGCTTCTCCTCCTCCTCCTCCTCCTCCTACGCTCGGGTGAAGAAGGTGAAGTCGCTGCTGCTTGCTGTTGAAGAGGAGGAAGTGCTCGACGTGTTACAGACTATCTTCAATACTTCTTTTGATTCCATGTTCAGTAACATCAGCTGTATTTTGATGACACGTTGACAAGCTGCAGATCTTCAGTCTCATTTTTAACCCAGAGAGAGATCAGCGTCTAAACCACACGGACACACCGACACGCTGTCAACAGTGTGCCGACGACTTTGATTCTTGTTGTGAACAAACGTACCTTTATCATTGGAGCTGTCCAGTATTGTATCAGTCTATGCTGAAGTCGTGCTAAATTAAAATGGCTGTAAATTAGCTTTATTTTGAGGTTGAAGCTTATTTATCTTCACTTTAATGAATCTGAAATGACTCCTCCAGGATCATTCATTCTGCAGTGAGAAAAACAGGTTTGCTCACTTTTTCACGGAAAAAACATCAAAGAAATACGGAAGCCTGTTTCCTCCAGTTGGAAAAAAAATACAAACTTTTTTCTCCATTGTTAAGTATTGCTTTCTCATAATTAATTGACTTACCATTTCATAATGAGAAAAAACAAGTTTGTAAATTTATCTTTTTTCCCAATTGGCTGAAACGGGCTTCCATAATAAAGAAAACCATGCAGCCATGTCGCTCTTTAGCTGCATGGACAACAAAATAAATAAATCACAGAATGGACAGAGACGAGTCGAGGTGAGGACTCGGATAAAGAGCAGCAGTGTGAGCAGGAGTCTTTTCTTACCAGGTAAGAGTATATAACAGCCTCTAGCATCAGTGTGTGAATGTGTTAGACTGAGAGTATATAACAGCCTCTAGCATCAGTGTGTGAATGTGTTAGACTGAGAGTATATAACAGCCTCTAGCATCAGTGTGTGAATGTGTTAGACTGAGAGTATATAACAGCCTCTAGCATCAGTGTGTGAATGTGTTAGACTGAGAGTATATAACAGCCTCTAGCATCAGTGTGTGAATGTGTTAGACTGTTTGTGTGTGTGTGTGTGTGTGTGTGTGTGTGTGTGTGCGCATTTACGTGTTTTACAGGGACATTAAAGTGATCAGTCACACTATGGGGACTCATTCCTTTAAGGGACACAATGCAAATCACCTGAGAATAAATCGTAGGCTGTATTCCTTGAGTGCATTTACATCCAAACAAATACATGTATTCATTCAAGATATAAAAATAATGTCACATCCTGTACTACAGGATTTTATTTAGATTTTTGTGACCTGCAGAGGAGCCAATGGTGAAGTGCAAAATCCTGCAGTTCGTCCAATGTCAGCTAGAGGCTGGCTCCATGAATGACGGGCAAAAAGTCATTTTTACAGAATAAATAAACCATTTAAAGCACGCAGGTGTCAAACTCATATTGGGTCGGGGGCCGGATTGGTTCAAATGAGACCTCCAGGGATGCTTGTTTAACCGCCAGCTCCATTGTTTACACTTTGAAAACAAATCAAACAAAGCTAAATATGAACCATCTAACCAGTTACTACAACGCCAGTGTCCAGAACCCACACCTATAGTCTGGATGTGTGCAGACAGTCGAGGCCATTACCATAAAGCAAAAAGTAAAAACATAAAATGTTCCAGTCTCCCAGGGGAGCCATTTGTTAGTCACGCACCACATACACACACATTGGGCTCTCACTCTAACTGACCTCCAGAATTTCACAGTTTTTACTCATGTTTTAAAATTGCCACTGTGGTCCCAGTCTGAATTCTAGATAAAAATAAAATACATCAAAACGTGCGCCTATTTGTGCTGTCTCTCACAGTCCAAACGGATTGGTGATATCATGTTTAGTTTTTAAGATATTTGAGGTTTTGCGAGCAGTGGTAAGCCCATTCAAATACATTGATGGAATGTTCTGGCAGTTTGGCAGATCAAAGCTGAATGTCAACCAATCAGTGAGCAGCAGGTATTCAGAGTTACAGTGATGACATCATCATTTGAGTGGGACCATAGCAGTGTGACAGAGTTCTGTCTTAGCTGTTAGCTGACTACAGTTAAACAGTCTTACTGCAGTATAACTCAGAAACACAGACAATTTCTGCTGGAATTGTCTAGTTTGGTTGATATTATTGTGAATTTATAACACAAGTTTATAAACCAACTTATCGTAACTACAGGTAAGACTTTTACGTTTATTAAAAACCAAGCAGAAAAATAAATACAGTCCAAATTCTTTATTAATAGATTTTTCTAATGAACCTAATTTGCATTTTAATTGACTTTGGGAGGAACCGGATCACCCGGAGTAAACCCAGCTAACATGGAGAGACATGCGACCTCGACACAGAGAGAGAACTGCAGATGGAGATGGAAACACCTCCAGTCCTACCTCTGCGCGGCTACAGTGCTAACCACTGCGCCACCATGCCGCCCACTGTGAAGGTGAATCTAGGATCGAATCAAATCTAATTATTGCTCATGTTTTGGAACTTGCAGCAGCTGAACTGAAGACAGCCACATATCTGCTTTTAAATATAGGTATCATTGAAGTCCACTTCATATGTCCTCTATTCTTATTATATGTTCATAGCTGTCATAGCTAGTTCATCGTTCATAGATTCACCTTCACAGACGCCCTGACCCCTCTGGTCTTTATTCTGCCATCCTCCCATGGACTTTGAAGCTGTACACACAGGAGTAATCAGGATTTCCCCAGTTGTTCTCCACCTGCAGCTTCACGTATTTGAAGATTCTACTTCCGTGACTCGGGATGTTGAAAGTCTGTAGCTGATCTCCATCTTCATCATAAAGAAACCTTCCTAGTTTGCTTCCTGGATCTGCTTCAGTTTCCATACCATACACAGTAAACTCCTTTGGGGCGCTGGTGATAGTACCAGTTGGGGACAAGGTCTTTAAAATATGGCCCAGTGAAACCTGACTAATGGCAATGGGGTGGGACAAGGCGATCACTAGATGACCCTTTGAACCTTTGAACGACCAGCAGTTTCCTGGAACTAGTTCTGAGCGTCCCTGAATTACAGAGGATGGATTTACAGAGCGTGCAAAAAGTGTTATTCCAAAGAATCTTAAAGAATTTTCTGGGTGAAAATATGTTTCAGAAGTCAAGTCGTGAACGATACTGGCTCCTTGAGGCCCCAGAGCGAAGTCCGGTACAGTGTTGCCTTTTGGACGTAGCATCTTCTTCAGACTCTGCAGCTCATCTTGTAGATGTCTCAGCTGCTCCGCCATGACTTCATACGCTGCATTCATGTCCTTATTATTTGGGGTTGATGAGACAAGAAACTGGAAGTGTTGTGACTCAGTAAAAAAGTACATAAGTCCACTACACAGGCTCAATACAAAGAAGAGAAAGCCAAGATTGTTGAAGTTAAACAAGGTGGGCCTCTGGCTTTTTCTGTCACTGCTGTGTCTGTAGTTGTTTCCAACACTGCCCGTGGTGTGTCTGTCATTTTTATCAAGTGTGTCTGTATTTCTGTGTCCGTACATGCTGCCGCTTGTTAAGTTTGTGCTGTCTGCCCTGTACTCTACATTAACATCAAAGCTTACAACGCTGTTTAAGGTTCCTCTCTCTTTCTCGGGCTGAGATGGAGTTTTAGGTTTCCTGAAATTCTTGTATAATTTCTCCTTGTGAGAAATCTCTGGTCCCCCCTCAGGGTTGTAGTTTCCAGTAGACTGTAGTCTGGAGCTCCTTCGAGACATGTTCTGTTCTCTGGGTAGTTCAGTGTTTTCTGCTGACTGTCTTTGTCCTTTATACACTTAGCTTGAGATCAAAGCACTCTGAGAATTCTGACCTCATAATACAAGCCCCGCCCCCTGATCTGTTTACATAATATGTTCACACCAAAGCCATTCTAGAATGTTCTCTTTACTTTAATTCATCTGGAATGTTTACGTTCAAAACATAACACTGACTGTGATTGGCTGGCACAAGACTGAATCCTAAAACCAGGAAGTGAGTTAGCATGTTAGCTCCATGGGTTCTGACCTCTAAAAGTCAATATGCCTGAAATAAGGTCTGTGGTTAACACAAGCTTGAGAGATGTTGACCTTTTGTTAGACGAGATAAATTACGTGAGCTAAGACCCCCGCTTGTGAATTTTAAAGTTTTAACACATACTTAATAGGCGTTTGCTAACAAGTGGCTAAATGAAACTACAGTGGTTGTCATGGAGACGTTAAACATGGTCACACTCGAGGATTTGAATTTTTGCCATTCATTTTCAATGGGGCAAATTTTTGTCGTTTAAACTCGATTTGTGTCGACACCGTGTGACCGAAGTTTCCACAAAGTAATAACAGCCATGTCATGACCGAGCCGCTCATTTTGATACCTTTTTTGTGTGTGGCGCAAACGCTGTGGGAGGAGTTGCGTGCCAAAATTTGAGGATATAATAATAATAATATTTACAATAGTAGTAGTGTGGTTTGCCTTTCAGGCAACCACCCTAATTAAATTGTTTTACATTTTGACTGCAGTTCCCATGATAAACACTAGGTGTCAGAGTTACATGTACTCCAATGGCTCCCCGTCAAATACGGCCTTGATTTTAAAATTCTCCTTTCTCACCTTCAAGGCTCTCCATGATCTCGAACCTCCGAGATGCATTCAGCCGTACACATCCCGTCTCCCACAATCCATCTGTGACATCAACTCTCTCCCTACCTTCAAATCTCAGCTCAAAACTCACCTCTTTAGATCAGCCTATTCTGTACGAGCCCACGTTCCTCACTGTTGCTGTTTTGTTTTCATGTAGTTGAATGTGTTCGTGTTTTATTGAGCTGTTTTTATTCGTCTGTAAGGTGACCTCGAGTGTCATGAAAGGCTCCTATAAATAAAATATTATTATTAAAAGGAACACAGGTCATCACAGCGATGGCGCTGATGAAGTGATCAATCGATCAACTAATAGACGAACCCTGAGCCATCTCTTATAGCAGTGAGCTGGAATACTTAACAATGGAGAAAATGTTTCCTTTTTTCAAATGGCTGAAACGGAGGGAATAAAGGTCAGCACGGCCTCCCACTGGCTCCAGGTGAATTCTCCTGATTATATCCTGCTGCCTTCTCAAGTCACGTGCTGCATCCAGATGAGTTCAATCAAACTTTAAGAATCTCTTGAGTCACTGAAGATGAAGCTTTAAAGACTCGAGGTGTTCAGGTGTTCAGGTAAACTGGACGAGCTCTTAACAGATTTAGGAAACGTTTATTTTCAAACACACACAAAAAAAAATAAAGCGATGGAAGAAATGAAACAAAAGAACATCAAATTCTCTGAATGAGTAAAAACGTTTTCATGGAGGAACACTTCCTGCACAGTTAGTCAAACATAATTAGGAATGATCACACAGAAAAGCTTCGACACGTCGGTAGAAAAGAGCGATGTGGGACCCAAAGAGTCCTTGGGGGGTTTTTCTGGTTTTCCTTGGCAGACGATTTCATCCGATTCATGAAGCGGAGCATTTTGAAAAGTCTTTGAGTTTGAGTGCGTCTCAGCTTTTGGGCTGTCGAAGCAGGCCGCGGATCCTGCGAACCAGAGCCTGGATGAAGGTGTACCTGGAGCGGACCTGGCTGTACTGACCCTCCACCTCCAGCAGCTTCCTCTGCAGAGCCTCCCCGAAACCTGCAGCCATGTCGCTCTTCAGCTGCGTGGACAACAAAATAAATCAATCACAGAATGGAGGTGAGGAGAAAGAGCAGCAGTGTGAGCAGGAGTCTTTTCTTACCAGGTCCAGGTCTTGCTGGCTGACCCGGGACAGACTGAGACCCCGGCCTCCGCTGGCCTGCAGCCCACCAAACGAGTCTGAGGAAAAACATACGATCAAACGTCATCAGCCCGGCTGAATTCACTCAGTCGCTCAAATGTTTCAGATCATCCAGTAAGTGTGTGTTTGAGTGATCCCAGATTTAGTCAGCAGGGGGCGCTAAACAGATCCCCGGTAGGAAACGGGACGTCGGGATGTAACGATTCACTCGACTCCCGATATGAAAAGACGAAACGATTTTACAAAAGGAGAGAAAAAAATATTCTTGTAATGTTTTTCATGAAACGCTCGTCTTCCTCTCTTTGGCTCGTCCGCTCGTTTGGGGCGAGCGAGGTTACAAACCGCCTCGTTTAAGTGTGGTTTGGTCACTGCAGTTGCCATGGTAACGCTTTCCCGTTACAACCAGCCACCTCGGCTCTACGGCTGCCGACGCTTCGCCACGTCACTGCGACTCGTTTTTTCTTCTTCAGAGAACAGATTCATCTTCACGTCCCTAACGAGGCCGCTCTCTTCTCCTGGCAGCCCTGCAGCGTTCGGCCCCCGAGAGGTGAGCTGACCACATGGGGGGGGGGGCGGTTTCTTACTGACTGCTCTGAGGCTTTCACAGACGAGCGCTGTAGCGTTCAAAGACCTCTGTGATCTGACAGGAAGGTAAAAAGAAGAAGCTTCAGAATTGGTAACGTGTTTGATGAAGCCGTGCTCGTATCTCACCGTCTGTGAGCCGCGCCCTGAATAAACCGGCTCCAGGCAGCAGGTCTTTTGGGTCTGTGGGAGTACAATGCAACAGGTAGTACTCCAGGTGGCGCCACAACACAAACAAACACGTCTCGATAACGTCTGGAGAAGGAGGAAGTCAAGGCGGGTAACATGTTTTCTCTTTTTCTCTCTCTCTCTGATTTTAACATTTTTGTCAAAGTGGATTTTTTTTGACTGAGACTGATGATGACGCAGCAGAACGAAGGATACAGGAGCAGAGCGACAGCAGCTTGGCTCTGTTGTTGATAAGCTGGACCAGTCGTCTCTTGGCCAGCAGGTTCCTCTGGACCGACGGGATCTTCTCCACCCCTCCTGGACCCGACACCAGGCCCTGGCACAGCTGGGAAGAAAAGACGTCAAGTTTTCTAATCTGAGACAAGAATCTACCGACACTAGATTAGATTCTTAATTTGGCCCGTGTGACCTCTGCGCTGCACGATGTGGCGTCGGTGGTTACCTCCTTGAGCTCCTCGGGGGGCAGCTGGTCCAGGCTCTGCAGCTTGCCCAGACTCTGTCTGTGACTCTGGTGGAAGCGGACGAAATCTGCAGCGCTGTTCTTCAGCAGGTACAGGACCAGACCCAGGCTGGGGGCCCGGGAGTACGCCACGGAGGGCAGAGTGGACGACAGGTCTAAAAATACAAACACAACACGGTGACCTGAGGAGGAGCTGCAGACGCCAACATGTCTCACACACACACACACAGTGAGGTCAGATGTCTCAGGAGGACGGGTAGAAGAAGACGGACCTGCTCGCCCTGCGTCCCGGCTTGCTGGCTCGCTGCCCGACGGGCTGAAGAGGCAGATGCTGAACTGAGCCTGAGCCGAGCTCTGCAGCAGCAGGGTCTGGCAGTACTCCATGATGTTAGCACACACCTGGACACACACACACACACACACACACAGAATCTAAGAAACCAGAAAGGCTGCTCGACCTCACCACTACATTTAAAGCGTTTTTCCTGTTTTTCAGACCTGCTGCATGGCGACCTCCATCTCCTCCCGTCTTTCTGCAGACTCTCCCGGCGCAGCGATCTCCGCCTGCTTCAGCAGCCTCTCCCGCTCACTTCCTGCCAGACGGCTCAGCAGGGACAGACAGAGGCGCTGAAAGAACGGAGCGACGTGTTAAGAGACACACGTCTGGCACGGATACAGACGACGCTCATGAGAAACATGGAGGACGTTTTTTTTTCACCTGGAATCTGCTGATGTGACCCTGGAACTCCATGAGCGCTGCACCGTTCACCTCCCCGCCCATCTCAAGGACGCCTGACGGACACAGAAACCATCAGATGAGATCAGACAGACGCTCGCTTTAGGAGACTGAGTGCAAATACATGAATGTTCTCAGCGGAGGAGGGGACAATAAACCGATACGTGCAGGAACACAGACTGCATCAAGCTGCCTGTGATCTGGATCACGTGATCACATCAGGGAGTGATGAACCCATGATCACAGTTTTAATGATTCGACTGGATCGTTTCTTCTCAGCGTCTTTTTCTCATGACTTTAACGAGTAAAGAGCGTTCTCAGCCGCCTGGACGCAGAGCGCAGTGTCGGTTTCTGAGTGTTTTGTTGGGATCGAGCTGCCTTTAGCCTCTCACTCCCTCCTCCCATCCGGAGGTTTGGCGTCAGAGGCAGGAACGAATAATTAGCCATGGTGCGCACTCCGGAGGGGAAGGCAGGCTCATTAACGGACAAAACGGTCCAAACTTCCCCTAAAGTCCACTGTGCAGGCGAATCCTCTAAACTGTCAAAAGACACCTGAAGAACAGCCGGTAAGCAGAGCAATGAATGTTTACATTGCGAGTGTCGGCTCGGTGGTGCGTTCAAGGGGCCATGGGATTCGAAAGGCACGGACATGGGACTCATTTGGTTTAAAAACAACTGATCTATTGATCTGCATTTTGATTAATGAAATGATTATTTAAAAACGAATGAATTTTGATTTGCTAAAATTTAGTAAAAGGAAAAGTTTAAAAAATTAGTAGGCCAGTAGAAATTATTATTTTGTGATTTTATGGTCTTATTTTGTGATGGCAAAACCAAAGAGTGCTAAAAAATGTACATTCTCTTTTTGTTTTGAGGTTTTCCACCTACTGCAAACCTACTGTAAACTGCTGCAAACTGCTGCAAACTGTCGAAAAATACTAAGAGGACAGACTGCAAAAGAAATAAAAGCAGCTAAAAATGCAAAGAGTGGAGTCCTGTATACTTCAGTTGGGGGATGTCCTATCAAGTGGGGACAATCTGCACAAACTAGAACACGCACTTGACACTGAGTGTTCTGCTTTTCTTTTTTTTTTTTGCGGCCGCTCCGAGCCCTCAAGGTTGAAATCGTTTGAACTTTTCAGACAGGCGCTGTGGACGTATTTTAGCCTCCTCCTCCTCCTACAGATCGTGTCTCGTACCCTCATCCTCCTCGCTCCGTGTCTGCTGGGGGGGGGGGGACCTCGAATATAAAACATGCAGTAAAAGGCGAGGGAGTTGGCGTCGTCATAGAGACAGGACGGACGTGCGGCGCTTTTCCACCCGATAAAAACGACGTGGACAGCGGGTGTAAAACTTCCATGGATGCGTTTACGTCTCTCTACATCGAGTGAGTGGACAGAGCGCCGGTGACTTCCACTTCCTGTGAGGTGCAGACGCTCTGTAAACATCAGAGCAGCGAGCGTTTCATACCTGGCAGCGCCGTCTTACTGATGATGCCCGTCAGCAGAGAGAGCTCCTGCAACGCTCCCATACTGAGCTCCTGACAGCGCAGCAGAGCCTGGATGGTGTCTGCATGGACGATCAGCCACTGGAGGACCTACACACACACACACACACACGTTAATAACATCCTGGCTTCCAGGACTTAATGTCTCTGTGTTTTACACATCATCAGGAAGTGTGCTCACCTGTGCTGCCCCCTGCTGGTGGTTGATGGAGGTGGAGGTCAGGATCACCTGAAAGAGTCTCAAGGTGGGCAGGAGAATCTGCCTGTAGCGGTCCAAGGGGCTGGGGATGAAACCTGACGGGTCCCTCATCACCCTGAGGACAGAGAGGGAGCAGATTTACTACAAAGAACACACACACACACACACACACACACACACACACACACACACACACACACACACACACACACACACACACACACACACACACACACACACACACACACACACACACACACACACACACACACACACACACACACACACACACACACACACACACACACACACACACACACACACACACACACACACACACACACACACACACACACAGGTTGTGAGACGTGCTGCCTTGTTGCATTAAAATCTCTGAGTTCTGTCACTGAAACAACTCAGACACATTTAAGATCTACTTTGTTCTGGACTCTGTCTCCCCCTGGTGTCTCCCCTCGGTACTGCAGCTGTGACTGACTACTTTAGCTTCAAAGATAAAACCCGCCCCTCGTACTCGGGTCCATACCTGTGAGCGTCACTGTCAGGTATCATGTCAAACACCTGACACTCGATGAGCTGAGCCACCAGGCCGCAGCGCAGCAGCTCCACGGCGCCCTGCCCGCTCTTCGCCACGCGAGTCAGCAACGCCTGAACACACAGAGCAGAGTTTGAACCTGGACCGCACCGCTCCGACGGGCCTTTAAAAACCAAAGAAGCGCACGTCTCACCATCTTGCTCTCGTAGATGTAGAGCGGTTTGAGGAGGGGCGGCTGAGGAGCGAGGAGGCTCTGCAGGGCGACGTCATCCTGCCTCAGGCTCTCCACCAGCGTCCGCAGGTAACCACTGTTACACACGTACGTCAGCCACTGGTTCTGACGGTCTATGGACAGGATCCGGTCCAGCACCGCCAGAGCTAACATCTGACACACGGGGAGAGAGGAGACAAGGACGCGATGAGAGGCGGGACACGCCTGCAGGCCGAGGGTCTTACTCTGACTTCACCTTCACGTACCCGGCTGATTTCATGTCCGTCACAGGCGTCCCTGCACACCACCTCCATCAGAGACTGGCCGTAGCTCTCGATGATGGCGAGGTTTTCTCTCTGCAGTTTGGAGAAACCGTCCTCGGGCGCCGTGAGACGCTCCCACATCGCCTTCCCAGCTGCAAGAAAAAAAAAAGAGAATTTTAAAAAAATTCAGGAAGGTCTTACGGAGCACGACTGAGGTCATGTGGTCATGTGGTCACGTGGTCATGTACCCGTCTGCAGAGTGTCCGGCTCATCGGGTTTCTGGGCGATCTGAAGGTAGTACAGCAGGGAGCCGTACAGGTGAGCACGCAGACGCTGGTATCCGCCTCCTTCATTAAAAATAAATAAATAATGAAACGTAAGAAGGTTCCTCTCAGCTGTGGATGTGACCACGCAGGCAGGCGACGCTCACCTGTGCACAGGATGAAGTCGAGCAGCTTGCGTAGGATCAGGTGCAGCGCCGAGTTGGCGATGGAAGCAAAGCCGGACGAGGCTTCTAGTCCCGCCCCCTGCTGCTGCTGCTCCGACAGCACTGATTGGCTGAGGTGAGCCGTCAGGGTGAAAACCGTCCCGGCAACGATCGGCATCAGCTCTCCCGCCGCGTCCTCGGATAACACCTGGACAAAGGGTCAGCGTGAGGGTCGAGCCGCCACGCGTCTTCCAACGACAAGCGAACGCTCTCCGTGTGGACAAACCTTATCGTGCAGGTCGAGCAGCAGGTCTCTGATGATGAGCTGTCTGTCGTCTGCAGGTATGAGGTCAGAGGGGCACGCCGTCAGCAGCGTCTCCACCAGGCTCCTCCACGACCGCAGCGCGTTTCGCTTGGCGCTCAGACTTCTTCGGACGCGGTTGCGTTCGACCACCTGCTGCAGGATGGAGTTCACCTCCTGCGAGAGAAACACAGACGGAAAGACAGACTTAAGAGTTCGCCGCACGACGGCGTGTGATTGGCCGTTAGCTTCGATCCACTCACCTCCATTAACAGAGGCCTCTGTCCGATGGCGGCCATCCCCTGCAGCGCGTTCACCTCGGCGACCAGCACTCTGTGCAGCAGCTGTGTGCAGATCACCAAAGGGTTAACCTTCACCTCGACCGCCGAGCCGACACGGGTCACATGATCGACCTTGGATGTTCTCACCTTGACGTTGCACACGGTGTGCCCTTGCTCGTTCACGTGCTCGCAGTTCGAGATCACCTGCTCGATCTGAGCGCGCTCAAAGAAGTCCAGCTGCAGCAGCTCGGGCATGTCCTGGCTGAAGTCGATGGCGTCCAGCACGCTCAGCAACTTCCTGCGCACTGACGGCGTCGAAAACGGGCGAGAGGTCAAAAGTCAAGACGGGCTTCGACCTCTCAGCGCGTCACATGATTAAAAATAACTGCACAAACCTTTAGAGACGGTGTCAAAATGCAGAAATCCACTGACGGATCTGGACTCCTCCTCCATGCCCGTTTCTCCGTCTGCGACAGAAATGAAAAGGTTCTCGGGTCAGAGCGTGCACGCCGCTAGACGAGCGTGATTATGACTTCAGGACGTTCAGTCTGTTCAGCCAACAGAACGTCTCACAACAGATCCGCTTAAAATACCCGAGTGTTGGGTGTGAGGCTGGTCGTCCAACAGGAGGCTGACGAGACGCTGCGTGTGCGAACGCTGGCGGTTCAGCGAGGTCACCCTCAGCTCGATCGCTGCCGTTTTCATGAGCCAGGACATCTGCGAGAGGGCGGCGATCTGATTACCTGAAGGAAGCAGAACACGTAGAATCAGAATCAGACGAGCATCCAGAGTGCTGACAGGAAGTGAGTGTGCTCCCTTTTCCCCTCTGCACGTCACGGACGCCATTAAGGTCACTCCTCGTCTTCATTACTCGAACGGGTCACGCCGCGTCGTGTAAAATCAAAAGGTGAGCGACTCACTGGACAGGATGAAGGGGAGGTGCTGCAGGTGGGAGAACAGGAAGTCCTGGCTGGTCCTCAGGTAGCGCATGGTGGGACCGGATGTATCCGGGCAGGCGCACAGCTGGTAGATCACCTGAGGGGGGAAGACAACATGAACGCCTCGTTCTTAGGTGGCGTTTGCTGCGGCGTGGAGCAGAGGAGGACGCGTACCTGGTAGCAGAGCTCAGCCAGGTGAGGCGCCTGCTGCGTCAGCACGGGTCCCGACCTCTTCTCGGTGCCTCTCTGCAGCAGACTCAGGATGGCGTGCAGGCAGCTCCGTGGACACCCCAACACGCCTGGAACATGAAAGCAGCGTTACAACTCTCTCGGGTCTCGTCGTGGGTTAAAGACACACAAAAGAGCGGGCGCTGCGTCTGACCCGGGTCCTGCAGGGTGGTCGTGGACACGGGTTTCTTGACTTCATAACCCAGGAGGTAGAGGGCCAGGTTGGGGGTCTTCAGCTCCAGAGAGGTGATGAGCAGGTTCAGGATGTGGATCTGAGTTTCATGTCGGATTCTTGAGATCTTATTTTGTGGGTCAGAATCTGAAAACGTGGGAATAAAAAAAGCACATTTAAAAAAACAAACAGTTTGAGTCGACTGCAGAAGATTTGACAGGAAACGCCGCGTCCTCTCACCGTCCTCCTTCTCCGCTCCCTCCTCGGCCTCCTCGTTGTCCAGACACTCCACAAAGCCCGCCATGAGTTTGTCACTGACCGCCTGCAGCACAGAGGACGAGAGACCTCGACTTATTCCAAGAAACATCAAACATAGAAGAACAAACATCATCGGGCACGCTCCAATCCAAAGTGTTTTGGGTTTCTGCAGATATCGAGGGTAAATAAATCCTCCCTGAACGTGACGATCAAACCAGACACCATCCGGCTTTGTAAAGCTGAACGCAATAATCTCTAGAAACTGATCGAGTGTTTACTGGACTGTAACTCGTGTCATCAGGTGACAAACTGAGACTCGTGTACCTGGTCATGTGTGAAATCTCCCACCAGCCGGTTCTGAATGTTGGGGTAGTTGGCGATGCGACGCAGGATCTTTGCACTCTGGAAAGCCGCCTCCGGGTTGGAGCTGCTGTGGTACAGATACCTGCAGAGGCAGAGCGGCGTTTAGCCGTCACCATTCTGATCCCTTTAAAAGACTTCTTCCATCGCCTCGATCCTCTTACCTGGCCACGTTGACGATGTGATCGGCTCTTCGAGTTTGGGGGCTGACTCCCTGGAGGAGCTGCTCCAAGGGGGACACCAGCAGGGAGGACTGGCTCTCCCTGAGGAGGTCCATGAACATCACCTCCTTCTGCAGAGCCAAGTCCAGCAGGCACAGGCAGTGAAGCACGGCCGACTCCAAGTGCTTCTTACCTGCAGGGCGAGAGGAACGGAGCGTGGCGTCAGAGCGTGCACACACACACACACACACACACACACACACGTGCGCCGGCTCTGTGGGAGCAGCATGTGTTCTCTCACCGGGGAAGGCAGCGTAGGTGTCCAGCTGGCGAACGCCCTCCTCCAGCAGGCTGAGGCAGAGCGCCAGCGTGGGCGAGTCGTTGAGCAGGTGGAACATGATGCTGTGTCCGGGGGGCTTGTGAGCCGGGACCTGCTCCCCCTGCAGCTCCACCATCTCCTGCACAAAGTCTGCCGGCTGCGGCTCGTAGTCCCGCAGCAGCTTGT
>NC_136696.1:2151609-2156609 GCF_947650265.1 Symphodus melops | reverse complement strand
ACAGTACTGAAACAGTGCGTTGCGCTGGTATAGAAACAGATATTTATATAATTAAGAGAGTTCCTAATAAAGTTTAATAATCTGACATCTTAACAAAAACATCAACAGAGCCAACACACTGATTCAGTTAGTTTCACTTTCTTTTGAAACAATAATAATAATAAACTTCATTTTATATTTCAGATTATTTAAAGCGTCGTGTTTTCTTCATCACGTCAGAGAACCTGCAGTGTGATTAACGCTGTTTAATTACCTGTAAAATCCCCTTTTTCCAACCACTTTAACACAACGTGTATCTTCATGCTAAGCTAAGTTAGCCTGAACTTGGGTGAACCGTCACCATGACGACTAACCACGACACGCGACACACCGGGCAGCACGAGGCGAACACAGGTGTGTTTATGTGGAGGATAAAAAAAGACTACATGCCACGGATAAAACCAAACGACTTATAACTTTAATTTGATTCAACAACTGCGACTCCTACCTGAATTTACCGCCATCTGAGCCGCCATGATACGCCGGAGAGTCGGACCGGAAGTCGAAGTGTCCGCCGGAGCGAAATCTAAAAAGATAAACTCTTTTAATTCGGTGATGTCAGGAAAGAAAAGCAATTAATACACACCCTACTTAATATCTATGTTCAGTGCGCCAAATTGATATGAAAGTTATATTTATATGATTAAAATTTAAAACTTAAATTTTCAGGCGGGGTCCTTACACTGTTTCAGCAGCGCATGGGAGTTGTAGTTTTTGTATGAAAATGGTCTAACGAGACACATTAACACGACTGTGACCCATTTAACGTCAATTTGATTCCACGCCGGCTTTCAAAAAATATTATTTATATTAAAATTTGACAAATAAATGTTTGTGTGTCGCGTTAAAGATCAACATGCCCCAACATTGGTTCCGCCCTGTGTTTTATCCGGGGCTGTTTTGGCGTTACACCCAAGATGTCCACACGCTCTCTCTCTCTCTCTCCTGACCGCTGATATGGATATCTGTCATTCGTGACTGTAAATGTAACACCTTGATTTGAACATATCTGTGGGCCTTTGGATCGGAAACATGGCCCGGGTTGTCAAAGTGTTCCGGACTCTGCGGAATCACTGGAAGAAGTCCACGTTCGCTGTGTGCGTGCTGTCTTATGGGGGTCACTGGCTGTACGGGAAACACTGGTGAGCTCTTCTTCGGCTTATTATTGGGAATAACACTCTGTTGTTATTACATGTTATATCTGGAGGCAGATATGTGATGACTGAATAAACGTACTTATGTGTCCTTATTGTTCTGCAGACTCTGAATCATCATTAACCCGCAAACAGGGTGTGTGTAAAGTGTGTGTGTGTGTGTGTGTGTGTGTGTGTGAAGTGTGTGTAGAGGAAATGTAAAGTTTGCTGTTTCTGTCTTTGTCTCATGTTTCCTGTCTTCTTTATTCTCAGTGATAATCTTCTGCGGAGAGAGGCGTGTCTCCTCGCCAGGGTAAAACAACAACAACAACACATTTCTCAATTATTATTTTTTTTGCACATTAATTTCCAGCATATTAATTACATATGCTGAAATATTAATAATATGTGCTATTAGATATATTATATTAATAGCATATTATTAATTCCAGCATATTAAATTCCAGTTTTAAAAACATTTTTTTTATTTTTTAAATGTTCTCATCTTTGTCTCTTTCAGGAGTTTGGTCGTCAGCAGATCGAGCCACAAGCGCGCCTGAGGAAGGCCACGGTGGTTTTAAACCCAGCCGCCTGCAGCGGGTAAGACGACAGAGATGTTTAAAAAAAAAAAAGAAACCTCTCATTGGAGCTACTCGACTCACTCAGGTCCTCGTACTCAGGTGATACGAGGACAAGCTATGATTGAATATGATGAAAGACTGAGACGTGAGTAACAACACTGAAGCTGCAGAGAAAGCTTCTCGGTGGCGTTAGATCAAGGTGGTGGGGGGGGGGGTCAGATGATCAAAGACCAGAAACCCCTGATGACCCGTAATGAACACAAGTGAAGCTCACTAAATTTGCATCACGGTGTGGGAGGAGAAGGCGACACCTCCACATCGATTTGAACCGTCCATATTTGTATTCGAGGTTTCGTATCATCAGAAGGATGAAGGACCTCTGTTTGTGCTCCCCAGGAAAGCCAACAACCTGTTTGAGAAGAACGCCGCGCCCATATTACACCTGGCTGGAGTGGAGATCACGATCGTAAAGGTACGCTGAAGTCCGTCGAGGGTTTTAAGAGATCGTAGAGGACGTGTGATTACATGTCCTCTGTTTCTCTACAGACGGATTACGAAGGACAGGCCAAGAAACTGATGGAGTTCATGGAGCAGACGGACATGCTGATCGTTGCCGGGGGAGACGGCACCCTGCAGGAGGTCATCACAGGTCTACTGCGGAGGCCGGATCAGGTGAGCCTCTCATAGGTCTCCTGTTTATCTCTTATAATTTAGTTCAGCTACTTAAGAAGGACAGCTCGATTAAACTGTCTCTTCTCAACGTTTATCCCACAGGACACATTCAGCAGCACTCCGATAGGATTCATCCCGCTGGGCGCTCACAACTCCCTGAGTCCGAGTCTTCACCTTCTCAGTGACAACAAGGTCAAGTAAGTGGCTCGTCGACGTCATGCATCCAGATTCAAATCGAACACAACAACGCGATGAGCCGCCTCCTTCCATTTTCACAGAGACATAACGTCAGCAACACTGTCCATCCTGAGGGGAGAGACGGTTCCCCTGGACGTGCTCCAGATCAAAGTGAGTGACTCGCTCTCTTTAGCATTAAAGGTCACATGACCTCCTCCTCTTCTTCAGGTGAAATCAGTGTCCTCGCTCCTCTTCATCATGTGTGTGAAGTGTGTTGTTGTAAATCCACTCTGATCCTGTATTTGATCATGTCTATAAACCCCTCTATTTCAGCCCTGCTCAGAACAGGCTGTTTCTGTGTCTGTAGCTTTAAATATGTAAATGAGCTGTGTCTGGCCACGCCCCCTCTCTGGAAGGGCTCGGGTGTACTCGCTGCTTTCTGGCTCCATGTCCTATTGTTTACGGTGAGAAGGCAGACTAAGAGGACAGAACAAACACCTAGCTGTGGGAGTGTCACCCACCTGGGGGAGGGGCTACTGCCCTTTGTGATGTCATGAAGGGAACATCTCCAAACGGCCTGTTTGAGCACACATTTTCTGAAAAATGGAGCAGGCAGAGGATGGAGAGGATGGACTTCTCTCATCAGTGGGGGGTTGTAGACAGACTAGAGACATGTTAGAGGAACATGGAGGAGAGGATTTTACATGTGACCTTTAAACAAAAATATCGACGCCTCCATGAGACGACAGAGCAGAAGTGTGCGGAGACGTTTAATGTGACAGGAACTTTAAATTTACGTGTGTTTCTGTTTTTTGTTTTTTTTCTAGGGGGAGAAAGAGCAGCCGGTCTTCGCTCTGATGGGACTACGTTGGGGCGCTTTCAGAGATGTTGCAGCAACAATCAGCAAGTAAGACCTCACCTTGATTCAGATCACCTCACGTTTCCCCTGAACAAACGAGTGACCTTCAGTTTCTCTCTGTAGGTACTGGTACCTCGGACCGCTGAAGACAAATGCAGCACATTGGTTTAGTACTCTACGGGTAAGACTTGTATGGCAAAGACGCCGTGTCCTCCACCAGGGGTGACAGAGAGACTCTAATTTTCTGACTTTGCTGAGTTCCTCTCTCCATCCAGAGGTTGTTTCAGTAGCTGTTTTCACTCCTGGAACAAACTCGGACTGGAGGGGGGAGTTCGTCTGTGGAAACGGCTTCAGTCTCATTTTTAATGTCACTGATAAAAACACATCCTCTGGATGTCCTTTAGACGTCATCAGGTTGTCTCTATGTGTCTTGTCTCCCTCTCTGGTCCTGGATCAGGAGTGGCCTCTGGTCAGGGACGTCGTCGTGTCTTTCACCGCTCCCAGCCTCCGGCCGCCTGATCTGCCTCCTCAGAAACCCACCAGACCCAACCTGCTGTACCGCATCAAGCGCCGGCTGCAGAACTACTGGAACCCCCCCGTTGAAGGTAGATAGAGCTTGTGTGTGTGTGTGTGTGTGTGTGTGTGTGTGTGTGTGTGTGTGTGTGTGTGTGTGTGTGTGTGTGTGTGTGTGTGTGTGTGTGTGTGTGTGTGTGTGTGTGTGTGTGTGTGTGTGTGTGTGTGTGTGTGTGTGTGTGTGTGTGTGTGTGTGTGTGTGTGTGTGTGGCACCTGCTATGTCGTGCTCCAAAAAACGTACGAAACGTAATTTGAACTCGTACACTTGTAACGCCATTGATTGATTGATTGACTGATTGATTGATTACATCAAACAAAATAAAAATCTTGAAAATACAAAAAGTTAAAATTATTTAAGAAAAACAAGATGTGCCTGAAAAGGAGCAGGAAGAAGAACTTGTTTAATCCCTCCCACTTTTTTCATCAGCTCAACGATCAATATATATATTAAATTAACTTCCTGTGATCCTCATAGTCTCTCTCTATATCCAATCTATCCATTTACAATGTGCTTGATATTTACAGTCTGCTGATTTGTAATAAATATATATATATATAAGTAGATACACTATGATTTTTTAAATTCATATATTTATACAATCCATATATCTATATGTGTTCGTGTGATCAACATGAACGACAACAAAAAGATTCAGTGTTTGTCGGACGGTGAATCAAATTCATCTTCACGATTTAAACGACAGAAAACAAAAATAAATCTGAGGACTCCTCCTCTCACACACTCGTAGAACGACAGCATGTCGCCTCTGGTTTCTGAAGAGTCTGACACACACACACAGCATCACACACACACACACCCGATCCTGACGCTGGACTTTAAGGTGGTTCTGTTTGTGTGTTTGCTCAGAGCCTCCAAAAGTGGAGGAGCCGGAGGAGTGGAAGGAGCAGCAGCTGTCCACGCTGGAGCTGTTTGTTCAAACGCACAACAAAAACCCCGTGCAGAG
>NC_136696.1:2126609-2146609 GCF_947650265.1 Symphodus melops | reverse complement strand
TGCTTCTTTTTCCTCTCTGAAAGGTGAATCAAGCACAAAGCAGTAAAGCAGCTCCCTCACTATCACAAGCACTCATCCATCTTATTGTTGGGTTTTTTTTTTTTTGCACATTATGAAGGCTGGAATCTACTAAAAAAAAAAAAAAAAAAAAGGTTATTTAAAGCACTAAAGTTCATTTCCAGGAGTGAAAACTCACCGAAGTGTGCGGAGCGTGACGTTCTCCTCTGTGATCGGTGCAGACGAGAACCAACAGTCATCACCCAGAACATCAGGTTGGTTTTTTTTTTATCCAGTGCGTCAGCAGTCAAAAAAAAAAAAAGGTGAAAACACGAGGAAGGAGGTGATTACTAAAAAAGGGGCACACTGCTGCCCCGGGCTCTGTCTGATAGGCCAGTGTTGATCAGCCTCTGTGGGACCTGTGCACCAACATTAAGTGTCTCCACAGGTCATACACGCCCCTGAGGGGACGGACAGGCGTCCCAGGGCGGAGGCAGTGTCTTGGTGTTTCGAGTGTTTGTGTGAGTGGGAGTGGGCCTTGAAGGCACGAACATCCAGTGGTTAAGTTCCTCCGGCTGACGAGGAGCTCAGGGGCAGCAGAGAGTGTCGATGACCAGCGTGACGTCGATGCCGTACACCTCCAGCAGGTCGAGCAGGAAGGAGCGATCGCTCTGGGGATCCAGCCCCATGGCGCTCACGTGCTCCTCGGTGAGGACGGGGTCGGCGCTCCCCGCGACCTCCGACAGCGTCTGGAAGATGCGGTTGTTCAGCTCCATGAAGAACCTGGGAGGACAGGATGAAAGACGGCTCCGTCATACAGAGACTCAACTCACACGGCGGCGTCACTCTCCTGAACCCGAGACGACTCAAGGACTCACAGAATAAACAGATCCTCTTCGTTTGAAGTGCAGTCTCCGTCCACCTCCTGAGAGTACAGCAACATCTGCCTGGTAACAGAAATGAACCCTTTATCATTAAACGATCTAAAGCGTAGGATCCTTGTGTTTTCTATGTGTTTTCTTGTGTTTGTGCAGACATGTTCAGTGTTTGCTGCAACGCGAGCTGCGATGTTTCAGAGTCGCAGATGAACTGTCGGTAACTTGGAGAAACATTTTAATAAAAGTCGAGCGAAGGGTTTTTTTTTCTAAAGACATCTCTTCAGGTCAGTTTTCTGAGTTCACACCTGCAGCGCGTCCCTGAAGGTTTAAAGAGTGAGCTGAATGTGTCAACGCAAACACCGCAGCAGGATCCAATCAGGAGAGTTCTCCTCGAGCGAGAGAGTGGGAGGGGCCTGAAAGTCTCCCGCTGTGAGGGACTAGAAATATGTGAATATCAACTTAACGGGAGGGCTGGGAGTAGCATTCCCTCAGTGCTCCATCTACACCAGAACACCACATCACATTTAAAGCTAAAGGGATCAACAGTTTGGATTTCAGAGAAGTCGACGGCTGTGGAGAAAGAAAAGTGAAAAGCTGCCGAGACTTGTTTTAAAGAAAGGTGCAGGAAGTGTTTGAACTGATGACATAGAAGCTTCCTGGTGGGACTGATGTTTCATGTTTCATGTTTGAGATGCATACATTTGATGAATTCAACGAGCTGCGATTGATTTAAAACGTGACGTCGTTTTCACCTCTGCTCGCTCAGTTTCCTGTACTTCTCCTTGTCCGCCGCGTTCACCCGCAGCAGCGACTGCAGCTGCGTTCTGTGAGTTTTCACGTTCTGGTTGTCGACGTAGACGTCGTACAGCTCTTTCTTCTCCTCGAAGATCTTCTCCGTGGTGCCTGAGACACGACAAGAAAACAAAAACATCCCCACACACGTGATCAGGGGGTCATTTCTCATGAAGCACGAATCAAACGGAGCGTCACGCACTCACAGGCCACATACGACAGCTCCGTCTCCAGGGTGGGGATGTCGGCTACGTTGACGTAGAAGAAAGGACGCAACTCGGGCACCGTGACGCCCACGCCGGGGATCGACACGTTCGCCAGGCAGCAACAGCAATACACTGAAACACAAGAACGCAGAGAGGGGTTATGATTGTTTCACTTTAATTACACACAAACAAAGTGTGTGTGTGTGTGTGTGTGTGTGTGTGTGTGTGTGTGTGTGTGTGTGTGTGTGTGTGTGTGTGTGTGAGTGTGTCTTACCCCTGTAGCAGACCACGCCTACAGGAGGAGGCGAGAATATGAGGATACGTTTTCTGAGAAGTGCAAACTTCCACAGCACCATGATCTGCTCGCCGAAGAACTGGATGAACTGCGACATGCAGCCGGCCGGGTGGGTGATCTGCAACAACACACAGAGAGGTCACACACACACACACACACACACACACACGCCCCAGAGGAAGCCTGTCTCTGAATCACGGTGACACCGGCGTGTTTGCTGACCTTCATTTCGGGGTGCATGCAGCGATTGATGGTGGTGACGCTCCACGTCGGGCAGGCGGTGACCAGACCGTTTCCTGCAGGCGGGAGCACGGCCTTCTTATCGTCATAGAAGGCCTCCAGCGGAGAGTACTGACCCGGACACTGCAACTGATGTCTGCAGCCAAACACACGCACAGAGAGAGAGAGAGAGAGAGAGAGAGAGAGAGAGAGAGAGAGAGAGAGAGAGAGAGAGAGAGAGAGAGGAAGGTGAGTCACAGGTTAAAACATGTGCACAGTTTAAATATGTCAGACTTTAAAAACAACATCATCCAGAATGTGGATCCTCATTTTAGTTTTACTGGAATCTTAAATGGAGGCGTAGGACAAAGTTTAATGACAGCGACAGAGCGCCCTGTAACCATGGCAACTAATTCACAGAAAAAGAGAGCGAGAGAGAGAGAGAGAGAGAGAGAGCTGCCGACTCACTTTGAGCAGCGAGCAGGAAATTAATGACGCCTTCGTTCCTGATATAAATCTGTTGACTTTGACCACACTCAGTGCAGGACGAAGCGTGCACCCTACAAGCCCCGCCCTGTCCAACAGAACGACTAACCACGACCAGAGTCAACCAAAACAACCCGAACCATGAAGATCCAGTCAGAGGACAGGACGTGTGCAGGTACGGAGGCCCAGAAGGGAAGATCGAGCAGCTTCAGGAGAAGTCTTCTGTACAGTGTCGGAGTAACCTGATCTGTGTGTGCACAGTGAATGAGCTCTGTCTTCCACCTCCTCGCTCACCCTTCTTACAAACACGGCTCGGCGAGCTGGGACTCCGAGTTCATGTTTAATAAATGAGAAATTTAACAAAGCAGCAAGGAGAGGAAGCAGACTCATCGGGAGGAAGCCGTGAACAAAAAGAAACGTATGCAGAATACAAAGAAGCTGCCGAACGAATATGAAGGAGACGATCGTGGAGCGCTCACCTGACTTGGTTCTCCAGGAAGTGCATGTAGCGGTAGAGCAAGGTGTAGGAGGGAGACAGGATTCCCACAGACTTCATCCGGGCTCCTCGCTCCAGCTCACTCTCCACGGGCATGTTGGCAAAACACGCCAGCCCGAAGTAACAGCCTTTACGGAAGTATCTGCCCCGAGGCGAAAAAAGCAGAGAGGAGGAGGAGTAAACACGGAGACAGATTCAAGAGTTTTCACCGACACATTTCCTCTTCCTCACTTTACATACATGAAGTCGTTTGTGATCCGATGGGAACCGCTCGCCATCGACTTGAATTCGACGCCGTCCAGGTTGATGTCGTGAGGCAGGCACCACTCCACCATATTCCCTGCAATTCACAAACAAGAAAAAAAAAGAAAAAAAAAAAAAAAAAAAGAGAGAAATGACTTCCTGTATTCAAGACTTTCATCCTTTACACTTCCCCTCGCTGTGCGTGTGAGTCATGTGGAGTCAGGAGGTCAGAGACCGAACGCTGACCTCTTCTTTATATGACGCCAAGTTCACACCCGTACATATTTTAAAGACAGTTCTCTCTCCACAGCAACCTCGATGAAGACCTCGATACGTTCCCAGGTCCGAACAGACAGAATCTGGGTCTGTTTTTAACTTTGCTGGTTTACAACTGGCCGGGGACGACAGCTGGAATTTAGCCACGAAGGCTGAAGCTGCTCCTTTTATTGTAAAGAGCGAATCGTCTACGAAACAATAAAACTAATTAACTGAACTAGCGCGGAGTCTCCTCAGAAGACCTCCAGAAGGATCCTAATCAGAGTCAGACTCCCTCCACAGTAAACTCACTCTCAGGGAGAATCACTCCCATGATTCCCCGCTAGCCTCAATGTCAACTTTTGTTATCGTATTGATTGAGCACCCCCTGGTGGTGGAATCTACAAACTGCACCTTTAAGTTCTTGGGGTAAAAAGTTAGTTAGAAGTATCGTTACATCCCGATGACCTAAGCGATATAAAACAACTTCTGTTGATGTGAAACGTTTTTAGCAGACAGGACAGCAGCAGAGAGACAGGAAGTGTTGGGAGGAGAGAGTAGGGGACAACACGCAGCAAAGAGCGGAGGTCAGAGTCGAACCCACAGCTGCTGCGCTGACGACCATCAACGACCGACGTCCCCGAAATCTGACGTCACACACGAGGGACGTAAAGACTCATCAGCAGGCAGTTCAACCTCCATTCAAAGAGCAGAGAACTCGACTTGTTTATGCTTCTGTTGTTTGAGTGTGAACGCCAGCAGGTGGTTGGCTGTAACAAACAGGCGTTGTCATGGCAGCCAGAGGACACATCGGAGGTGTAGAAACATTCCCCCCCAAAGACAGGAAATGAAAGAGGTGGGAAGATAACCGTGTGCAAATATCACACTAAGACCCTCGTCTGACACGACCGACATGATGCAGCGTTTAGTCGACAGCAACGCTGAGAAGATCCAATCAGAAAAGACCGAACCACACGATCAGCTCCGCTCGGCCAGACGAGCTCAGGAGCCACAGAGATGATGATGATGATGATGATGATGATGATGATGATGATGATGATGATGCCTTGGTGTTTTCTTTCATCTCATAATTAATCTACAGACTCGTTTTGTAAAATAAATCAGGAGAGAATATTATGAGTCAGTTTGTCAGCTGAAAAGGTTCAAACGTTTATTTCACTGCCGTTTGATTATTGAGAATTTGTTTAGTCGACCTTTGACATTAGAAATGTTTTAACAGTCCAAACTCCAATCTTAGCGAGTTTAACTCTGTGTAACATCTGATTTCAAAAGGCAAAAAAAAACGCTTATCATTTTAAATAATGATTTATACTTCATTGATCCCACGATGGGAAATGTGTTTTTACACTCTGTCTAATGAACATGAACACAAACAGGATCCTGGACATGCACATGCAGGTCTTAGAGGGAGGGGGGCGCTCCACGGCAGTTTTTAAGGGTTCGGTGCCTTGCTCAAGAGCACCTCGGCAGTGCTCAGTCAGTGGACTGGCACCTCTACAGCTACCAGACTGATTTCCAGACTTGATCAGACTTAAACCCGGGACCCTCCTGTCCCCAACCCGGGACCCTTCAGACCGATCAGGAGAAATGATACTATAGTTTATTATAGTTTAAAGTTAAATGAGATGAACTGTTGGATTGAGTTAAATCTCATGAACACATTTAGATGCTGCTCTGACAGATTGTTCTCACATGTTGACATGAGATGTTTATCTGGAACTTATCAGGTGAATGTGGCTGATTAATAGTGAGGAGAGGCCTTAAAGCAGACATCCTTATCCATTCAATATAATGTGACTGAGTTCATTAGACAGATGAGACTGATATTAAAAGATAACAGGACTTAAAGGATGATCATGGAAGGAAATGTCGTGTTTTCCATAAACTTGTTGACTACTGCTTGAATTTCCCTCGGGATCAATAAAGTATCTAATAAAGTATCTATCTATCTAAACCACAGGAGATAAAAGATCATCTTTTTGATGGCTTACCTGATCTGGTATCAAAGGTGACTACAAACACAGCCACGATCTGGTCCTTCTCCTCCCACTGATCCCTCACGGAGAGGCCGGGATAGAGAACATTACGGTGCGTACCGGGAGGATCCGGACGATCCCAGCCGTGCACGGTGAGCGCAGTCCGCGGTCGGCCCGGGCTGCTGGCAACAACAGCTGTCACACTGTTGGTCGGGCTGCAGGTGATGGAGCTGTTCCCGTTACTGCTCCACCCAGAGCCGGCCGCGGAGCCTGCGGGAGTCCCTCTCTCCGCCGGTGCGTCAGGCTGCGGCGGGGCCGTTTGGTGCGCCACAGACGGCGGTGGCGTCTCCTCCCAGTCCAGCAGCGGGGCTCGGTCCGACTTCTTCACCATGCTGCTGCTGCTGCTGCTGCTGCTGCTGCTGCTGCCTCGAACCAACCAGGGAGATTAAAATATCAGCGAAAGTCCCGATCTGCAAACGAGCCGAGCGGACTAGAGTCTCCGCTGGAGCCGGATCATGGTGTCCTGCTGCTCTCGGCTTGTTTTCTGTGGATTTGTAAGCGTGTCACATCCACTGACGGACTACTTTCCCCCCCCCCCCGCCCGTCTCACTGTTTTGATGACGTCACGGACTTCCGCCCACGTGTCTTTATTACTATTTAATTCAATGACCTAATTTTGTTTTTTGCCCATAACTTCTTTACTTTACAGCCTTTTAGCCTCTCTTTAAATCATTGTAATGTATTTACATGTGGCTTTGTGCACTTTAACCACCTCGTGTTTACATATTTTGAACTATTAAATGTTTTTGCTGACTGTAGATATTTAATGTTAAACATTAAGTACAAAGACAGCACAGTGTGTGTTAAACATACTTGACCAATAAAGCTAGCATCAAATAAAGTTATTTGGTCAGGATGTTCTTAGTCATTTACGTGACTAACGGCCTCCTGCTTACAGTCCAGGTGCGCGAGGGCAGCTTTCAGCCAATCAGAGCGCGAGTTGTGCCAACATGCCACCAAAGGTGATTTAAACAGGAAGTCATTTGCATACAGGGCGCGGGATTCAAACGTGGTAGTGGTGGCTGCAGGGGAAGAGCATTTTTTTTTTCTGTGAGTATAAACATGAAAAACAGAAAATATCCTTCAAACGTCAAAGTGACGTGATTCTCAACATGTACGGGTCGAGAGAAGGTCAAGAAGCTTTTCAGCTGTTAGTTTGCAAAACGTTTTCAAACTCAGCCAGTGAGATGGACTTCTTGATAGGAGTGTGCAGAGGAAGGTGACTGAGTGTAAAGTTGTGACTTTGACTGAGATGAAGACGTCTTCAACGCTCCCCCTTTTTTTTCTGTTTCATGTGTTTTGTAATCTCTTTGTCGTTGTTGTGTAATGTTGGCAGCAGAAACAGTTTCATCCTGACTGTTAGGAGCCTTCAGGGTCCATGTGCTCAGGTAGGTAGGTATACCTGGAACATGTACAGAGACTGGACCGGGTGCTGTGTGTGTCTGGGACAGACGCTCTGTGAGTTAGAGTTGATCAGTGGGGTTGCTCGAGCCTCCCTGAGGCGTCATAGGACTGATTGGGAGAAACTCATTTGATGGAAAGTTCCTCCTTATCACCTTGTTGTGATGTCCTGGCTCTTTCTGCACATGGTTGATTTGTGGGGGCCGTCAGGGGCCAGGTGCTCCGGTAGGTGGTGCAGGTCAGGGTTTCTATTTTTTTTTTTTCTTCCTTGGTGTCAAAACTGGCAGCAACAAAGTTTGAATTTCAAAGTAGTAAATTCTGGTATCCTGACGACCTTGTTGGTAGATCCTGGATGTAAACAGATTTAAATGTGTGCATTTTTATCGAATGGAAAACATCCTAATGTATAAACCTAAGTGTTTTGTTTTAATATGTCGAGCTGTGTGAGTCTGTCTGTCACACGCAGGCCCCAAGCATGGCGACGGTGTTTGACGGGATCAGCCAGCAGCTGGACTTCTCGAGCTGTGGAGAGGAGGGCAGTGACCACAGCTCCGACGACTGCACCTTCAGGATCAAGACCCCCAGGGTCCGCACCCCTAGGGTCCGCACCCCCAGGGTCCGCACCCCCAGCTCTGATTGCACCACGCCCAGGGTGCAACGCCACCGCAGCAGAAGCATCACCATACCGTCCCCTGTGCAGTGCACCAGCCCCATTCCTTACGCCTCGTGGAGGAAGCTGAGGCTCTGTGACTCCCCGAGCACGCCGAAGGTGACGAGTCTGAGGCGTGTGCAGCAATGAGCATTTTAAACACTGACATGATGCCTGTAACAATCCAACGATATCCACACTGTCGATACCACGGCAACAAGAACAGAAATCCAAACACACTTTATCTGCAACTTTTTTATTTTTAAAGCTCCGAACTTTCTAAACTAGAGCTGATAACATCGGACGATCTTAACGTATCAAGAATATCAGTTTCAGCTAATTTGATCTTAGATATCAATATTACTCTATTAATCCTCCAGTCAAGTAGCAGTTCATAGAGTCTCACTGTATTACACGAGTAGTTCTTGTTGACCAGCAGAGGGCGCTGTATGGACGACAACAATCATCGTCCCTCTCCAGAGAGTGAAGATCCTCGAACACGCTCGGTTGCTTTTCAGTCGAGTGACCATTAAATAAATATCTTTTCCATAAGTGATCAATGACGGCATGTTATAAAGTCTGTATCAAATATCTAAACTGCACACAAACGGGTGTCGGAGGTTCAAAGATTTGACCACCTTGCGTTGTGTCGCCCTGCTCTCGATTTGGTGCATTTTGTTGTGTCTTCTGTTTTTCAGATGTCATGTGTGCACGTGTTTTAAAGGAGCTCTCTGCTTCCTGTTTCTTCACGTCATCACGGCGCTCTTTGACCCTCTCCTCCTGTATACAAACACAATCACACTTTCTGTGTCCTGACTGAATCCTGCAGAGTCTGCTCTCCAAGGCGTCCCAGCCTTTCTCCAGCTCTAAGATAAGTCGCCACCAGAGGACTCTGTGTTTCGTCTCCGCTGCGGCCCCGTCTGTCAACATCAACCCGTTCACCCCGGACACCGTGCGCAGGGACAGCGAGCAGCAGCAGCAGCGGCGGCGGCGGCGGCCCTGCTTTAGGAGTGACGACGATGACGACTACGGACGCAGGTGATGACTGCTGCTGAGAGGGTTTAAATGAACCGCTGCATGTTCAGCATCTCTCCTCGCCGATGGGATGTTTGTGATGATCACGTTTTTGAAAATTTGTCCTTTTAGGATTTCTCACCTCACGGGGGAATCTGTCATCTGTGGGCTTGTAAACTCACAGAGGGGGGGGGGGAGGGGGAGGGGGGGGGCATGAAAGTGTTGCATCCTTACAAACAGGCCTCACTTCTGAATCCTTCACTGAAGCAGAGAGCATCACAGTCTAAAGGCCCTTTTCTCATCTTTGGCAGGTTGAAACACAGTTTAACGTCATCTGAGGAGGATGATGAAGCCTTTCTCCCACCGAAGGTACGGCTATTTTTATCAGCGCTTCCCTCCCTTTCAGATGCCTCCGATAAGGTTTCATCATCATCATCGGGCTTTGTCATCTTCTGCCTCCTCCTCCTCACTCGCTGTTCTCTCCAAAAATTACACGCTGCCAGTCCGACTTCCGGGATACCTCTGAGGAATCTCCGGCTCAACCTTTTTCCTGGTGGAAGTGCGACCATATTTGGTGCGGCACAGACAGAAAAAGCGCGTGGCTCTCCGGGCTGTGACGTTTTGATTTCTCCTTTTAGACATTTCTTCACCACGACGCCCCTCTCGTCTGTTTCTCTGGCAGAGACGAGCTGTCCAGGCCTTCATGCTGTCGCGCTATGAGAGCGAGTTCCTGGAGCTGGAGTGCATCGGCGTGGGCGAGTTCGGGGCAGTGTACAAGTGTGTGAAACGGCTGGACGGCTGCTTGTACGCCATTAAACGCTCCCGCCGACCCCTGGCAGGCTCGGCCAATGAGTGAGTGCGCAGCAGGTCAGCTGATCCATCCGTGTTTGTTGTTTTGTGTTTTTTTTCATTCATGAATTGATGAAATGTTTTGCTTGATGTCCTCTCAGACAGCTCGCCCTAAAGGAAGTGTATGCACACGCCGTTCTGGGACACCACCCACATGTTGTACGCTATTATTCGGCGTGGGCCGAGGACCATCACATGATCATTCAGAATGAATACTGCGACGGTCCGTTGACCTTCCTCCTTCCTTCAAAGACGTTCACTCTGGTTGTAAAGTGAATAATCACATTCTGCTTCCGTGCGTCAGGAGGGAGTCTGAACGACGCCATCCTGGAGAAGGAGGTGCATGGCGAGCTGTTCTCAGAGGCCGAGCTGAAGGATCTGCTCGTACAGGTGTCCATGGGGCTCAAATACATCCACAGCTCCGGCCTCGTGCACCTGGACGTCAAACCAAGTACGTCTCTCATTCAGCCGTTTGCACTGCATCAGGTCTGGACTTGTTTTGTACACCTGCACGACTCCCTCCCATCAAAGCGCTGAGATGACTCACTCCTCAGTAACTCGGATGAATGTTTGATACCAAACGGACTAAAACCAGAGTTACAGACATCTTCTGTTCGCACTGATCAGGAATAAGAGCTTTTCATGTTTCGCTCCTTAAAGATTTAATAATTCAATAAGCTCAGATTCATGCACTCGTTGTTGTTTGAATAAAATCCTCGTTCTCATGAAGTCTCTCTTTTCTGTCGACTCTCTTTGCAGGTAACATTTTTATCTGCCAGCGCTCCAGCTTGAGGGCTGCAGGCGAGGGGGAAAGTGAGGAGGAGGAAGAAGATGGAAGCACTTCAGCAGGAGTCATTTACAAAATAGGTTTCATATTTAGTGTTTCAGGGGAGACTCATTTCTTTTTTTTAAATTCTTTCTTTTAACATGTCGGTCTCCTGCAGGAGATCTGGGTCATGTGACGTCAACGAACAGTCCTCAGGTTGAGGAAGGAGACAGCCGCTTCCTGGCCAGCGAGGTCCTGCATGAGGTAAACGTGTTGTGCACTCAGTGTGAAACGTGTGACATATGAAGAACCTGTCGTGTTTGCACGGTTGTTGTTTTTTTCATGTCTGCTGTTTTGACGCCCTGCAGGATTACAGCCAACTCCCAAAGGCAGACATCTTTGCTTTGGGCCTGACGGTGCTGCTGGCAGCAGGTGCGCCCCCTCTGCCCCAAAATGGAGATGAGTGGCACAGCCTCAGACGTGGAGAGCTCCCCAAACTGCCACAGGAGCTGTCGCCCGCCTTCAAGCGCTTACTTCAGGTACTCTTCATGGATATCCTTCTGTTTGCTCGTCGGGGAACGACTCGATGATTAATCCCAGTCTAGGATGTGATTGGTTGTACTTTGTTTTCGTTTCTCTCTCTCTCTCTCTGTGTCAGTCATTACTGGATCCTGATCTGACGAAGCGGCCGTCTGCCAGAGAGCTGTGCAAGCACACAGTCTTGAGGGAGGAGCGAGCCGGGAGGCTGGCGGCTCAGCTGCGCAGAGAGCTCAACGTGGAGAAGTTCAGGACCGCCATGCTTGAAAAGTACGAGGAGAAACTACCTGCATGTGGATTTCACTCGAGCCCGGTTGCTCTTAAGTCACATAAAAAAAACCCGAGCACTGAGATCTCCATGTTCTTTCCTGATGCCAGAAAGGTTGTCGTGATATCAGAAGCATGAACGTGTTGTCGTTTCCTCCACAGGGAGCTCCAGGAGGCTCGTCAGGCAGCTCTGTCCCCCAGGCAGAACCTCTCCCCGGGGCTGAACCCCTCGGCTAAGATGGGCTCTCTGCCCAGACCGGGGAGGAGGCTGGTTGGAGGGAAGTCGGCTCGCTCCATGAGCTTCGGTTGCTTGGATAAGGAGAGCTCGCCTGCTGCCACGAAGGGGTTGTGGTAAAAAAAATAAGCAGCATGTAGATATGAGAGGACGTTACTGAAACTGTCCAGTCGACGCATCAAATTTAAAGTCCTTCAAAGCTTTTATGACGGCAATGATTTTGAAAACAACCGCTGAAGTTTTATTTTTATTCTTTTTTTGAACAGCTTGTTGTGCTGCATGTCTCTAAAGTCAAACCAATGCATGGATGTGTTTTTTAAACTGTAAATAAACTTTTAAAGCCTTTTTTATCAGATGGATTGTTTTTGTCTTCTCTGAGAAGTTAAAGTGTTTGATACCACGTGTTAAAAAACTTCATACAAACTGGGTTTTTTAACGATTAAAGTTGGTGTTGATGAACTTGAGAATCAGTCTCAGATTTTTTTATGGTCTCGTCTTTGGAATCAGAAGCATTTTTTTGTCTCAGCCTCCGACTGAGCGGACTCCAGATTTTAAATCAAGAGCAACACTGATTGGCTCATTTCCACGTCATCGCTGTGATTAGAAGGAAACGCCTCTCGACTACAACACCAGCTGACGGTATTAAAAAATACAGAAGCTTTAAAAAAACATCCATTTCATAAGACTGTGTGTTTGGGAGAAATAAGTAAATAAAACATTTCAATAAACTCCTGTACGAAAACATTGAAATGTTTCCACCGTGGTTGTGAAGTTCAGAATGGATCATTATTGTCAAAGACTTGTATTTCTGTCGCCTGGAATCAAAACAAGTTTTTGCATTTTGATTTTTATTAGACTCCAATACAAACGTAAAGTTCTGTTTTTGTGACAGTTCCTGTAAATAATCCAATAAACTTCTTCATAAAAAAAAAGAGCAGGAACTTTCCAGCGCCCTCGCTGCTCCTCTTATCTTCACCAGCAGCCAACGGCATCACTGTGTGTGGTTCAGAAACTTTGACTCAAACAGGAAGTGCGAGCTGACATAGCGTGAGCTGAACTTTGTTTTATCCTGGCAGGTCAAGTGATCATGCTGTCGATGGTTTAATGTTTCTGTTCAGTTTCACCTGCAGTGAATGACTTGTTTATTTAAAGACAACATGTTGTGCATCTTTTCAAACAGTCCCCTCTGTGCTCTAAATGAAACATCTGTGCTGAGCTTTGGTCCAAATATAACCTGAGTCAAGCAGCAGAGGAGGTTTGAGACCCTGTAGAAACTGGCTCTTTCTGAACCCTCCGTTTTGGTGTGTGTGTCTCTTTAAATGTAATGAGCACTTAATCTTCACTACCAAGAATATTATAATTCACTAGTGGACCTGTGCAAACTTTTTCTCTGGGCTGGAGGTGGAGTCAAAGGATGGAGCTACCAGGGGAGGGGACCAGAATCCCACTGTGACATCACAAAGAGAGCACATTTGAAACTGAGTGTTTTTCCCGTGTTGACAAACTTCAGCAGACCACAAACAAAGGACTGGATGGATTTATTTCACATGTTGTGGGTCTGTAAATGTTTTTTTGTTTTTTTTTACCCAAATATTCAAAAACAGTATTAAATTGGATTTTTCATAATATGTCCCCTTTAAAATAAGTCTTACAACATCAAAGGGAAATGGCGACCCATCAGTCAAAGGACTAAAATTAAATATGTAAAGGTAGATTAATTTAAGATGCACACGCTCTTATCGGCTTGTCTTTATATCTACAGTATTTTATTTACATCTCTCTTAAAACTTGTTTTATTTGTCGATTAGTTTTCCTTTGGATTCTCCTCACTGAGTTTTCTGTCATTAAAATAAAAAAACGTGAATCCTTTTGACTGATTTCTGATGGTGTTTAAAAGCCCCCCTCCCCCTCCCCCTGCCCCCCCCCCTCTCCCCCCTCCCCTCTTAGAAACGCGCCACAGTTTGCTTTTGTTTTTCTTTCTCTTGTGCATTTGCGGCGTTCACGGCTGTCTAAATAATCGGAACTTTTTTGTTTCAACTCAACAAAAGAAAGAAATCACGTAAAGATTTGATGAGTTGACGTAATGTTATGTGGAAACATCGCGGACTGGACAAAGACTTAAGTTTATGCTTTAAAGATTTGAAAAAGTATATGATTTCAGTCCAAGTTTACGGGTTTAGTAAAAAAAAAAAAAAAAAAACTTTCTAATGTCTCCGTTTATAATTATTTATCGGAAACTGTTAAACTGAATGATGATGTCATTAGCCGGGAGCCCACTAGCAGATTTTAATTTTGCTTTTGGTACCGAAACGGAGAATCCTTTAGTTTGATTTTGAACTCGGTATTATATCAAAGACGGGAAGTTCGACTGATTTCCTGATGTTCGTGAACGCATCACGTTGCGTTCACAGAGCCGTTAGTTTAAATACGCGAGTAGATGAAGCTGTGTGACTTTATGGAGCATCACTAACTCACCAGGAGGAAATAAACCCCGGATGTAAGTACGAGATGTGATTTAAAACAACGTTATAAGATGTTACGGCGGTTTGTATTTGTGTTGATTAAACTTTTATTTATTTATTTCTTATCGAAAGTTAACTGTGACAGAAGTTAGCTTTAGCTTTTAGCTGTCGTACAATCAGACGTCAAACTCTCCGAAGATGTGGCGTAAATGTTGTTTCCGGTTTTAAGTGGTTCACTTCAAACACACTGAATGTTTTATTTGTTTATTTTTTTTAGATATTACGTCAGTCTGACGTCACTGAAAGTGTATTTAACGTGTGTTTTTAAAGGTCGAGTGTGATTGGTCGATGGATCAGCTGAGCGGAGGGCCAAATGCCGCCCTGGTCCTGTTGACCTTCCTGCAGGCGGACAGCAGAGACCCGGAGTACAGGAAAGAGCTCCTCTCGCTGCGGCACGAGATCCACGCCATCCAGGACATCAACGCCAGCAGTCCCCGGAGGGACACTGGCAGTCCGGAGGATGGAGACTTGGAGACTGACGGTCACCTGTCCGGCCTCATCGGAGTCTCTCTGGAGGATCTGCAGCCGTCAGTGGATCTGCATTACAGGCCGAGTGAGTCACTGACCTCAATGAGACCAGAACATCACGCTGTACCATATGCACTGTATGTCCTGTTTGTCCCACATGTATGTCCTGTTGTCCCACATGTATGTCCTGCTGTCCCACATGTATGTCCTGTTGTCCCACATGTATGTCCCTGTGTTCACCCTCTGTCTGTACTGGTGAAAAAGAATTTCCCCTCGGGGACAATAAAATAAAAAGTCTAAAGTCTAAATTTGATCAACTGTATGGGATCTTACGTTCGGTATATTTTCTGTTGACGTGAAGCGAAGCAGGAAGTAAACAGTCATCTGTTTTCACATGTTTTCTCTTCACAGGATGCACATTTTAAAGTCTCACTTTCACTTCTCTCACTTGGCTGCTGCTTGTTGTTGTAAACAGTTATAAAAAGATGCTTGTAAACAGTCTCCTCGTCCTCAACACACAGAAAAAAGCAGGTGACATTTTGAAGCGTGCTGAAGTCGTGGTTTCTCTGCAGGAAACCGTGACGATGAAGGATACGTGCGTGTTGCAGATGAGCTGAGAGAGATCGCCGCGCAGCTGGAGCACAACGCCGTAGCTCAGGCGACTCAGAACCTCCGCAGGAAGATATCAACCTCCCCGCTCCACGTGAGTCCGACTGTGTGAGCTCGGGTCTGATGTGTCGATTTGGAAGGTCGTGCATCATCGTGAACTGAACGCTGCAGGGCTGCCGTCTTATTCTGACCCCGTGTGCGCTCAGAATAAAGCTCTCAAGTTGTGCCTCTTAACTTTTGAGAGGATCTTTTAAAATGCCGTCTTCTGATTGGTCCATTTGTCCTCTGCAGGAGTGGAAAGACCACCTGAGCCGCGAGGTGGAGCGGGCGATGAGGCGGGGCGTGGGGGGTCTGGAGCACCTGGCCCAGGAGAGGGTGATCCTGGCTCTGACTCTGACCCTGGTGAAGGGAGTGTGTGAGCAGGCGCCGCTGCTGCTCAGGCGCCTCTTCAACATCGCGCTGCAGTGCGTGAGCGGCGGCGGCGGCGGGCGGGGCAGGTGACCGCCGAGTCAGAGCGCGAGAGGAAATAAGAGAACGAGCCGAGGAAGTCGACTCAATCTGAAAGACGTCTGACAGCAGCAGAGTCAGAAACAACAAGAAGGGAGAATATCACTTTGAATTTTCAGTATTTTGATTTAAAAACTTGAATATTTTTCTTACTAAATGTCCTTTTTTTTACTCTAACAGATCGAATCTCTTCAGTTTGACACTCAACTACATGATTTTGATTTTGTGATGAGTCATTCCACTTTTGTTATGAACAGTAACGTACGACTCGTACGTCGTGTAACTTGAATAAATTTATTTTTCTTTGATTGGAGTTTCATTTCACACAAACCACGAACGACATCTCAAATATTTCAATCCTTTATTCTCATCTCAAACGGAGCTGTAGGAAACTCGGGGTACAAAGTGTCACGTTTGGGATCTCCTCACATTCATCCCCCCCTGCTCTGTGCGAGTCTGCGTCACCATGGAAACATCCCCTCTGCATCAAGAACGTCTAACTGTTCCTCCAAACAACAGAAAATATTACTAACTTGAACAGAGAAAAGTCCAGGGGAGGAAGAAAACACGTTTAAAATAAACTCATTTAGCGTGGGGAAGGCCGTGGGGGGGGAAATTCCAGTGATGGGTTATTTTTTTTTATTGGTTGGAAACAAAACTCCAGCTCTGATTGGCTGGATGGTAACCACGTGACATTTCTGCAGCTGGGAGATGTAGTCCTGCAGAAATGTAGTTTTAACCCTGAAGCGGTCGTCAGCATGTTCGATACTTTTAACACGACGTGTCGGAGAATCAATTCATCAAACTGAGCCGACATTTTTTTGGGCCCAGGACTCGTTTTTGTTGCCGTGGTAACGAACTTGTTTAAGTTTAAAAATCCAGCATCACGGCCTCCCTGACATGAAACGTTCTCGCTGTAGAGTCTAAACACAGGTCTTAAGACGTCTTCATGTTTATCACTTCACTCACGTGTTGTAGAACTCGACCCCGGTCTCAGAGTCCAAAGCCTCCGTTTGTCATATGTTACAGTCTTCCTCGGTCTTGCCCTGGTCTTGATCTTATCTCGTATCGGACTCAGAGAACCCTGGTCTTGGTCTTGTCTCGGTCTCAGAGAACTCTGGTCTTGGTCTTGTCTCAGAGAACTCTGGTCTTGGTCTTGTCTCGGTCTCAGAGAACTCTGGTCTTGGTCTTGTCTCAGAGAACTCTGGTCTTGGTCTTGTCTCGGACTCAGAGAACTCTGGTCTTGGTCTTGTCTCAGTCTCAGAGAACTCTGGTCTTGGTCTTGTCTCAGTCTCAGAGAACTCTGGTCTTGTCTGAGAGAACTCTGGTCTTGGTCTTGTCTCGGACTCAGAGAACTCTGGTCTTGGTCTTGTCTCAGAGAACTCTGGTCTTGGTCTTGTCTCGGACTCAGAACTCTGGTCTAGGTCTTGTCTCGGACTCAGAACTCTGGTCTTGGTCTTGTCTAGGTCTCAGAGAACTCTGGACTTGGTCTTGTCTCTGTCTCAGAGAACTCTGGACTTGGTCTTGTCTCTGTCTCAGAGAACTCTGGTCTTGGTCTTGTCTCTGTCTCAGAGAACTCTGGACTTGGTCTTGTCTCTGTCTCAGAGAACTCTGGTCTTGGTCTTGTCTCTGTCTCAGAGAACTCTGGACTTGGTCTTGTCTCTGTCTCAGAGAACTCTGGACTTGGTCTTGTCTCTGTCTCAGAGAACTCTGGTCTTGGTCTTGTCTCAGTCTCAGAGAACTCTTGTCTCGGTCTCAGAGAACTCTGGACTCGGGATTGTCTCGGTTAGTGTGCTGGACCACCTCCTCTCAGGGAGTTTTGATCCTAACTGGGGACACTGGGACCAGCAGCAGCTCCAGACTGTCGTCCATCACGTTTGATAATCTGATCCATGAATCTGGTTTGGACCCCGTGCTGGACTCGGTGGTTTGAACCTGAACGCAGCGACGTGTTGGAGCGTCCAGACGTTTACAGATGTGAATCTTTTCCTCACACGTGGGACAAAAAGGGACAAACCACAGAAATCAAACCTGACGGGAGGTTTCTGAACGTCGATTTGTGATTTAAGATACGATCTGTTATTTTAATGATCGATCGTGTAAACGCAGCAAAAAGCCCTGAGCAGACATTTCCCCAGGTAAACACTTCCTGAAGACACATTCATTGGCAACGTGAGCAGGAGTTCACCTGCTTGATTTAATGCTTCATACTTCTGATCTTGTTGCTGTGCTATCTTGAGATTTTTATTAGCGTCATATCAAAGTTTGACCTTTTACAACCCTGATGTGACGTCCCTGTCAGAAGGATTCATGGTCAGACGACACGTTTGGTTTAGCTTTCGACGACGGTCACAGTGAAGCAGGAGGGAGCGAGAAAACAGAACTGAGTAGGAGACGGAGCGAACGGTTAACATGGATCTTCAGACTTCAGCTGAGGGAGGGGCGTCCGCTTTGAGTCATTTCACCTACGTGTGAAACCGAAAGGAGCAGAGGCGGGACTAAAGTCCACGCCGCTCTTTGCCAGCTCGGAATGATGAGCTGCAGTTTGAAGAATTCAAAACACAAAAAAACTTAAAAACATGTCGAGAAGAAAAGAGATGAAAACTAAGACAGGAGAACTGTGGAGAGCTTCCCCTCGTTCTCCGTCTGCACCCGGGACTTCCTGCTGTGATGTCGCGGTTTCACAGATTTAAAAAAAAAAAAAAAAAGCAGCCTTGAATGACATCCAACACAATTTGTAAAGAGAGTCCCCCCATGTGTGTACTAGTACTTTAATTTCTATCTTGTGTTTTGGAGTCGGATGCTTTTCTACTTCCTCCTGTAGCTCATGACTCCGTACGCCATGACGGCGAGGAGCACCACCAGAGCGGCGCCCCCGTACAGCAACACCTGGACCTCCGTGCCGGGCTCCTCTGCAGGGGCCTCTGGGACAGGAGGCTGGGCCTGCAGGCCCTCGGGTCCTGCTGCAGTGTCCGGTTCTGGCTGGGGAGGCACTGTGGCGGGCTCGGACTCTGGTTCGGTAGCTGGTTCTAAGGTGACTTCAGGCTCTGCTTGTACGGCGGGGGGTCTCCTTGGCTGGAGACGGGGGGGGCGACTTCAGCGGACACTGGGCTTCTTCAGCAGCTAGTTCTGGCTCAGGCTCTGGTTCGACTGCAGGAACAGGTAAAGGGGCTGCTGGTTCTGGCTCAGAGGGAGGGGGGGCTTGCCGGTTCTTGGACTGGAGGGAGCAGCTCTGGTTCTGAGGACGTGAGGGAGGGCTCTGCCGACAAGATAGTCGGGGGTCTCTATGACGACCGGCTCCTCTAATGAAAGCAGGGAGGCCGGGGCTGGTGGAGTCCGGTTCTGCTGGCTCTGGGACCGGAGGCGTCTGGTCCCTGAATTCTTCCCGGAGCTCGGCCAGGTCGCTCTCCGTGCCCAACACGCTCATCATGCTGTCGTCTATCGCTCCGACTTCTCGCCTTCCTCCAGGAGCTCCGCCTCCTCGCGCTCCACGTGGACGATGTCCGAATTGGACGAGTTGTTCTCGCTGCGCTCCTCGGCCAGGGCGACGCCCTCGTTGCTGTCCAGGCTCTTCACGTCTTCGGGGTCCATCGCGGCGACCTGTGCCCAGGACTCGTGGCCGGCCAGAGACACGGGTAAGCTTTCCGTCTGCCAGGAGCTCTGCCCGCTGCTGTTGTCTCCCGTGCCAGAGCAGCGAGGAGGGGGGGCTGAGCTGGTCGGGGTGCTGCTCTCCTGACAGGATGTAAATGTCGTTGCTGTCTTCGGCGATGGTCACGCCTCGCTCCTCCTCCGACTCGAGGCTGAAGATTTCCCCCTGTGGCAGACGGAGACAGACAAGTAATGAACATGATGTCAGTGACGCGTGACCCTGCCTGCATCACGCCACCTGACCCGGCCACGCCCCACCAACCCACTCAGGAAGCTGAGTCCACATGATGAGACGCCTGCAGGAGAGCGTGATGTTTAAAGGCACCTGTCTGCTGCCGTCTCCGTCCCTGCTGGTGAGACAGGACGGGGGAGGCGGGGCTACATGTGACTAAGCCTTCAACAAGAGGTCGACAACAACAAGTTATCCTTATACGCCACCTAGTGGTATAAAGCTGCGATGCATCAGGAGCCATCTGATGCAGAGCTCTGATTATATAACAGTCGTGTGATCATGTAGAGGTCAGCTCACTGACGCAGGATGTGTCAAAGTCTGCAGAAATATTCTCTCATCCTAAAATAAAAAAAAAAAATCCTCTTCTCAGTC
>NC_136696.1:2092107-2126409 GCF_947650265.1 Symphodus melops | reverse complement strand
GGAAATGACTGTTGTGCAAACTCGCAGCAGTTTTCACTGTCAGACTCTAAAGGACAGATGTCAGGGGACGGCGAGGGGACGGCGAGGACAGTGGCACGCGAGCACGAAGACTGACACGACCCCGAGCATCAGTCTTTAACATATTCAGCATGAAGCCTGCTCTTCAGAGTTTGTCTGTGTGGACGCCATGTTTTTCTTCTTCTCACCCCGCCTCCTCGTAACCCCCGAATCAAGTCCCCCCCCCCCGTCTCTCCTCCGGGCCCCAGGCTCCACTGTCTGACGGCTTCAGGTTTTGTCCCTGCCAAATGAAGTGTGCACCACATTAAGGTCATAATAATCCTCATTGTATTCGTATGTAACTAACAAAAGGCGTTATGAGGGGCGCCCCCAAACGTCACGCAGGGTGTCACTGGAGCCGCCGTCACAACAGCGACCTGAAGACACGCAGCTCATCTCTGCTTCACAAAGACCTCCTCCTTCAGTTTGGAGGAGGCGACTCAGATGCTGTCATGTTTAAAACGGATTATTTCCATGAATTCAAAGGTCACCAAAGAGCCTCACTGCTGCACGCACACATCCATCCGAGGTCGCTCAACATCACGAGTGAAGACGTCCTACCTGTGTGTGAAGTCGGGGAATCTGCTGGTTTGACGTGGACACGCGGAGCTGGAGGACACGCAGAGAGCTGGCTGAGGAGACGAGCGAACGCCGGCAGATGTCAAACTAAAGGAGATTTCACTTTGCTGCTGCTGGCTCGTCATGTCCAACCCCCTTCACTCCCCCAGCCCTCCCTCTCTCTCTCTCTCCTCCCCCGCCCGCCCTCTCTTCATCCTCTATGACGTAACACAGGCTGATAATGGAGGCGGTGTTCACGACACATTACGGTGCAGAACGCCGGCCGGGGCCGGCAGAGCGACCCTCCCTCAGCCTGACCTCGTTCACGAGGAGCCATCTGTGACACCGTGTTCCACTTGTTCTACTTACAGCATCTTCAGACCCAAACTCACTCAACCAGTTCAAATAATATATAAAGGAACAGCTGCGATTTAACGAGAGAGAGGGCGTGAAAACCAGCACAGGTCACATTGTGAACGCTTCTTATTGCATTTAGAGGGTGTGTGTGTGTGTGTGTGTGTGTGTGTGTGTGTGTGTGTGTGTGTGTGTGTGTGTGTGTGTCTGTCTTGTGAAACAGAAATACAATCAGGTTAAAGGTCTGAACTTTGAGTGTGGTCGAGCAGAGGGAGGGTTCACAGCTTTAGAGTCTCTCTGACAGATGAGGTCAAACATGTGTGTTTATCCTCTTTACATGCTTACAGTATGATGTACACTTTAATCTCCTCACTGTTGGATCACTAACGGAGAGAACATCTGTGCAGGTAGCTCACTGACGCCCTCATCTGGCTAGTGTGAGTCATGAGCCTTTCTCAAACTGCTGCCTGTCCGTGACGTCACAGACTGAGGTCACGGACTCTGAGGTCACGGACTCTGACATCACGGACTCTGACATCACGGACTCTGACATCACGGACTCTGACGACTCTGACGTCACGGACTCTGGCGTCACGGACTCTGGCGTCACGGACTCTGGCGTCACGGACTCTGGCGTCACGGACTCTGGCGTCACGGACTCTGACGTCACGGACTCTGGCGTCACGGACTCTGGCGTCACGGACTCTGGCGTCACGGACTCTGGCGTCACGGACTCTGGCGTCACGGACTCTGGCGTCACGGACTCTGGCGTCACGGACTCTGGCGTCACGGACTCTGGCGTCACGGACTCTGACGTCACGGACTCTGACATCACGGACTCTGACGTCACGGACTCTAACGTCACGGACTCTGACATCACGGACTCTGACATCACGGACTCTGACGTCACAGACTCTGACATCACGGACTCTGACGTCACGGACTCTAACGTCACAGACTCTGACATCACGGACTCTGACGTCACGGACTCTGACATCACGGACTCTGACGTCACGGACTCTGACATCACGGACTCTGGCGTCACGGACTCTGACGTCACGGACTCTGGCGTCACGGACTCTGACATCACGGACTCTGACATCACGGACTCTGACATCACGGACTCTGACGTCACGGACTCTGACATCACGGACTCTGACGTCACGGACTCTAACGTCACAGACTCTGACATCACGGACTCTGACGTCACGGACTCTAACGTCACAGACTCTGACATCACGGACTCTGACGTCACGGACTCTGACGTCACAGACTCTGACATCACGGACTCTGGCGTCACGGACTCTGGCGTCACGGACTCTGGCGTCACGGACTCTGACGTCACGGACTCTGGCGTCACGGACTCTGACATCACGGACTCTGACATCACGGACTCTGGCGTCACGGACTCTGGCGTCACGGACTCTGGCGTCACGGACTCTGACGTCACGGACTCTGGCGTCACGGACTCTGACATCACGGACTCTGACATCACGGACTCTGACGTCACGGACTCTGACGTCACGGACTCTGACGTCACGGACTCTAACGTCACGGACTCTGACATCACGGACTCTGACGTCACGGACTCTAACGTCACAGACTCTGACATCACGGACTCTGGCGTCACGGACTCTGGCGTCACGGACTCTGGCGTCACGGACTCTGGCGTCACGGACTCTGACGTCACGGACTCTGGCGTCACGGACTCTGACATCACGGACTCTGACATCACGGACTCTGACGTCACGGACTCTGACGTCACGGACTCTAACGTCACAGACTCTGACATCACGGACTCTGACGTCACGGACTCTAACGTCACAGACTCTGACATCACGGACTCTGGCGTCACGGACTCTGGCGTCACGGACTCTGGCGTCACGGACTCTGGCGTCACGGACTCTGACGTCACGGACTCTGGCGTCACGGACTCTGACATCACGGACTCTGACATCACGGACTCTGACATCACGGACTCTGACGTCACGGACTCTGACGTCACGGACTCTAACGTCACAGACTCTGACATCACGGACTCTGACGTCACGGACTCTGACGTCACGGACTCTGACGTCACGGACTCTGACATCACGGACTCTGACGTCACGGACTCTGACGTCACGGACTCTAACGTCACAGACTCTGACATCACGGACTCTGACGTCACGGACTCTGACGTCACGGACTCTGACGTCACGGACTCTGACATCACGGACTCTGGCGTCACGGACTCTGACGTCACGGACTCTGACGTCACGGACTCTGACGTCACGGACTCTGACGTCACGGACTCTGACGTCACGGACTCTGACGTCACGGACTCTGACGTCACGGACTCTGACGTCACGGACTCTGACATCACGGACTGTGGCGTCACGTCTGAATCAAACACCCTGCGTTAGGGTGAGTCTCTGCATGCTGACAGACTTTGTTCAGCGTTTTCTTTGAAGGCAAACAATGAAAGGAGGAGAGTTTGGTGTGAGATGGCGTGCAGGGTGAAGTGGAAGATCAGTCGCAGCGGTATAAAAGGACGACTGATATCACGTCTTATACAGCTGATTTTACAGCACTGCCTCAAAGTCCAACTACACTACTCCAACTTCCTGTCACACGCCTGCTGCCCTCGCACATCCTTCTTCTAACGTCCTCTCATCGTCATCGTCTCATCTCTTCTACAGAAGTTTTTATCCATCTGAAATATCTGCGGCTCCAACGTCCTTTATCGCTCATATGATCAACTGGAGCAGCGTCATCGTCGGGAGCAGCTCTGAGACGGAGGAACGACTCGCCTCGACCCTTCGTGTAAACGTGAGAGTGCGCCATGCTTCAAACTCACCCATCCCCCCTGCTGCATGATGAAGCCAGCTTCATCCTCCTCCAGGAAGCGAACCCCGAGATCCAACAGGGTCGCCGGGGAATGTCCCTCGCTTTGTAACGCCTGGAGCAGCACCAAAGGTACCAACACCTGGGGGGGGAGAAGGGGGGGGTAGAATACGTTAGGAGGAGAGGGGACACTGTGAGACAAAGGTGACAGATCAGAGCGTGGGCTGCCTCACCTTGCTCCAGCCTCCCTGTGTGTGCGTAGAGAGGTCAAAGGTCGTGTCTCTGAATCTCTGGAAGTTCAGGCTCCTATAAAACACGGATACCATCACTCGTATCCAACACCAGAATTATCCTATGAAAACTGGTCATACCCAATAGAATTCATAGAATACACAATATAATATCTATACTAATATCTGACTGCAGTGTTTAAAGGTGACATTAAAATCCTCTCCTCCATGTTCCTCTAACGTGTCTCTAGTCTGTCTCTAAACCCCCCAGTGATGAGAAAAGTCCATCGTCTTCTGCCTGCTCCACTTTTCAGAAAATGTGTGCTCAAACAGGCCGTTTGGAGATGTTCCCTTCATGACATCACAAAGGGCAGTAGCCCCTCCCCCAGGTGGGTGACACTCCCACAGCTAGGTGTTTGTTCTGCCCTCTGAGTCTGCCTTCTCACCGTAAACAATAGGACATGGAGCCAGAAAGCAGCGAGTACACCCGAGCCCTTCCAGAGAGGGGGCGTGGCCAGACACAGCTCATTTACATATTTAAAGCTACAGACACAGAAACAGCCTGTTCTGAGCAGGGCTGAAATAGAGGGGTTTATAGACATGATCAAATACAGCATCAGAGTGGATTTACAACAACAAACTTCACACACATGATGAAGAGGAGCGAGGACACTGATTTCACCTGAAGAGGAGGAAGAGATGTGACTTTATATTTGTTGCTGTGACTCCTTGAATGTTTTCGTTATGCCACATCTTGATTCTGTAAACACACATTTAAGTTCTCTTTCTTCCTTTCAAAAAGCTGCTTAATCCTCTGGTTCCCTGTTTGCTGATGTCCAACTCCGTCACACACACAAACGCACACTCACAGTTAAAGGTTGCCCAGTACACACCCAGTTCAGTCTTATCTGGTGACCACAGAGAGACTCTCCTGGAAGCAGCGTCAGTTGTTTGAGCGATGTGTTCACATAGATTTCATGTCCTGTGTTTGTGTTACTGGAGTTTCTAAAAGCTGCAGACTGACTCAAACCTGGAGCAACGAAGAAGAACTCAGGTTTATCCCACAGTAATGAAAGAATATAAGTTCAGATGGTCTCGTCTTTGTCGAACAGGCTACATGACGCCGGTTTGTTTCGGGGTTTCCTCCTGTTCCCTCCTCTGCTCTGTTCAGGACTGAAAGTTTAAGAGTTCATCGAGCGGAAAATGAAGAAACCAGGAGTTCAAAAAGTCAACATTGACTTTCTCATTGTTGTGAGTGTTACTCTGAGACCTGTGGACTCACGCTGGATGAATACAGAGTGGAAATATGACATACTGATCCCTGCGTTTCTGTTTCACACTGACCCTGCGAGGAGTGTGTGTACGGCTGCCGCCAGGTGTGTGTCGAGCTCCCTGGACACACGGTCCCCCGCTGCAGCCAGGCAGTCTTCGATGGAGGTCTCAGGCTTGACGGGATAAAACACCGGAGACGTGTGCTGGTCGAAGCCTGACGTGGAAACGGCTGCAGAACACACACACACACACACACACACACACACACACACACACACACACACACACACACACACACACACACACACACACACACACACACACACACACACACACACACACACACACACACACACACACACACACACACACACACACACACACACACACACAAAGAAAAAAGTATGAGAACTGAACAATGAAGAGAGTCTGATGAAGCCAGCAGCTCACTCAGGTGTTCTGAGAGACGTCTCTGAGGGAGCGCTCTTTAAACGCCTCACACATTAAGAACAGAGACGAGCGTCTTCAACTCCTGAAGCGACGTCATGTAAACGAGCCAAAGTTCTCCTTCAGAGCGTACACGTCATGTTTTACATCGTCAGATAATATCCACTTCTGGATCGTAACACATAACGTTTACACAGCGACACCAAGCGCTTCACTCCGGTTCAGTTCAGTAAACCCTGATCTTAAACCCTGATCTTAAACCCTGATCTTGAACCCTGATCTTGAACCCTGATCCTGAACCGTATTCTTTCTACGCCGAGTGTAAAGGTGTGACATCATGGTTTGTTATTGTTCGGATGATTTATGTCCATAGTAGTAGTTTTTTTCTTTTTCTTTCCTTAAATTCGATATTAAAAAAAAACAGCAGCAGCGTCATGATCCACAGCTCTGTTGACCAATCAGCTGCCTTACAGCGTTCTTGACTGGATAAGCAGAGTGGAGGAGGAAAGGCGAGAGGAAACGTTTCATACAGTGAGTCTGTACTGCTCTGAGGTCGCTGAAGGGGCGTGGCCTCACTTCTCTGACTTTTTCTCCAATATGTCAACCGACGTGAAACAGAGAAGGGCTGTCCATGGTAATATACAGTGTGTGTGTGTGTGTGTGTGTGTGTGTGTGTGTGTGTGTGTGTGTGTGTGTGTGTGTGTGTGTGTGTGTGTGTCCACTTACAGATTTCATCCTCCAGTTGTCTCAGTTGGTCCTCGATCTGCTCCTTTATCACTGACGTCCTCTCTCTCTCCGTGCGGGCGTCTCCTGCTGAAGACAAACACGTCATTCAAAGTCTCTCCTTCTCTGCGAACGCTTCTTCAACTAAACGTTCAGTCGGCGTGTCATCACCAGCACGCCACTCACAGTGTGTGTGTGTGTGTGTGTGTGCGTGTGTGTGTGTGTGCGTGTGTGTGTGTGTGTGTGTAAGTGAGGGGAAACATCACACACACCCTGTACCTTCAGGTCATTCCCTCGCTCCTCACCACGTGATTCACTGAACTCAGATGAGGAAGAAAAACTTGAACGCCGTTCTCATCGCGTGCGTTCAAGGCATGTAAATTATTAATGAGACTCAGTCTACAGCGCTGGGGGGGGGGGGGGGGGGGGGGGATGAAGCACGCAAAGGTCCCAAACTGACACAGAGGCTGCCTGAGGAGGGTTTGACACTGAAGACGCAGAGACATCATCTGCACTCGCTCAACAAACAGCTGAAGAAGAGAAACACTTTCATCCTTCATGGTTTAACAGCTCACGGGAGGAAACGGAAGCGGACGCACAGACCCCCCCCCACCCCCCCTTTTCTGTTTGTGCCCCTGCAGCTCGCTCATGAACTCTCTGAGGATCTCTGTTGGTTTTTCGGGGCCTCGCTGCTGTTTCAGCATCCAGCCAGACAGACAGACAGCCAGCTCTCCTGGACCGGTCCACCCGGCCTGTGAGTAATCCTGCCGTGATTACACATGACAGGCTGTCACAAATTGGACCGGGTCAAGCGGAAAGCAGGGATCAGCCACTCCTCTGCTTTTCCCCGCCCATCGCAAAGCATGCACACAACAAAGAAGAAGAGCGGAAGCAGACTTTAAAACTTTCTAATGTGATAGAGTAACTGAGGAAGTCCTAGACCGCCACATTTAGACCCTCAGGGTCTGGTTCTTTGCAAGCCAACTCCTTCAGGGTCTAAAATGCACATGGCGATGGGTAACCTGCACATCTCTGAAGGCTCCATGAGAAACAGGTTTTGGATCGACACGTGCTGCCGAACAGATGACGTCTGGTTCAGTGGAGCTCTTGATCATTCCAGAGAGGAAAATACCAAACGCCACTCTGCAGCACGGCTCTGAAGAAGGAAAACTGACCTCCCTAAAAGTCCACGACCATCACCCAATGAAAACGTTCTGCACATGATGAAACGTAAAACAAGACAGAGGTGACTCTGGCCTGTTAGAATCCTCAGTGAAGCATGAATGGGACCTGACAGCGGGTTGTTAAAGGGGAGGTGACCCTGAGCCGTCTCTGAGGTCTGATCAGCTCTGCTGTGACAGACGTCCTGAAGCCGCTTCACACGACACACTGAAGGAATTTAATGTGTGATCACATGACATCTGTTTATGCTCATAAAATGTCTCCACTGGATGTGAACACAAGTCTGTGTGTGTGTGTGTGTGTGTGCGTGTGTGTGTGTGTGTGTGTGTGTGTGTGTGTGTGACACAGCTAAACTGAGCTGGTGAACAGGTGGCAACGTGCAAACACACACCCTGAATATTTGTTGTAGAGTGCACATGACTATTTGTGTGCTGTGTGAATTCCCAGTGTGGCGTTTTCCCCTGACACACACACACACACACACACACACACACCTCCTCACCTTCACTCGATGTTCGTGATCTCCCCACAGGCAGCATGCCCAGGTAGTTGAGCACAATAAACTTGGTTTCATAATGGAAACCCTCAGGCACGGCGGCGCTGGTGCTCGAGGCAGAAAAGGAGGAGCCTGAGGTAGCCATGGAACAGACGCGGGTCAGGCTCTCAGGCACATACAGGTACAGCTGGACGTCTCACCTGAGGGAGAAAACAAAACACAGCGAGAGGAGGGAATTACATGAAGGTTAAGTGTTTTGAAATGGGAGAGAAACGAGGTGGCGCCCGGCTCAGTCCGGAGCTTTCTCGAGTCCATTCGGCGTCTCGTAAAGATGCAAAGTGAAATCTGTTAAAGACACACAGAGAGGAAGTGACACTGAAAAGCTGTGAGGGAGTTTTCTTTAAAGTTTTGTCGAGACTTTTATTTTAGTTGCCATGACGAGGTATCACTGCACAGGTATCATATTTGTAGTTTACGTTGCTATGGTGACACTCAAGTGAGCTGTAAGCCAGGTAGACAGGTAAGTGAAGATAACCCTAAAACAGTGAATCTCCTACATGGGTACGTTTTGTACATCATACATGACACGATGGACCTTACATAACCCACGTGGTGGTCAGAGGGGCGTGAAACGTCCTTCAGCCTCTCATGGAGGGACAATAGGCTCCTTTAGGGGGGTCAGGACTTTGGACTACAGTTATTAAAGTCAGGCCTTTCTTTGCTAAATGATTCGTCCCCTTGTGAAGTTTGCATCGGTTTTTTGTGAGTTCAGAAACACCATGCGGGGAGGAAATGTGATCAATGCTGCAGGAATAACAGAACACGTCCGGTTTGACCTGTCAAAATAAGATCTCTTTATGTTTAAACTTCATATAAGGACATATTTACTTCAGGGCTTAATATAAATATAATACTAATGGCTGTAAATAAGTTTTAAGAAGATATTTAATGAAACAAAATGATGGAATTCCTCCAACAGATGGACACATAACTTCTTAAATTAAATTAAATTAAATGAATCAGACATGCAGCTCGTTGGATCAGCTGGTTTAATGCATACATGTGTGCTGCAGTGTGAAGCTCGTTTTTACAAAGATAAGAGGTGTCCTGAACACATCAGAACACCTACAAAGCTGCAGCTAGCCTCACGTTTTATGGAGCTCATTTTAAAGACGCTTCAAATCACGTTGAATTTAAATCAAGATAAATGTAAAGGTTTCTCACCGTCCTGATTCAAAGGCCTCCAGGTGTTGTCAGGGGGGTTATTATTCACGACCTGTACCCAGGGCTGAAGTGTGTGTGAGGAGACAGACAGCACACTGTGTGCTCTGAGAAGAGAAACAAGTCAGCGACAACACATCCACGACACGTTTCCTGTCGATCCCTTCAAAGTAAAACTTCACAACAAATCACTATTGCTCTTCTTGAGGCGTTAATAACAAAGTAAAAGTGACTTTAAAGTCAAAGCGCATTCATGTCAATTATAACGTTCAGTGTCTCCTAGCAACGGAACATTTTATGAAGACAGACTGTAACAACTGGCCTCGGAAAAAAAACAATTTAAATAATACTGAAGAGGGACAGACAGGATATATGTTTACAGTCAAATGATTTAAAAATACGAGGAAGATTTGTTGTATTATGTGCAGTGTTATGCACACACAAAAAAATGTAGAGGGAAAAAAATAAAAATGTTGGAATAAAGTCGAAATATCGAGGGGAAAAAAGTTGAAATGTCAAGAAATAAATAATAAAATAAATAAAATAATCCTTTATTCATCTCGCAAACGGAGAAATGTAAAGTGTTACAGTAGCAAAGCAGGATAGCCGAAGAGAATCACACAGTGCGAAATTAAATTAGAAAAAAGATCTTAAAATATAAATAAATAAATATCTTTAGACACCGTGATGGGTGTATCTTCTGAGTGTTGATTCATTCACGTGCTGCTCAAATGCTCGGAGTTTCCAGTTTCATTGGCCGTTCCTCCAAACTGCTGCGTCTTAAAAGATTTACATCGTGATATGAATCCAACAAGTACGCTTATAAAATATCTAATTTAACTGCTTAAAAGTACAACAGTAATCTTAAAATTTTCTTTGTCAAAAACTAACTTTTCCAATCATTCAGCCACGTTGACGTGAGTTTTACAGTTGAAGTTTAACTTTTCCAATTATTGGTAGACTACTTGAATGCAGCGCGTGTTTTATTTTGCACGCTGTGAGCGGAAGTTGTGACGCTAGCTTGCTTGAAGTTACAGTTTCCTTTTGAGTTTACTGAGCTGTGAAAGTGGTCGAGAAGAAGATTTACTGATTTTACATTTATTAAAGAATATTTTGAGGAGCAGCCATGGCTCTCACCGACGCTGACGTTCAAAAACAGGTAATGACGTCAACGTAAGACTCGTAACGGTTATTAACGTTTTCTAACGGCAGCTGCGTAATCTGCTCCAACACGAACTATTTTACACTTTTTACATATTCATTTATATATTAAAGTTATAATACATGTATTTATGTTTTCTGTTATTCCATATGTGTGTAAAAAGTTGAAAACTTAAATGTTACGGTTGTTTTGAAGGGAACACACGATGTAAAATCAACTTTAAGTGTGTTTTTAAACTTTTACTTAGGTAATCTGAGTTTCTACGGATCCACAAAATGTACAACATTTGAAATAATCTCTCCATTCCTTTTGTTTGTGGTCAAAATAAATCTTACTGCAGAGAAAAATGCTCCATTTCAAATGTACTCTCCTTGTGACGTCACAGTGGGATTCCTGTAAAATAATGAAATCCCCTCCCCTGACGTCTCCTCCCACGTGGGCTGCGTCCAAAACCACTCACTCATTCCCTTCTCCCTCGATAGTGATCTTTGTGTAGTGAACCATAAAGTGCATTCATTCAGCAAAATTAAAAAACATTTCGGACGCTACTCGCTCACTTAACGACCACTGACAGTGCACGTCATTGTTGTTACAGAACTAAAACAGCAGCCAAGGGTCAATAATAACGGCGTGAATAACACTAATAATTTATACTGAGTGTATTATCACGAAACATTACAACATATGAATAGAAATTATGAATTTTAAATATGATTAAATATATTTTACAAATTGGCGGTTCCACTGTTTTGTGAATAGGGAGTGTTTTAGGACACAACCATGAATCCCCGCTGAGAGCAATACTTTATCGCAGGTCCGCCATTTTTTATTCTTGCTTAGTGAAGTGATGTGTTCTAAGACAGCTGGTTTCTACAGTGTCATAAACCTTCTCTGCTGCTTCATTCGTGTTATATTTGGACCAAAGCTCAGAAACACAGATGTTTCATTTCGACCACAGGGGGCGCTGTTTGAAAAGGTGGAGAATATGTTGTTTTTAAAGCGTTTCAAACAGAGGCCATTCATATCAAACTTAAACAAATCTTAACTTAGTTTGTCAAAATAATGTGCAGTTTTCACACACAAAAATTACGATTTTATCATTTAAGTGTCTCAAAATGACGATTTAGTACCGCCAACTAATGATGTAGCATCTAAATATATTAAAAAAGTACTAATAATGATGAGTGATTATCCAAAACTAATAAGTGAGTCATTTATTCGTTTCGAGGAGTTTTTCATTATTTTGAGATACAACATTTTTATTTTTATTAATGACGTTAATATTTACAGTGGAGACGTATCAGGTCTTTTTTTTTTCATTTTTAAAAATTATTTTCAAGGTTTGAATCATTTTGAGGTACTTGACATTTTTGAGATATTAATCAAAGTCAGTCTTTGAGATACTGAATCTTTATTTACTTACACACCGCTTTGAGACATTAAATCATGATGAAGAACTTTTAATCAAGCAGAGCGGGGCCTCCATGGTGTCAGTGATAAAACGTCTTTCTTATTGTGTTGTGTTTGCATGTTGTTGACATTATTTCATTGATGAAGTTTGGTCTAACTGTTTGGTGTCCCGTGGCAGATCAAGCACATGATGGGCTTCATCGAGCAGGAGGCCAAAGAGAAAGTGGAGGAGATCGATGCCAAGGTAAAAATGAAGTCCAGCCGTCTGCTCCGTCTTGTGATTCTGCGTCGTACTGACCGGTCGACTCGTCCGTTTACAGGCCGAGGAAGAGTTCAACATCGAGAAAGGTCGCCTGGTGCAGACGCAGCGAGTGAAAATCATGCAGTACTACGAGAAGAAAGAAAAGCAGATCGACCAACAGAAGAAAATGTAAGTTTTGACTTATTTATGGTCGGTTTAGGAAAGCATGCGAGGGAGAATGTGGAGTCGTAGCTTGAACAGTGTGAACATATAAGAGCTTTTTCTAACTTAAAGAAACAATATTTCACGTTTGGACCTTTAAAGCAGAACTTTCAAAGGTTGATTAAACAGTATCAGTGTCTCTCATGTCCACAGCGCGTCCTGCTCACAGGCTTACTGCGCTCTGTCACTCAGGCAGCGGGTCGTGGTCAGCGTACGGATTTACGGCAATAGTTCTTTTTTTTTTTTTTTTTGTCGAGGCCTTCGAATTTAAAATAACAAACATACTTCAATCCCTTTTTTTTTGTTTGTCCGTTCATCTATTTTCTTCCTCTTATCGGGTCGCCGTGGCAACAGGCTAAGAGAGTTGCCCGAGACTTCCCTCTCCCTTCACAGCAACATTCCCCCCCCCCTGCTCCTCCTGGGGGATTCTGGGGCGTTCCCAGGCCCGTGAGCTCTGGGTCTACCTCGAGGTCTCCTCCCAGTTGGGAGCTCCTGAATAGACCTCCAGACAGAGGAGACCCTGAGGATCCTAATCAGACGCCTGAACCACCTCAACTAGCTCCTTTGGATGCTGAGTAGAAGCAGCTCTACTCCGAGTCCTCCCTCCAGAGGAAACTCATTTCAGCTCATTTCTTGTATCACTTTCCCCTCACTCATGAACAAGAGCCTTAGATACCTGAACTCCTACAGACATATTACTGCTATGAGTGCACGTCATAGTGTGAAGTCCTCTGTAGACTCTCAGCTGGCAGGTGGCTCAGAAAGACGCTGACTCGTTTGTCCTGCAGGATGAAGACCTGAAGCCTCCTCACACATCGAGCTGTGTTCATTACATGTCTCCTCTTTGCACTCCTGCAGACAGATGTCCAACCTGCTGAACCAGGCCAGGCTGAAGGTGCTGAAGGCCCGAGAAGACATGGTCACGGTGAGAGGTCAAAGGTCGTACCCAGCTCATATCATAATAATAATAATAATATAGTCACTCATCAGTTTCGTGTCACATGGACACACATGAAAACCATGAGTGATACCGTTAGCTTAACTTTATAAAGCTTCACCACTTTCAGTCTGTGTTGACATGATCAGAGAGTGATGCCTCGGTCCAATCACGGGCCGGCGCTCACCGTCAGCTTTTCCTAAATGGAGGGCGTGGCACCTGCATGGCAACACCGAGACAGATCCAGACTCCCAGTCCATGACCTCCATGAGAAAGACTCCTGTTCCCCCCTCACAGCGAACGACTGACACGTCTCCAAACGGGGAATCAAATCATGAGACTTGTGTTCGCTCCGTTTGGCGTGCCGGTCCTTTTTTAAGGAAGTCCTCTCCTCTTGGTGCAGCGATAAAATCAAACCTGTTCATATTGTCGCCGGTCTTTCTTTTCTAATGCAAATGGTGCTGATCAACAACCAATAGGAGCGCTCGCACCAAATAGGAAGCTGCAAACTCGTAAACATGAGAGGAGGCGAAGGTTTCTTAAACTCCTCCCGGTCACATGACGTCTTTAAGGAGATTATTCACGGTCATATCTCTGAACTAAATAAAACAAACCTTCAAAAAGTCTTCTGATGTATGGAAGGATTAATAAAAGATGTGTTCATGTCTCAGGACTTGTTGAACGACGCTCGTCAGAGACTGGCCGAGGTGGTCGAGGATCCGGTCAGGTACTCGGTCCTGTTGGAAGGCCTGGTGCTTCAGGTAGCATGTCCCACTGCTCACATGTTTCCCTGCGGTCCCACCAGCTTCTTTGATCGTGTTCCCTGACTGTCTGATTTCTTTCTCAGGGATTTTATCAGCTGCTGGAACCAAAGGTGACGGTTGTCTGCAGACAGCAGGATGTAGAGATGGTCCAGGTGAGGCGGAGCGGGCCGTAGAGTGTGGTGGTTATTCTTAGAGAGGACGCTCAGAAGGAGCCTGTGCTTCCTGATTTGATGTTTTATTTCTGGACAGGCTGCAATCGATAAGAACATCCCGATCTATAAAGACAAGGTGAAGCGCGACATCGTGGTCAGAATCGACCAGCAGCGTTTCCTCCCTTCAGAGATGTAAGGTTGTTGAATTGAGCGTGAAGACTTGTTGTTTTCTGTCGACCTTTGACGACGGCGAGGACTCGTGTGTGTTACAGCTGCGGAGGAGTGGAAGTGTACAACGATAACGGGAAGATCAAAGTGTCCAACACGCTGGAGAACAGGCTGGAGCTGATCGCTCAACAGGTAAAACACCTTTCACCAAATCTGCATCCACTGAGTGTAGCTCCAACTCTTTGCCTGTAGAGGGCAGCAGAGTCCACAGAGAGCTTCAGGACGCTTCACTCGAAGATTTTATAAGATACGTCTCAGAGAGGAAGTACTTTAAAGACTCAAATGTTTTCTGAAGATAGTTTCTCTGTCATTAATTTAAAAAACAATAAAGCTTTAGATTTTTACGTTAACAAAGACCATGTTAACTTCCCTACTGGACAGTTTCTACAGAGGTCTTTATGTAAGATCAAGTTTCCTGTTCTGTTGAGATTTTATTAATAATAATAATTCAGATGTCATCACGTTTTTCATACAGTTAATAAAACGATGAGTAACTTCAGACAAAGGTTAAACTAAATAAAGATGCAGCCTGTTAGAGGTTAAAGGTCAAAGTGTAGTTAGTGTTGTTTCCTACAGAGAGGCAGCACCACGTGTCTTTCACTCGACTGATTTCTCCTCCTGCGTGTTGCTCTGTCGTGTCCTCGCCTCACATCCGACAGATGATGCCTGAAATCAGAGAGAACTTATTCGGTGCCAACCCCAACCGCAGATTCACAGATTAGCGGCGGCTTTGCAGAGAGAGGACACAAGGCGTGCACGGGCGGTGCATTTCAGGTGACACGAGGCCATCGTCATCATCATCATCATCATCATCATCATCACAGTGAGCCAGAGTCACCAGCCAATCAGGACGAGGGTCAAACAAAGCCCTGACTGACTGACAGACAGGCTCCAGATGTGTTGCTCACATCGTCTCAGGACTGATCTTTGAGTTTCTTGTCATTAGAGGAAGTCTGTTGCATTTAAGTGTTACTCACAGTGAATGTCACCAAAGACACAAAACCTTTCCTGTACTTTTGTAAACTGACTCAATTCACTCGTGTGTTTGCAGATATTTTTTATAACAGTGTGCATGTGTGTGTGTGTGTGTGTGTGTGTGTGTGTGTGTAGAGAGAAATAAATGTGCGTGACACGGACAGATCCACATGTATGACATATCTTTATTTACAGCTTGTAAACAAACAGTTGACTCAGGCTATGTTCTCTCTACGATGAGGAAGATGGAGCAGCCTCGATGAACTCGCTGCTCGACAAAATGTGTCTTGCATTAAAAATGTAAAAAAAAAAAAACAACAACTTTTAGTGCCACCCTGTGGACTTCGGAAATGGCAAACAGTTGGCAAGACGAGCTGCCATTCTCCCTCCATGGGTCTTACACGTCGAATCGTCCTCAAGAACCAAATCTCAACGATTCCAGGAAGTCTCCTTTAGAAACTGTCAGCAATAATAAGGCTTGAATTGCGTTTTTTTTTTTGTTTTGTTTTTTTGTCGTCGTGCACAACAAACGTTTTTTCCTTGAAATGTAACTAAAGCGGTAAATTAGTCCTCTGAGGAGAAGAGGAAGGCAAGGCTTCGAGGCAGAGGTGTAACCTGTGGCCTCGAGGCAGGAAGCGAGCGGCGTGTTAGGGTGTATTGTGCTGCTAATGCGGGGATTAAAGCATTACCGTCGGATTAACAAGTGACCTCAGCGCCTCCCAATCCAGCGAAGGCATCCAAGATTACACCTCAGACCTCACGGATGGAGTGGGAGGAACGCGTAACAGGAAAGGCGGAAGGAGACTCTCGTGGAGAAAAGCGCTCAACGTTGAAATGAGTTTGGACTCTGACATCACAGCTTGTGTAATTTGATTGAAAGGGGGAAATGTCACTTACGCAGGAGGACGCTGAGGTCTTCGTCATGACCGCGTGAACTATCCGATTGGAAGGCATTTAAGACCTCAGACATGCAGCAGCACTGTCAGAATAACCGCTCAGAGTAGAGATACGTTACAGCTACACGCTGGGGCAGGACACGCACCCATAGATTAGTCACACTCATGAACAGCACCCTGTTGGACCTATGGAACCTGCGGGCAGCATGTCTACAGAAAGTTGATTAGAGTGAACCCACAGATCCACAAATTAGTAAAAGAGCCTCTGGTCAAACCTCCCACCGTCCCTCCTCCTTTGGTCAGCAGGTCGTGGCCGAGTTCCCCTCCTCTCAGTGGTCACTGTTTACTGACTGCTGCAGATTAAAAGCAGCAAATTATCTGCGCAGAGACAAAACAGAACCACCGCCGCCGACGCCGAGCTCTGCTATCCCAGCAACCCGAGCACCGACTCCCCCACCCCGAGGAAGTAGACGCCCTGAGCGATGCCAAAGAGAGGAGCGATGACCAGAGCTCGACACGTCGCCCCCTTGAGGAATGCCGACGGGCCCTCCCGCGTCATGATGCGCCTGCACCGACGGGAAGACGCCGGCGAAGAGGAGAAAGAGAAGAAATGTCAGAGGAGTCTTAAAGCTGTCAAAGGTCGTTGTTACTTTCAGACTGTCCCACATCTTGTGTTTCAACATGATGCAACCTCAGCAGGAATCATACTGCAATTTATGACTTCTAGTTTCGTTGCCGTGGTAACAAAGCTGTTTTTAAAGTATCCAATCTGCAGTGACCATGTTTTCATTATAAGTCGACAATCTTACCGTGTGCAATCAACAATTCCTCTGTAGGTGTCCTCGCCCTCGCCCTTTTGTAACGTCTGCAGACGAGTCTTTATGACTGAACAGAGAAACGATCGAGTGTCAGGAAAGGCAAACACATGACATCATAACCACATGTGAGGTGATTCAAACTCAAATAAGAGACATTTAAATCTGTTAGGTGTAAATCTTGTTCGCCGTCTAGTCTGAATGTTTCCCAACGCCAATGTTTCAAAAAGCTGAGCGATTCATAACTTGTATAAATGTGACGGCTTTCCAGCCTCTGAGTAAATGTTCCTGAAGTGGCAGTGAGCTGACAACCCGTGTGGACAAGAGTTCAGGGACAACCTGCCGGAAATTTTTACTCAACATTTTCACGAGTGTTCATGTCACACACTACATCGTCCTCAGGGGGCGCCAAAATCAACAGAAAGAAAAAGTTCTGAGACGATGCTGACGTCGTATCTCAGCAAACAAACTTTGAAGTCAAGTTTGAGTGACCAAACCTTTGACGGCTTTTAAGGTATTTATTTCTTTTAGAGGCCCAAATTAAAGAGAACGACGCAGACTCACATCCACTCTTCACAAACAGCAGAGTCCTCGTAATCATTGTTCTTCACCAGCCTGTCTGTCCAACTCACCGTCCAGTGGTGTCACAGCCACAGCTGCCACCGAGCCAGCGCTGCAGCCCGCCAGAAAGGACTGCCAGAACGGCGCCCGGGCATGCACGTCCCCCCGACCCGGCACGCTGTCCCGGCCCAGCGAGTTCAGGTTGGCAAACAGCGGGAAGTATATCATTGAGAAGGGGACATCCCTGAAAATATAGTTAGGTCAGATTAAATGAGACAGAGAGAGAGAGAGAGGGCGTGTGCATGTTGAGGACTGAAGTGGGAGGAGTCACAAGAGGAAACATACATGGCCCCATTCAATGCAGCACAGTTACAGACATAGCTGCAGGAAGCTATTGATCAGTGTTGATTGTACGAGGTGTCAGGAAATACAACAAACGCTGTGTGAGTTATGCAATGAAAAAAAAACCCAAAGCTCATTAAAGCAGAGAACATGACGTCAGCGGTGACACGAGGAAGAGCAAATATCCGAGGGATGTTTTACAGATGTGTAATGATGTCATCAAAGAAGTGTGTGTGCTGATGTTTGTATGTTTAAAGACAAGTCGACACATCGAGACTCTGTCTCATTTCACTTCCAGTAAAAAACCAGGATTACCCACGTAGGACTGTCCATGTGTGTGGTTACCTCATTAGGGTGGCTCCGGCCCCCCTGTAGAGACCCGCCAGTCCACGAGTCTTCAGCAGCTCCACGGTGATGCTGGTGGCCGAGGATCGAGGCGGGGGGCTGCGTCGTGCTGGTGGGGGGGCCACCAGCGATGGAGCTGGACCAGGAGCCGCAGCCTGAGTGGGCGTTTGAACCGGCCTCTGGGCAGCTGAGGGTTAAAGAGAGCCAGGTTAGATAAAGACACACAGGCTGATGATACGCTGAAGAGAGGATGTTACCGAGCCGTCCAGCATCCTGCAGCTGGATCTTCAGCATCTCCATGGGAGTGGTAACGACCACCTGACAGGTCCCGGCTCCGCACCCCGCCAGTACCTCCCCCCACAGGGGCAAATGGCTGCCAACACAAAAGAGTCACAAAGCATTAACAACTTCACACGATTAGTTTTCTTAGCAACACGCCCTTATAGGGATTTCTAACACAGCAAAAACTCAAACCGTACCACCTGTGTTTGTCTAGTTTCTATCACAATATATCTCATTACACGTTTCACCTGACGAGTCCAGATTAACACAAATGAGGCTTTAAACATGGAAAGAAAATCTGCCTGTGGGCTGACTAATCACAGCTAATTCATACCTTCTTTTCAGCCTGTCATAACTCCATTAAGATCTGGACTTAGATTTATATAAAGCATTAAGAGTTATTGTTTCTGATTAGATATGAGACGAGTGTGTTTCACGGACTTTGTTTACTTGAGAGTTTTACAGTAAATGTGTGCTCAAACAGGCCGTTTGGAGATGTTCCCTTCATGACATCACAAAGGGCAGTAGCCCCTCCCCCAGGTGGGTGACACTCCCACAGCTAGGTGTTTGTTCTGCCTTCTCACCGTAAACAATAGGACATGGAGCCAGAAAGCAGCGAGTACACCCGAGCCCTTCCAGAGAGGGGGCGTGGTCAGACACAGCTCATTTACATATTTAAAGCTACAGACACAGAAACAGCCTGTTCTGAGCAGGGCTGAAATAGAGGGGTTTATAGACATGATCAAATACAGGATCAGAGTGGAACTTCACAGACATGTTTTGAGGAGCTCTGATACTTGTTGAAGACGTAACTCAGCTGTCGATGATGTCGATGTATTCTGTGATATTGAGCGTTGAGAAAACTTGATTTACCCATCCTTCGAGAGCTTCTGTCTGAAGACGTCATTAGCCGCCAGCTTGATGGCTTTTTCTGGCGTGACCAGCGTGAGGTTCACTGCAGCGCCTGCAGAACACAAACAGGGCCGATGACCGTGACACACTGAAGCTTCCACTGCGAGAACACACCCACACAGCGGCTTACAGCTCGACAGCGTGGGCGTACAGCCACAGGTTAAAATGACAAAAGACTGAGCGCTCACGGGGGGGAAACAACAGCGAGCGTAGGAGGTAAGATTAAGCTTATAGTAAAGCACACTTATTAGGGATTAGAAACGCAAAGAATACCTCTGTAGCATCCAAAATAGCCCTCTGAGCGAACCGTCTTCGCCAGGCAGTCCAGCCTTTAAAAACAAAGAGGGAAGCATTGTTATGAACATCGTTAAACTGAGTGAGATCCTCGAACACATGAGAATAATGTCACTCTCTTAAAGTCAAAGGATCATTGTGTAAACAAGCAGCTTTGTTGGAGATCTTTTTATTTGTCTGTGGAAAAGCAGCAACATCCGGCCTTTTGGGGAATAAGTTATCCCGGGTCGTGTGACTCATCGTGGAAAACCACAGTCTGAAATGTTTGTGCTGCTGAACACATGATGACCACGCCCTCTCATCCTGCAGTATTGATGCTCAGCACAATCAAATCAGAGTCAGTGTGTCTTTTAAGGACACTGGCGTCAGTGATTTTCAGCGACGCTCCATCTTGAGCTGACGTTCTTCACACGGATTTGATGGAACATTTGTGAGATCTAAAAGTTAAATCTGTGCAATGTGATCTTCTTTTCAGATTCACACTCTCTCTCTCTCTCTGCAGCCTCAGGTCGAGTTTATCTCGTCAGTGAGTTCAGCACAAACACACAAACATCGGACCAAATGTGGGGAGAGTGTGTTTTCGACTGTTGCAGCTCCGTCCTCTGAGATTCAGCGGGAATTAAATTACAACTTGTTTGCTGACTTCAAATTATAGAGTGCTGTTTACACAGCAACAACTCAGAGCTCTTTACACTTAATATAAATGTGATTTATCCAGTACAGTGGATCGAGTCAGAGATCAGAGAGAGTGAGGGGTGACAGGGCGGATTCAAACCCAGGACTAAAGCCTCCGTACGTGGAGCTCTCTAAATACCATCAGTTCCCCTTAAAGACAAATAAACCTGTTTAGATTTAGATTGAAGTTTTTTGCTGTGTAGCATCAGGCACATTTTACAACAATCCCCCAGCAGCAGACGCACTTTAAAACCATCAGATCTCAACAGGAGTGTTTGTGTTTTTAAATCCAGAGAAACAAGTTAGAAGAAGCTAAAACATGCAACGTGGGTTGCTTGACATACTTAGAGCTTGAATTAGTCGCCACTCAAATAGAAATTCATTTGAGTTTCATTACGCGAGAAGTTGTCATTCACCAGCAGAGGGCGCTGTATGGATTACAAGGAGCATCGTCACTCTCCAGCGTGTCAGGCGCTGATGCACGTACGTGCTCAGTGGAGTTACCATCTTGTCTTCATTACATGTTTTCCTGCCTTTGACCGTTCACACGATAAATCTGTCTCCTAAAAAGATTTTGGCTGCTATCAGAACTTTCTTTCTCCCCAATGTTGTTTCTATTTTACAAGCAATTCAATTTTGCATTTTGTTTTATCTCTTGAAATGAGATTTATCTGGATCATAGAATGTAAATATGAACGGAAGAAGCCTGAGTGACTCCACCTGTGTGTTCCTGCAGGGGGCGCTGGAGGCTCAGCAGCCATGTTGGAAATGCTGTCTCTGCCTAACTTTGAGTCAAGCTAACAACAGGCTGAGAGCTGAGGCGGGTTTTAAACCTCCTGACAAACCGCTACACGGCGCCTTCCTGTCAAACATGTCAGCTACACGCCTAACCATGGAGCTGAGTTTTTAAAAAGTTCACTCCAGTAAACATCTTTATTTCTCCTGTGTCCGGGGTTCGACGAACTGCAGGATTTAGCATTTTCTCATTGGCTTCATTTTAAATAAATAAACAGGTTGCTGCTTGGTTTGAACTTATCGGGAGAACGTGGCGTGTGGCGTGATGTGTATAAAGAGAGATTTTTGGCTACGTTTAGACAAATCCACTTGATAACATTGGAGGGGTTTGCATTGTAATTAAAGAAGCATGTTGGTGTTTTCATACATGTGCGTGCACAGAAACAAAGTCTGCAGCCCTTTAATATATTTAAAGATAAATAAGAATGAAGCGGCTTTCCTTCCTTTATTTATAATCATCTGTAGCAGCCCTCGTGTTACGTGGCAGATTAATTACAGTATTCAGGGTTAAATCGGGTCAGGGGAGACCTACTCACATTCCTTTGTAGACTTGGACCCCCTGCTGGTTCTGAAGGCGGGTCTTGGCCAGGTCAATAGGAAATACACATGTCACACCAACCAGGCCTGCCACGCCCCCATTAATCAGCTTAGCAGGGAGGCTGTGAAGGGATCAACAGACACACGCACACATGCCAGCGCCATGCAAACCAAGACATGCAAATGACCGTCCGTTCATGCACGGAGATGGAAATAATGCACACAAAGAACACACACACACACACACACACACACACACACAAAGAGAGGACATCAACATTAACACAGCTGCTGCTTCCACTTACACAACTCCGTCTGTCTTCATTAAGACCAACACGCCGTGGGATCTCAACTTACCTAACCTTGGTCTCCGCCATCCTGCTTCTGTTTGGGCTCCAGGCCCAGGTCCACTACTCCTCACCTCCTCCTCCTTCTCAGACCTACTCTTCCTCTTCCTCTTCCTCTTCCTCTTCCGTTTCCTCTCCCCTCTCACGCTTTGGCACGCAGCCCGAACTTCTCACCGCAGCTCAACTCTCACCTGCCAGCCAACGCCAAGCAATCCACTCTCTTCTTCTTCTTCTTCTTCTTCTTCTTCTTCTTCTTCTTCTTCTTCTTCTTCTTCTTCTTCTTCTTCTTCTTCTTCTTCTTCTTCTTCTTCTTCTTCTTCTTCTTCTTCTTCTTCTTCTTCTTCTTCTTCTTCTTCTTCTTCTTCTTCTTCTTCTTCTTCTTCTTCTTCTTCTTCTTCTTCTTCTTCCTTTTTGTGCTCCAGCTGGGTTGGATGACTTTCTTTCAGTTGTGCTCAAACCCACCGATGTTTGATCTTTGCCTCCAGGCCAGCCGGTCTACTCTGATGGACCGCACGCTTCAACCAAATGTCTCTCCAACCACCTGGATACACAAAGACATGCAGAACACAAGGACTGAATATTTCTATTGAGCGCTCATCACATCAAAGTGTCTCTGTTGTGTAAAGCAGGCCCATATTGTCTGTCTCAAAAGCCATGTTGGATGGGACATTTGTGACGGCTTTAGGAGGCTTTTGTTCTGACGCCGGCTCGACGCACCTCATATTCACAATCCAGCCTGACTCATTCATAAAAGTGTTCAGCACTGCATCCCAGGACTCCCACACTGAGACAGAACATCTTGAGCCTCTCTAATCTGCAAGCTAAAGGGGATCAGAGTATTTGATGTAGGGAGGCGGGTGGAACTGAAAAATGAAGGGCTTACACGTATTCTTTTACCACTTTGGGATTTCAGCGTTTACAAAAGACTCTAAAAGGAGATTTGAGAGGAAGCTGAGAAAATCTTTTGACAAGTTTCTTTTCTTTTGGTCTCAAAGTACGACAGCATGCAGTCTGATATCAGAGTATCACACACACACATGTTGCTGTAAAACTTTACCTGAGTGGAATTACTTTACTTTTCTCTGTATGTCCTCTGTTTCCTTCCTTCTTTCTGCATTTCCCCCGACTTCCCCCCTTCCCTCAGCTGCCTAATTAATCTCTCTGTCTTAATCTCTCCACCTCCATTACGCCTCTATTTTTAACCTGTAAACCTTCACTGTTTTCTCCACTGACAGTAACGGCTGTTATCTTGGATGTCCATCACACCTCCACACTTTCCTCTCCTCATATATATTATTTCTCTCTCTCACTTTGCATGCTCTGTGTTTTCCCGTGCAGGCGCCTCGTCACATTCTGCACATGCCTTCACTGAGCTTCTCTCTGTGACGCTTTCTTTCAGCTCAGCTCCATTCACACACAGCAGTGACCCTGCCAAAACACAGACGAGGGTGCCTCACCCCGAGCGAACCTCCAGCTCTCCCAGACCTTCTGTTTCCCCCCTCCAGAAAAAAAAGACTGAAACACCCCGCTCTCACACTTCACACAGCACAAGCCCACCAGAAGACAGCTTTCAAAAGAAGTTCATTATTTTCTTCCATCACGGAGACACATCAGCGGGGGAACGGAGATCTTACCTCTGCCGGTGCATCCTACAGACAGGATCAAGTTGTCCACTTTCCTTTCACTCCCAACAATGTGTGCAGCAATGGTAGTCAAGCGAGAGCGATCTGAGAGAGCCAGCCGCCACTCAGGGGCCGTTGCACAAACACCAGCATTGTCCTGGTGCCTAAGTCCCTCCCTCTCGTGGTGACTCCCTGTGTGACACAACCCCGGCAACACAGCTCTGCGCTAACACAACTCGACATAAACTCACGCCTGTGGAGCTTCTGCCACCACGCACGCAACCGGCTCCACGGGGTCAGACACCCACGATTAAAACTCTGCTCAAAGTGTAAAAACACGACGAGAACTGAAGGGGGAAAAAGAAGCTCCCATCACTAATGGGCTCGCTTTACAGCAGTCCAGGGATTACATAATACCTCCAAGCACAATGAATGCCACAAATGTTCACAGACTTACAATTTCTGCCGAGGTTACAACGATAGAGCGACATGACGAGCAGAGCTCAGGCCGTTTTATTGGTGCCAAATATGTCAAAGGAGGTAATTAAAGGACAGGCAGTTATATAAAGACATCAACAAAAAGAGCACGTGACCACCACAGCAACCCCTCGCTGCCCCTAAACTATTTTCTCATGAGCATCGACTGACGTATTGATTCCTTTCGATGGAAAAAACAATTCCCATCAATGATCAGCAGGGAAACACTCATGAAAGAAGCCCTTTTTTTTTTGTTTCTACCTCTATAGATTTGAAGCCCTTTGTTACAGCACACACACTATTGATTCGAGGTGGAAACAGGAAACTGCCTTCTTTGGGTCTTGTGTCAATATACAGAACTGTCCTGAAGACAGAGTCTGTCTCTGTAGGCAACCGAGAAAGTCTGCAGCCAGTGTCCAAGATATGTCCACGCCACGTTTACCGGGCTCCTGTCTACTGCAGTCTTTAATAAAAATGACTCTGCCTTTATTTGGGAAAGGCGACAACACTTCAAATCCATCTCGTGCAGAGCAGAGATCAGATGGAATATTAAATGTGCACTGTTGTTCATTTACTGCTTGTGTGCCCTTGAATTGTCTCCCAGGGACAAATGAAGTTTGTTTTTTTAAATTTAATTTGAATTGTACTTGATCTCAACCTGCTGCACGGCAGAGGGAGAGAGCTTTGTTAATACATTTCTGATCTCCAAACTAATCAACACTACACGCACTGAGGCCTCTAATCCAGAGCTGCCTTCATTTGTCAAACTGGAGCAACACGAGGCTCGTAAGAGGGACTGGGACTTGAATTGGGATGGGCTTTAGAGAGCTGGGAGAAGGACTGAGTAGACAACATGGATCCCCGTTATTTGGACGTGAGTGTGGCAGAAAATACAGAAAAAGAATGGAAAGGTAAAGGGAGAGACAGGAATGTGAACTCAATGAAGACCTTAAGGTCTCAGGGGTTAAGGGTGTAAATTGAGATTCAGACGCTGTCAAAGCAAAATGTGCACATTTTAAGCCATTGCTGTGGTTTAAAGTTTGTCAGCTCTTGAGGGCCCCCTACTGGCCGGGGGGGCCCAGAGCAATTATCTACATCCCCTGTTGACGAGCAGCGCCTCTGGGTGTGTCTCAGAAAAGGTCACAGCATGAAGGGAAACATCTGGAGCACACAGTCAATCCTCATATGAATGAAATAAAATCTGTTTGCACAATTTGTATTTCTCAAACGACTGTGTGCTTCTGCAGCTTTCCTCCGTGCAGGAATGTAAATGTCGTACATTTATTGTCAGATCCCCTTTGAGATGAATCTTCTCCTTATCGAGGAGGTCCAACTCAGAACATTCAACAAGGATGATGACCCCTAAGGCTGTTCGCCAGTCAATCACAGGCCTTTATAATTTAGAGTCACCAATTAACCTATAGTGAGCAGGTGTTTGGACTGTGGCAGGAAGTCAGAGTCCCCGGACAGAACCCACAAATGGACTGGGACAACATGCAGACTCCACACAGAGACGCAGAGATTTGAACCAGGAACCTCAACAGCATGCAGGCGCTGTTTTATGACTTGATAAATAAATGCTCTAAATTGCTTCTTTTTTTTTTTTCTGGAAAAGAGTAGCATCAACTTCATGTACAATTATTCAAGAGAACATCTGTGTAGATCCCAAGTTATTTAGTCTGAACTACACGGATGATAAATATTTTATATATAATTATTTTATAAGCATCAGTCAGGTATGTAAACATCTCATACATCTCATGAATCTGATTCCTTTATTCAGTGTTACTACGTGTTCTGATGAGTTTGGTGTTTCCAAGAAGGTGAAACTCATGGCCTTCCCTCTCGTCCCCCCTTCAGGTCTAGACTTTTTCCTGGCTGTTTGTTCAGACTTTATTATTCAGTTGTGGTGTTATTAATCTGCAGCTTCTAGAAGGCTCTTGTACGAGGTTTGAGTTTTGCTCTCTGGAAAGCTGTTTGCTTCTTCTTCATACTTAGTTGTTTTATTTGTTGTTGTTTTTTTTTTTGCATTCTTTTCAATTCCAGTGAAAGAAACTCAGGTTGAACGGGAGGAATTCAGAAAAAGGTTTATTTTAATGATGTGCGAAATTGCCCAACTCTGGAAACACTAACAAACACTGCTGACTCCACGCATGCACGTTTTACTTATTGCGATAGGGGGAGCCCGTGTGTTGTGTATTGACCAAAACGGCAGCAGCATTGTTGTTTACAAAAAGCTGAAGTGAGATTGTAATACATGAAAGGAATTACTTATCAGCTGGAAGTAACGTACGGAATGAGGACTGCTGGGAATACATGTTGATAACAGCATATGAATAACATGAGATGTAAAATTAATTTAAAATATGAATATATATATATATATATATATATATATATATATATATATATATATATATATATATATATATATATATATATTTACATCTGATGTTTATAAGCTACTGAAAGAACAGAACAGGATCATTACCTAGTTTAACTTTAAAGATGTAAACTGGTCCTCAGTGGTGCTGAAAAATGGGTCTACCCTCAATTTTTCTCAAAAATGTTTTTAACTGTCCAGCAGATGAGAAACAGCCTCTGGTATAAACAGTGTCAGGTAAGACTATTGCATATAAAGTTATTGTGCACTAGCCAATTAGAGACGGCGTTTCCCTTCACCATCAGGCAAAAACATTATAGGATACTACTTAATATTGTCAGTCAATCACTGGTGTGAATCAGAACAAATTTAAAAGTTGGTATATCCTATAAAGACCGAGATAAAGTGGGTTTACTCCGTATTATACCTGCGTATTATCCTGCCCTGCTGGTCCCTAACCGGTTTAACTTTACTGTTTTTATTCATTCACCGTTCAAAAGCATTCCCTTTAAACGGACGCTGCTAATAAGCAGATAGGGTACACTTTCTTTTAGACTTTTAATACAATTACAAATAGACTAATGTGTGCTTATAAAAACTATAAAGCTGTATATTTTGGTACAATTAAATCGTAATGCTCGACACTGTACAGTTATTTTAGCTCAAAAAGGGGAAAACATCCTGGGAGAAATAATTGTGCACCCCCCTCGGCGCAGCGCGATGGTACAGTCCTTCCCATCTGTTCGGCTCCTCGCGCGGAGAAGCTCTGATTGAAACAGCGCTCCGCGGGTCGCGATGGCAACGGTCCGATCGGAACGGCGACAACGGCAGCAACTTTTAACGTCCTGCTAAAGACAACACGGAGGCGTTACAAACTTATTTTTCTGATGTGAGAAACAAACTCGACACACTTTTCTTCAGTCCGAAAATGTCCCGGGGCTGTAGAGTTTCCGTGGAAGAGGTCCAGTCGTGGTGGGAAGTCCCCGCCGTAGCCCACTTCTGCTCGCTGTTCCGGACCGCGTTCAACCTCCCGGACTTTGAAATAGAGGTAAAAACCTGTTACTGATATTCAACGTTACGTGACTGCGTTTTATCGCGGAAATGAAAAGTTGTTTGTGTCAGCTTTTTGCTCTGCGTTGTGTTAACGTTAACCAGGTTATTAACCAGCTTAGCTCCTGTCCTGCGTTACCAAGGTGATCCTGTTAGGTAACGCTCGCGAGCTAGCCGCGCGGCTCGTTAGCACGGGCTGAACTCGAGCTGTAATTACTTGTTGTTTTTGTTGTTGTTGTTGTTTTGTCTCAGAAGCTGTGAAAGCTTCCACAGGAGACGTTAAACGTGGTGCACGCAGGTGTATGCTACCTGTCCCGGGGTGTTGGTGTAGTAACTGTGTGTGTGTGTGTGTGTGTGTGTGTGTGTGTGTGTGTGTGTGTGTGTAACTTTAGCCAGCTCCAGTAACACGACCATGTGCCACTCGTTTGTTTTCATTTGGCCTCAGCCTCATGTTTGTCTTTTAGTTCAGCTCAGTTAATAATAAAACCACGTGTCCTACTTTGTGGATTGTAAAGTTATAACTTGTTATTGGAGTCACTTTACCCTGTGTGTGTGGACTGGACTCTGGTCCCGTGTGTGTGTGTCCCTGTCTGTAATTTAAACTTAAGTTCATTGCGTGAGGCTGGACTTTATTGTCTTGCAGCCATCTGGCTCGGGGTAGCTGCAGGGACGCAGATGCTCTTCACTCATTGTTTGCTCGCCCATGTCCTGTTTTGTTGCTATAATCGATGATTTCAGAGCTCGTTTCTGACATCCCGGCGCTGCAGTAGCTTATTAGAGACCTATATAAACATATTATCCACGTTTAACCTTCGTATACACTGAATTTATCACATAATTAAACTTTACCCATCGGTTTGCCCCCCCCCCCCCCTCCCCTCCCTCCTGTTCCGTTAAATATATTCAGTTTGTACCAGCTTGTATCTGTGAGATTATTGTGTCAGGGATTGTTTGAGATATCGAGGAAAGGATTCACTTTGGATAAATTGGTAAGGTCAACATCACACATCAACAGTCCCCATCACTCACTCACCCCTCCTCTCATACACACACACCCCCTCCTTCTGCAGAGAAACACACGTAGGCATCGCTTTGTTATTAAACGAGGTGGGGGGGGGGTCGCATTGCGCCTAGTTCACATGAAAATTGAGCTTCCTGTGTTGTTGAATTCCCTCTGAAGTGTGGTTAATGTTACCGAGGTAATGGTGTTACCTTAAGATACTAATTATGCATTTAAGGCTTTAACTTAAAATGCTCCTGTGTTGGAGCCTTTCTATGTAACAGGAGTCTCTCTCTCTCTCTCTCTCTCTCTCTCTCTCTCTCTCTCTCTCTGCTGTCCAATGCACAGTAATATATTCAACTTTAAACGCATGATAAAGCAGATCACATGTACGGATACCCCCCCCCCCCCCTCCTCCCCCCCCAGCTGGGTTTCCAGGATATATTGAGATGGATGTAGTTGTCTCATTCTTTGACATCTCAATCAGACATGTAGATGATCACGGTCACACTTCCTCTGCTTCTTCATGTAATCATCTGTATCAGTTATGTTAATGATCTGTAGAATACAGAAACTTTGAAGAACCACATTTATTTCTTAAGACTGGAATAAATGAAACGTCAACAATAAAACACCAAAACGTTGTTTTTGTTCATCGTTGACACTGTGCAGGAGGTTGTCTGCAACTTTTGTTACTTATAAATAAAACATCGGATGTGAGATGACGTTGTTCAGTCTTACAGTGTGATACATGAACACACATAAAGTGTTTACAGTGTTGGGCATGTTACAGTTACTACTATCAAAAAATCACTGACTGCTTTATTAAAGTAACTTCTCATTCGTCTCTCCAGTCTGTTAAACAACAGATCATTGTTGTTGTAAAGATCACTTTCTTCTTACTTCCCCTTCTTCTTAACCTACCTCACTTCCTGGTTTTCTTCTTTCCTGTCCCTTGATTGGTTGTTGGTTGCATTCTAGCACTCGCTTCTACTGACTTACAAATACAGCGGCAGGTCAGCTCAGATGTTTGATATGTCCCACATTTTGTTTTTGACTTGAAGTATAAGAAATAAAGCCTGTACACGTTGACTGAAGTTTCCAGGCAGGATTCATAGATCCTGACTCATCTGAAGGAGTCCTATCAGGTGTTTTCATTCCTGCTTCACACACAGAGTCTTTCTCAGTTTGTCGTGAACACATAAATATAACATTCTGGTCGAGAGGAGGACGAGGAGGTTTTTTTATTCTGCTTCTAGTTTTATAGGAGTTAACATTCCTCATGATCGCAGCTTGATGTTAGTGCTCCTCTTCTTCTCAAGCTCGCTTGGCTTGAATGTTAAAAATGTTTTTAAGAAGTGATAAGTTGTTTTGACTTCAGTCAAATCAGAAGTCCAAGGATATTAATCACAACTCTGTTCATGTTTTGGTCTTTTCCCTCTCATCGTTTCAGGGGAGCAGATCAGTGTGTGATGGAGGTTTATTTCTCTTATACTTTGACATAATGAAGGATTATGTACTGGTGTTGTGACGATGTTCACACTAACTTATTTCCCTTTTTTTTTTTTTACAGTTTGGCAGATACTGAAGTTTCATTTTGGTGTCTTGTAATGATTCAACATGTATATTATGTCAATAACAGACATGGATTCAGAAGAGGTTCGCAACATGTTTGTGCCATTTACACAGAAGTGGTTTTTAGTTAATGGTGAATAATAAATTAGGGGTGCCAGGAGCCTGGTGTTTATGTGCCCAGTGTACAGAGGCTGAAGTCCTGGGTTCGAGACCTGTGCCTCCTTTCTCCTCTCTCTCTCTCTCTCTCTCTCTCTCTCTCTCTCTCTCTCCCCCAAAAGCCCCAAAATATCTTCAAAACAAATCGCTTTCAAAATGTCTGTGTTCAAAACAAGCGTACATATAATTTCATTATTACTCGCGTCACATCAATTTTAAGAATCTGCTGTTGTGACGATCCGTGTCGGTAAAGTTTAGTTTTAAGCTTTTGGTGCTTTTTATCTGTTTGAGTCAGAAACCAGTGCGGCATGCAGGAGCCGCCGCTGGGATCCAGAACCTGAAGAACTATATCCTCCATACATGAGGTGCTCTTAGCATTTCATTGAACCAATCAGCTGTCCACGACCCTTCGAGGCGTGGTGTGAGGTGTCTTGTTGCTGATATGTGCCGTAGAAATGAACTCGAGCCCTGTTCCTGTCCAGTTCTTTACCAACTTGGTGCACCCTGTTAATGAAAAACAGAAATCAGTAATGGATTGTTCCAGAAGCTGGACATTTGGATCAAACGCGTTTACTTTCTGAGAACTGTTTGACATAGAAATAGAAGGAAACAGGTCATGTCAACATGTTTGTTTTGCTTCATGCCACATACCAGCAACAAGACGAGCTGGTCCGGAGCGCTGTCATGGCCTCACTCTCATCTGCTGTTTGCCTTTTTCTTCACTTGTAAGAAAATAGATGAGCCTCTTTCTGTAAAAGTGAATCTGTCTGACAGCTGACAGAGTCTTTCCACTTTTGGTCTTTTTGGGGATTTATCAGTCAGCTCCAGTTGCACTTGTGCGTCTGGACACGGAGGTTGAATTACTCGAGAAGGGGGCAGGAAGTGGCTGTCATTTGTCATGACGGAGTGGTTGAGTGGTTTCACCGTGTCCACAGCTTTAGTGTCAACATTAACTGACATGCTATCAGTTCTTCCTCGTGGACGTAGAGTCTGTCAGTCTTTGGCACTGTGTTAAAGTGTTATGTTAAATAAAGTCGAGTCTTCACCTGCGCAGAGTTATACAATACTGACTTTGAGGCTTCTCTTGAGTCATTTTATCACACACAGCTGTGACGCTCGGAGATTTCTCAATAATGGAAGGCTCTCTACGATTCGTGCCTGTGCTTGTGCATGAGCTGTACCGTGTTGAAGCACACCTTCCAAGCCCGCCGCGGTCGTGTACCGCTCACAATCGTCTAATCTGTGAAGGGTGAAGGGTGACAGCGTGCTTGGGCAGGCGGTTTGCGTTGTCACCTCATAGCCAGAAGGTTCCCGCCGTACAAGTCCAGGTCTGACACAGGGCACGGTGCTCATGGGTGTATGCGTCCCAAAAACCTGCTGAATGGGTTAACTGGTGTCTGGGAAATGCTTGTAGGTGTGGATGTGAGAGTGACTGCTGGTTTGTCACTTTCTTTAAGCCCTGTAATCAACTGGAAACCAGTAGACTAGACTAATATTAACTTTCTGGTACCAAACTGTTTTTATTTTTTGTCACATGACAATTGACTTAGAACCAGTTGATTTTATTAGTAGGCTGAATCGTACAGTGGATGCACAAATTTCAAAAACCCGATCTTTTTAACACAACATATAACGTATATATATGACTTCTGAAATTCAGACTGAAATGTTTTGTAGTGTCTGAAACTTTTTCCCGAGTGAATGCTGGCAAACGGAGGGGCCGAGTCAGACGGGGACTGTTGTGGATCTGGTGAGGCGGCTCTTTTCTTTCATGGTGCTGCTCAGTGATAATGGAGGCTCCCCACAATCTCGCTGGCTAGCCTTACAAAACAGCCCCCCTTGCACATTGTTCCTCGGCTGATACACTTCACTGTCCCTGGTTTCCACTTTCTTCAGTGTGTGTGTGTGTGTGTGTGTGTGTGTGTGTGTGTGTGTGTGTGGATGGGCAGAAAGGAGTGGAGAAAAAAGAACGAGTGGGAGGAAGGGGAAAGAAGGGACGTGGAGAAAAAAAAAGGGGGTCCTAGAGACGGAGAGCAAGGCGGCACAAAAGAGTGAGAGGGTGATCTGCAGGAAACAAGCCGAGGGTCAACACGCCTGTCCTCTGTCACCGGCTTCTTGGCTTTGCGGCGTATGCTTGATTTCTTGGCTGTGTGTATCTGTGAAATGATGCTTGAAATCCAAAGCCAACAGACGCTGCAGGCCTCTGTGGCTCGCTCAGACACGGACCTTCATGCAAGGCCCTCTGTCCCCGTCACCTTCACTCTCCATGCTCTGCTGGCGGCCTGTCTTGGCAAACTAACGAGCATTTTTCTCTCTCTGTGTCTTCATCAGCCGCTTGTCATCATCCCTGTGGGGACTTGACTTTGCTTTGAAGATGTCTGACACATTTCTAAGTCTTAAAATGTGACTTTTGATTTGTATTTTACTTCATTAATAAGTAGAAGTTTTCATTGAGCATCAGTTGGTGCGACAGGTCATTAACAACCAAAAAGAACACGTGTAGTTTACACAGTGAAGTGTTTGTCAGGTCAGTCTTAGAGACAATAAATGGATGTGAAAAGTTTAACTTTGTTCTAAAGGGATTGTTATTGTTGGAAGTTATCTTTCACTCATTCTCTGCTCCTGATATTGCGAGTGAACTATGTAGAGAGCAACAGTGACCGTCCACTTTTCTGTCAGCTCTGGGTCCAGGGTTCATTGACATTTTACAAAATCCTGTTATCAAGAGATTGACGCCTGGAACCGAGACAACCAGCTACTCCAGCACATAAAACACGGCACCATTCAAAACTGAGAAAGAGGCAAAACTCTATACACATTGTAATCAATCATTGATAAATTATATAAATGACATTCAAGGTTATTAGTACAATTCCTGTTGACTAACTAACCGACCTGCTAGTGAAACTATCTGTTCTCATATTGCGCTGAGGGGCGGAGAAACATCACCATGGTAACGGTAAAACCCCCTTAAATCTGAGACGTCGATTTGGCACTCTGTGATTTTGGGTAGTGTAGTTCTTTTCTCCAGGAGACGACGACAACATCGTCTCACACACTGAGGTCGCTCGTGGTCAGTCCGCCTGTGAGGGGGTCGAACATTACGGCTAATAACCAAATCCACCATGGATACAATGACTGGGATGTTAGCTTCTGGATCCACACTGGTGAGCCCCCAGTCGTCCTGTCCTGTCACACTCAACTCCTGTTTTAATATTAAATAAACTCCTTTTGAGATTTTAAGCAGATATTCTCTTAAAAAAACAATAAACAATGTTTTGTATTAGCAGTAAAACGTTATCTTTAATGTTCAGAGATGAAGTATTGCCCTTGTTAGCATCTGATGCTAGCCTTAGCTCATTTCACTTAAAGCCCCTCATGCTTGTTGGAGATCAGTCTCAGTCGTTGACCTTGAGTCTTCAAGTCATGGACCATCTGCTTTCTTTACAGCAGGTCTGGTTTCAGTCACGACCACGAAGGTTTCAAGCTGCTCCCCCGTTGTGAGAGGACATTTACCTGCTTTTCCCATGACGTCCATCTTTGAGACGTCCAGAAGTATTTCATAGTTTAGTAGGGAACAACTGTAGAAAGAAAAAAAAGGGCTTTCACACTTGAAAAACTCAGGAGGAATCAGATCTTTTCGTCGGACTTTATCGATGCACGTCATTAAACGTTTGCATCACATTTTCTCTTGGCCAGTTTGTTCTTCTCCACTCTTCTGTAGATGTTGTGATGTTGTTGGGCCTGCACACAGCTTATAGATATCCTCTTTGTGGGATTT